>NW_006408767.1:1368207-1383501 GCF_000296735.1 Chrysochloris asiatica
AAGGATTCTTGACTATACCAGGTATTCACAGATAAGGTTATATGTGAGTGCAGTTGTTATTAAGTGCCATTGAAAGAGTTCTGAATCATAGCAACCCAGTAGGTACCTTGCAATCCAGTACTTATCCTACAGCGCCACACCAGGACTCCTATATGTGAATGTTGTTGTTATGTACTGTTGAGCTGGTTCCCTGTGTAGGGTTTCTAAGGAGTGGCTGGCGAGTTTGAAACTCCAATCTTGTGGTCCAATGCTTATCTGAAAGTGCCAAACCAGCACTCCATGAATTCTTGTTATTGCTGTTGTTAGGTGCCATCGAATTGGTACCAACTCATAGCGACCTTATACACAACAGAATGAAACACTTTCCAGTCCTGGGGCCACCCTCACAATTCTTGCCATGGCTTGAGTCCACCGATGTTGCCGCTTTACCAATCCATCTCGCTGGGGGTCTTCCTCTTTTTCTCTGATCTCCCACCTTACCAAACATGATATCCTTCTCCAGTGACTGCTCCCTCCTGTCAATATGTCTGAAGTATGAGAGATGAAGTTTGGTCATTTTGGCCTCTAAGGAGCGCTCTGGCTATACTTCTTCCAACACAGATCTGTTGGTTCTTTTGGCAGCCCATGGTACTTTCAATATTCTTTTCCAACACCATAACTCAAATGCATCAGTTATTTTACAGTCTTCCTTATTCACTGTCCAACTTTCGCATGCATATGAGGTTATTGAAAATACCATGGCTGGGGTCAGGCGCACCTTAGTCCTCAAGCTGACTGACATCTTTGCTCTTCAACACTTTAAAAAGGTCTTGTGCAGAAGATCTGCCTAATGCAATACGTGGTTTGATTTCTTGACTGTTGCTTCCCTGAGTGTTGATGGTTGATCCAAGAAGAATGAAGTCCTTGACAACTTCATTCTTTTCTCCATTGGTAAGAATGTTGTTCATTGGTCTGGTGGTGAAGAATTTTGTTTTCTTTACTTTGAGATGCAATCCATACTGAAGGCTATAGTCTTTGATCTTCATCAGTAAGTATTTTAAGTCCATTTCACTTTCAGCAAGCAAGAACTGACCAATCCCCTTCACGGTATTTGCATTGTTTAAAGCTGTTCAGCCCTCTTATTTGCACAGACTTATTTGTAAACACTCAGCGTATGGATTGTGTGGGAGTTACAAGACCATGCATAGCTAAAAGGGCCAGATTAAGTGATTTATTGTACCACAGCTCTCCTGCTGTAATGTAAGGAATTATGTACCTGAATTGAGAACCTACTTTAGGAGGCTTCCTTGGTCTGACTTCATATTTCTTTGGTTTACACTGGTACCGTGGAATTTCCTAGGTTAATATTGCCATATTGAAAAGACTACTCAGGCGGTATTAGTGGGTAGATGAAATCTCTACCTTTATTGCTTCAAACCACAGTGACAATCTAGGGAATAGAACTTGGTCTTTGCATGGTTGAGATTGAGCACGGTTATGACTGTGGCAATGACAAAGTCTGTGCCTGCTTTATCTAGCTGATTAAAGCTGTTGATGTTTGAAAATTTGTGACACTCACATAAAAATAAACATATCAAAGATCTTTTTAAACTCAATCATGAGGGAAACTATAACCAGTTTTCAAACAAGAATTCTATAACGAGTTTTCAAACAAGAATTCAGACATATGGATGCATAAGCAATTCTGAATGCAGAAATGCATTTGCTAAAAGGTACAAAAGTGGTCAGTATCACACTGGAAAACTCATTTGCATTTCTGTGAAAAACAAATAATTTGCATTTCTATCCTTTTTTTACATCTTAAACCTAAAAGAATAAAGCTATTGCTGTTGAGTGGATTTTAACTCATGAGGACCTTCCCTGTGTATTACTGAGTAGAACTGCTTCATAGGGTTTCCTTAGCTGAGATCTTAGTGGAACCGATCACTCGGTCTTTCTTCCATGATAATACTGAGTGGGTTCAAACTATCTTCAAGTTAGTAACTGAATACGAATTGTTTTGCACCACCTAAGACCCTTTCTACAAAAGCTGTGAACCAGGTCAAATGCATTGAAAGGTTGAGCTAATCTGGAAAGGTGTGTTAGAGAAGATATCGTTTCAAAGATTTTCACATTGTTTCACAATCTTGTTGAGAAAAATCTTTCTGTCTTTACCACTGTTCAGTATTCCTCCCTTTCCAATTACTGTGGCAGTCTAGGAAATAAGACTTACTCTTACCTTGGACTTGGCCTCGCCACAGATAGGAAGAGACAACTTCAGTATTTTTCAGGCCTTTAGACAGTTGCTGTTTAGCTGATTCTGACTCATGGTGACACACATGGGTGTGTCAGAGTAGAACTGTGCTCCACAGCGTTTTCAATGACTCACTTTAGAAGAAAAATATATTATGAGGCCTTTTTCTGAGGCACTTCTGGTCACACTCAAGCCTCCAAACTTTTGGTTAGTAGCCAAGCACATTAGCTATTTGCGCCACCTTGGGAACACCCCTATGCCTTGATTATGCTGGAAGTGAACAGGTTATACATGCAATCATTGCCAATCCTGTGCCGCCTTCATCCAATCTCCACCTCCCCTACCTCTCATAGTTGCAGCCTCTCATATTCTCTTCTCCCTATAAAACATGTATTGTCCAAGCTAAAGCTTCTCTTAGTTTAATATACATCTTCCTCTACTGTGTTCCTTTGCTCTCAGTTACCACTGTACCTAGTTAAATAAGACATGTGATGACAAGAACACCCACACTTGCAGATAATACCCACTTGACCTGGCTTCAATGACGGGATGATCAAAACTTGACTAGAAGAAGAAAGAAGAGGGAAAAAAAGAGTAATCTGATACAATTTTATGAACTTGACCTACATCTATGGATGCAGTAGCTCAAAAGAGGGAAAAAAATCTTTACAGCGAAGATCATTCGCCCTACCTCAATACACAGAATAGACTGGGATGGGCAACTTGGACATTGGCTACCCAAAATGGGGGGCTACAAAGGCAAGAAGTGACAGGCTTACATGCTTTCAAGAGGGAACCTAGATCCAGCAGGTGCGGAGGAAGGTAGATTTTCTACTGAGTAGTATCCAATCTGTCTCGCAGGACTGATAAAAGGAGATGGGGATAGGATTCTTGTGGTACAATAGTGAATAATTGTTATCAGGACTGACTGTGAGGGTTGGAAATGTAAAGGTAGACATTTTGTAGCAAAAGGAGGGGAGTGGTTGAGTTTGCAGTCCAGGAGTAGAGGTCTCTGGGATCATCAAGGGAAAAGAGTGGAGTGTGAGACCCTACCCAGAGAAGCAGTGACGCCAGAGATGGAAGCAGATACAATGACGTGGAGAGATGGAGCGGCTGTGGACTCTAGACCCAGAGAGGGAGAGAGGCTATGTGCTGACAACCAGCAGGCAGGCTTGTAGGATATACCCTTTGGTTGTTTGATGATGCATGGAGGGGATTGTAACCATGGCAATGAAATGATACAGGATAGGATGAATGTAAAGCTAATGTTCTCCCATGTAAACTATCACATAACTCACAATAAAACATTAAAAAAAAAATAAAAGAACTGCTTCCTTCATAAATCAGCCCAGGAAACATATAAATTATATATTCAAGCATATGATTCTCATTCTCTTAAATAAAGCTTTAATGCTAATAATTTAAATAAAAAGACGTGTGATGAACACTTGCAACATACTTTATATGTATAATTGTATTTAATAACTCCCCCAAACAGCATTCTGTGAACAGTATCCTCAGTACACGGGGATCTGAGATTGAGTTTAAGTCATTTGCCCAAGATCAACAACGAATAAATGGAATGAAGATCAAACATGTAACTGTTTAACTATAGTCATTACCAGAAGAATTTAGTAGTGTCTCTCTGATAGAGTTCAAACCTCTGGGCTAGAATATAGCATTTTCCCCAATATAGTGCCTGTGTTAGCCATACCTGAGGCACTGCTCTGAGCCTGTTACCAAGACAGTTTCCAGAGTTACAACCCTAAAGAAACCTAACCCTGCGTAGGGTTTCCAAGGAGCGGCTTGAACTGCAAACCTTGCGGTTCAAACTGACTTTGCAGTCCGGCGAATTAATCCGCAGTGCCAGATTTCTTTTTGTTGTGGTGTAAATTTTGTAAAATTGATTCTATGGTGAATCACTGTGATTATATCAAAACCTACTGAATTGTGTACTTTACCTGATGAATTATATCTCTATATAAACCATAGTCAAACCTACTGCCATTGAGTAGATTCCAACACATAGCGATACTTTGTAGTGTTTCTGAGGCTGTAAATCATTACGGGAGTAGACAGTCTCATCTTTCTCCTTCTGAGTAGCTGGTGGATTTAAACTACCAACTTTGCAGTTAGTTCACCAAAGGTTTCTATATATCTATATGTTTGTTATTAAGTGCCATCAAGTTGGTTCTGATTTAGCGATCCTGTAAAGGGTTTCTGAGGAGCAGCTGGTGGGTTTGAACAACCGACCTTGCGTTTAGCAGTCCAGTGCTTATCCTAGGTGGTAAAATAATAGATATAACATGTGAGAATGCTTCAATCAAATGTGAAAGGTGGGCATTTTGCAAGGATTTCAGATTTTCAGTCCTGAAGTTACTCTTGATGGGACAGAGTTGGATCCTCTTTGTATTCATCTGTGGACACTCAGGGCTTTTCCTAAGTTCTCTGCTTTGCTGTGGTAGCCAATGTCTTTTAACCCCTAAGTCATTTTACCTCTTAAATATATTCCTATCACTTCACCTTATACAATGCGTTGAATATATTTTTAAATCTAGTGTCCTTGTTGTTGTTGTTGTTGTCAGGTGCCATCGAGTCGGAACTGACTCATAGCGACCCCATGCACAGCAGAACGAAACAATGCTCGATCCTGGGCCAACCTCACCACCGCTGCCACCCCCGAGTCCATCAATGATGCCACCTGGCCGATTCATCTCGTTGGAGGTCTTCCTCTTTTTCTCTGACCCTCCACCCTACCCAGCATGACATCCTTCTCCAACGATTGTTTCCTCCGGACTACATGTCCAAAGTAGGAGAGACGAAGCTTAGCCATCCTGGCCTCCAAGGAGCACTCTGGCTGCACTTCTTCCAAAACAGATCTATTGGTTCTTTTGGCAGTCCATGGCACCCTCAGTATTCTCCTCCAACACCACAACTCAAAGGCATCAATTCTTCTACGATCCTCTTTATTCACTGTCCAGCTTTCGCATCCATATGAGGCTATTGAAAACACAATGGCCTGGGTCAGGCGCACCCTAGTCCTCAAGCTGACATCTCTGCTCTTCAATACTTTAAAAAGTTCCTGTGCAGCAGATTTGCCCAATGCAATACGTCGTCTGATCTCTTGACTGCTACTTCCGTGAGTGTTGATAGTTGATCCAAGAAGAATGAAGTCCTTGACAACTTCAATCCTTTCTCCATTGATAAGAATGTTGTTTATTGGTCCAGTGGTGAGGATTTTTGTTTTCTTGACATTGAGATGCAATCCATATCGAAGGCACAGTGTCCTAGTCACTGTGAAATAAAACAACTGCTTTAAGGAAAATTTTGGACTTCTTATATCAAATGAAGAGTTTAAATAAGGACAATGGAATTCAAAATAGAACAATAAATACACAATTTAATCAGCAAGAAAGCCCTTTTCTAAGTGGGCCTAAGAATTAGAGTGATTTAAATATCACTATAACTTCAAAGTTCACCACTTTACACTAACTTTGATTGCCAGTCCCTGAAATATTCTTTTATGCATCATGTGACAATAAACTACATTTAAGATCATCTAGGGCCTGGATTTTTATTTTAGAATATTTTCTTGTTAATTGCATGAAATGTAAGTGGGTGTTCAAATATACTGAGTTTGAATGTTATTTTAATTTGTAAATAGTAAAAATTTTCTTTCAATTTTGAGGTTGTTGTTGTTAAGCGCTGTCGAGTTGGTCCCAACTCATAGGGACCCTATATAGGGTTTCCAAGGAGTGACTGGTGAGTTTGAACTTCCAACCTTGTGGTTAGCCCAGTGTTAATCCTACAGTAACTTTGTTGATGTCTTTGTCAAGATCTCCTCACATCCAGATTTCCAGAAGCCCATCTGCTCATTGAGTGGCATAGAGTTGATTCCAATTCATAGTGTCTCTGTATGACAGCGTAGACCTGCCCCATAGGGTTTCCTATGCTGTCATCTTTATAGAAGCATACTGCCATATTTTTATCCCATGAAGCAGCATGTGGGTTTAATCCACCAACCTTTCAGTTAGCAGTCAAGCACTTAACCACTGCACCACCAGGGATCCTTTTCAATCACTCCCTGATTAGTGGAAATTTATATCATTAAAAAAAAAAAGCAAACAGTGACATTAAGAAAAATGGTAGAGTGGGCAGCTCCAAACACCAATCCCTTTATGGAGACTTTGAAAAACAAGTAGAAACTGTCAGAATCAAATTTGTCAGAACTCTAGGAATCAAAGGTAAACTACAAACCACACATTCAATCAAGAAAAAAGGCAACTCAAAGATGGCATTTTCTTTCAATTATGGGAATTCAGCATTCCCACAATGGGAAGAAAAATAACTTAACAACCCAGAATTTATAATTCAACAAACCTATTCTTCAAGACTGAAGGAGAAATTAAGAAATTCCCAGGTAAACAAAAGCTAAGGAAGTTTATTTCTTGAAGACTGTCCAACGACATAATCTAAAGGGAGTCTGCTAGATTAAATAAAAGGACACTATATTTGAAGTCATATAAAGAAATAAAGAACACTGGGAAATATAAAATCTAGTGTTATTATACTTTTGGTTTTTAACTCCTTTCTTTTCTTATATTTTTAAAATGGTAAATGCATAAAACTATAATTGTATATCAGTGGGAGTGGGTTGTTGTTGTTGTTAAGTGCCGTTGAGTCGGTTCCGACCCATAGCGACCCTGTAAAGGGTTTCCGAGGGTGTAAATCTTTACGGGAGTAGAAAGCCTCATCTTTCTCCCGCGGAGCGGCTGGTAGTTTCGAACCGCTGACCTTAAGGTTCGCAGCCCGATTCGTAACCACTACGCTACCAGAGCTCCATGGGAGTGGGTACCATTATATAAAGATGTAATTTATGACATGTAATTTATGAAGATGTATAGGAGAAGAATTTATACTATAAAACTAAGTATTACTCAAGCTGAGTGTCTTGAATTAGAAAGCAATGGATTTCTTGATTCTCCTACAAATTTCCCTAGCTGTAAGCCTTCCAGTCTTCTAAATATTCCTTTAAATGTGGAATAAGGAAGACCATAGAAGAATTGATGCCTTTGAGTTGTGGTGTTGGAGGAGAATACTAAAGGTGCCATGGGCTGCCAAAAGAACCAATAGATCCTTTTTGGAAGAAGTGCAGCCAGAGTACTCCTTAGAGGCCAAGATGGCCAAACTTCGTCTCTCATACTTTGGACATATTGTCAGGAGGGAACAGTCGCTGGAGAAGGATATTATGTTTGGTAAGATGGAAGGTCATAGAAAAAGAGGAAGACCCCCAACGAGAAGGATTGGCCAGCTGGCAGAATCGAAGGACTCAAGCATGGCAACAATAGTGAGGTTGGCCCAGGATCGGACATTGTTTCGTTCTGCTGTGCATAAGGTCGCTATGAGTCGGTGCCGACTCGATGGCACCTAACAACAACAACAGCATTACTCAAGCTAGGTTGTTATAAAATTATGATATTAATTGTAATCCCTAAGATAATTACTAAGAAAAGAAAGAAAATGGTGAGAAAAAGAAAGAAGGGAATACAAATGGCAAAATACAAAACAAAGATTTTTAAAGCTAATTTATTTAAAGAGAGAAAAGAAGTTAGAGGAGGAAAAACAAAAGTATACAGATGGAGAAGAGAGGGGAAAAAAGCAAATGAAAGAAATGGTAACAAAGAATAAAGAAACCACTTTAGGGAAAATAAAGGGGGGTTGGGTACTAGATTAAAAGTTGAAAGAATTTGATTTTAGGACCAGCTCTGCTATTAATCAGTTGTGTAATCTTAGAAAAATTCCTCTTTTCCTTCTCCACATTACCAGTGTAATAAGTAATACCTGTCTTCTTTTTAATCTGATGATATAATATGAGTTATAAGCCTAGAACAGTGAGATTTATTTTGTGTTGTAATTTATAAAATCAATCTCCTTGTAGTTGTTTTGTAAAAATACTATGCAAAAATAGCACTTAAAAATGTAAATTTGCCAGTGTACCTTGTTGTTGTTGTTAGCTGCCCTGCCATCAAGTAGTTCTAAGACAGCAACTCTATACACAAAAGAATGAAACACCAAAACATTGCCCAGTCTTACGCCACCCTCATAATTGTTGTTATGTTTGAGTCCATTGTTGCTTCTTCTTCATTTTTGCATCTTTTTTTTTTTTTTTTTTCCTCCCTTCTCCAAGGGACTGTTCCCTCCTGACAATATGACCAAAGTACAAGAAATGAAGTCTCACCATCCTCACCTCAAGGAGCATTCTGGCTGTACCTCTTCCAACACAGATTTTGTTTATTTTTCTGGCAGTCTATGGTACTTTCGATATTCTTCTCCAACACCATAACTCAAATGCACTAATTCTTCTTTGGTCTTCCTTATGTATCCAATTTTCACATGCATATGAGGCATTTGAAAATATCATCACTTGGGTCAGGCACACCTTAGTCCTCAAACTGACGTCTTTGTTCTTGAACACTTTGAAGAGGTTTTTTTTTTGCAGCAGGTTTACCTAATGCAATATGCCATTTGATTTCTTGTCTGCAGGTTCTATAATCATTGATTGTGGATCCAAGCAAAATAAAGTCTTTGGCAACGTCATCTTTTCTCCATTTATCATGATGGTATTTTTATTGGTACAATGGTGAGGATTATTGTTTTCTTTACATTCAGGTGCAACCCATACTGAATCTGTGGTCTTTGATCTTCATCAGTATTTTAAGTTCTCTTCGCTTTCAGCAAGCAAGGTTGTATCATCTGCATATCACAAAATGTTAATTAGTCTTCCCACAATTCTGATACCACATTCTTCTTCATGTAACCCAGCTTCTTGGATTATTTGCACAGCCAAAGATTGAAGAAATACGGTGAAAGGACACAACCCTGGGGCACATCTTTCCTTATTTTAAACCATTCAGCCACTCCTTGGAAACCCTATACAGAATCTCTATAAGTCAGAATCGATTCAATGGCACTTAACAACAACAACATAACAACAACATGAGGTGGCTTTCATGGTTGTGCTTAGTTTCAGAATGGGGAGATAAGGTAGAATCCCCACTGAATAGTTTTCCTATTTTCCAGATAAGTCTGGTGAGAGAGAGGTGGAATCGATGCTGATAGGATTTTATGACTCAAGTGTAGTTATTAGCAGGATTAATTGTAATTGTCACAACTGTAATTGTAGAAGATGTAGAAAAACCAGGAGAAGTTAATGTTTCATTTAAGGAACACACGATCCCAGGACTGTCAAGAACAAAAAGCGTGAGTGGAGCGTGAGAGCCCTACCTAGAAAAGCAACCACAGCAGAGACAGTGACCGAGGCTGTGGTGTGGAGAGACAGAGCAGCTATGCGTTTTAAGCCTATGAACTGAGTAAGGCTGTGTGTGAGCAAGAGGCTGATTTGCAAAATGTGCTCTTTGGACATTTAAATGAATATATCTTTTTTGTTTTGTTTGTGTGCGTCAGATAGTTTGACTTTGTTCATTTATGAAATACAAGATGTAAATGGGGAACCACAGGGAGGAAGTAAGACAACTGTTGTTACAGTGAGGGGATTGTGATTTGAGATGAAATAAAGTGTATGGTTTGTTGAATGTAAAACTGATGATCTTGTCTGTAAACTCACATGCAATTCACAATAAAAAGTTAAAAAAAATATATTCCCAGAAAAGAATGTCTTGTGATTGTCATATGACCACCTTGCACACCCACCCCTCTTTATTCATATACTTCTAAATATAAAGCTTATAACTAATCCTGAAAGTCTACCTATTACATTACACCAATGACTTTAATTTCTTCACTTTATCCTGCCTTCCAATTCTCCAAAACACTAAGTACTGATCCTGAATTTTGTATTATTAGTTTCTATTCACCTACAATTCAGCAGCGTTTTTAGATGTGTGTTTTTATCTTCACAGAGTACACATTCTTACTTTTTTTTTTTTTTTTTTACTTTCTATTGTGAATTGAGCGAAGGTTTTCAGAGCAGATCATCAGTTTTATGTTCAATAAATCATAGATTTCATTTCATTTCAATGATTACAATCTCCTCAATGTATCATCACTTACCCTGCTTCCTCCCTATGATTCTTGTTTACATTCCGCTTTCTTTCCCTTCCCAACTCTTTTGAATTTTGTCCTTAGGTAAATGCTGCCCTTTCAGTCTTGAATAGTTAACGCTTCCATTGTGTGCATACCTCACTAGTGCGGTTGCCTCCGTTATATACCTATATACTTTCTAGCTGAAAATTTAAATTTGAGAGTTGGTTCAGATCCAGGCCTGAAGAGTGACCAAGAGGCATAGTCTTGTTCCTACTGTCTCTTTCTGACCAGTAACCTTGGTCTTTTTTCTTTCTTTCTTTCTTTCTTTCTTAGAATTTTGTTCCACATTTTCTCCCACTGTACCCAGGTCCTTCTAATGTGATGCCTTTCAAAAGGTAATGGTGAGCACCATCTAGTTCTTTTGATCTATGAGTTGTGATCTAAGAGTTGTGGGGATTGATGTTCACATGTTCCATTAGTCCATTGAACTAGTTGATTCTAAACATCTTCTATTTTCATTCCTTTTCTTTCCTTCACACAGGGAGAGACCAATAGTTGCACCTTAGATGGCTGTTCATAAGCTTTTAAGATCCCAGTCACTACTCACCAAAGCAGGATGTAGAACACGGTATTTGTGGACTATGTTTGCATTCTTAGTCTTTGAAATTTTATTGTGTCAGATAATTGGAACTGGAAGGCACATTATCGTTTGCAGCTCCAGGGACATTGTGGCAGATGCAGAGCTTTGATAGCTGCATGGGCCCCTTGATGCCATTCCTTTTCAATTGGTCATTTCTGGCATAGTAAAGCATATAATCTTCAGAATCAAAATGGCCAGTACCAGTCCATTTTAGTTCCCTAATGCCTAGGATAGTGATCTTAATGTGTTCCTTTTTTTTTTTTCTTTTGACAACATCCAATTTTCCTAGATTCATAATTCATACATTCCATGTTCCAATTATTAATAAATGTTTACAGCTGTTTATCATCATTTTGAGTTGTGCGCCATCAGTAAATAAAGGTCATGAAAGCATTACTCCATTCATGTCATCATTGTCAACTCTACTTTGAGAAGGCAGCTTTTCTCCAGTTGCATTTTGAGCCCCAAAAGGGCTCATGTTCTGAAATTATATCTGAGAATTTTCTGGTGCTATTCGTAATGTTTTGATATTCAATATTCTGGTGCTATCTGACAGTGTTCCACTGATATTCATAAGGTTTTCGGTGGCTAAGCATTCGGAACTAATCCACCTCTCCTTCTTCCTAATCTTTCTTAATCTGGAAGCTCAGCTGAAACTTGTCCACCGTGACCCTGTCATTATTTAAACTATTGGTATCATAGCTTCCAGCATTACAGCAACACATAAGCCACCACAGTATAACAAGCTGGCAGACAAGTGGAGTTAATTTGATAGTACATGATTTACTATCTAAATGGAATTGTCACATCCAATTTAATGAACAAGGAGAAAGTGCTGCTATAAGTCTCTGATAATCAACATGATGCTTTGGGAATTATACCAGAAGTTATATATTGCTTACAGTCCTTAAACATAACCTTATCAGAGGAGAGTGTCTCTACTTTCTCTATTCCTTTAGATTGGGGGCGAGGAGGTTTTTTTCTGCCAAGGGTCATTTGGATATTTATATTATCATTTGCAGGCCATACAAAATTATCAACTTAAAAATTAGCCCGTTATATTTGGATGGTTAAAACTGCAGTTACCTTGGCAGGGCCTGACCAAATGATTTTGCGTGTCTTGCTTCCTTGCTTTAGATGATCTCTCATCTGGACCTATGGCCCTTTGTGCCACAGCTTCCACAGATGTTGGTCAACCACTTGTCAGAAGACCCAACTAAGATCCAGATAAACATCTTCAAACTTTCTTAGTGTCTGTCCATAAAAAGGGGAGGCCTTGCCCACATATTCAGGATTTCCTCACTTAAGATTTATTTATCACTTGTACTAGCCATTGTAACACTCCTGTTTTTACTGTTAAGAAATCAAATAATCAAAGTTGAAGATTTTCCTGCCTTTAATCATACTGTAGGAAGTGCAATGGCTTCATATGATGAGCACTGGACTGGGAACCACAAGGTCCATGGTTCAAGCTACCAGCAACTTCATAGGAGAAAGTTAGGCTTTCTGCTCATGTGCAGATTTAAAGCCTCAGAAGCCCTGTCCAGGGTTGCTGTGAGTTGGAACTGACTCAATGGCATGAAACAGCAATAACAACAATCATATTGTAGTTCCTAGATTCCCTGCAGTTCCTAATCCACACTACTACTTTCTAGTGTTCCCCCCAAGGCTGCACAATTTATAGTGGTCAACCTTTGTAGAGCATTTTCAGCATGCCATTGTATCATGACATTCATTCTTTGAGTACCTTCACTTGAGGAGACCAACAATGTACATGGATTGTAATGTCTCAAAGTTTTACCAAATCTTCCACTTACTTTTCTCAATTCTTCATGTTAATTTACAACACTTATAAACTATCAATTAGTTGTTGCTGTTGTGAAGTGCTGTCAAGTTGGTTCTGTAGATGTACTTTATTATAATGAGTTATTGATTTATTAGGATTCTCTAAATCTTGTCAAGCCTGTCTTAAAGACAGCATCCTTTGGCTTAGGCACTTGGATAATTATGGTCACAAAGCCTCTAAATAAAAATTTCAGTTGGCTCAATCATAAATTAAATATTTAATCCACAAAATTTGAGCAAATTAGATCACCATACACTCTAAAAGAAAAGAGGTTATCTTAGTTTATCCTGCCCCTACTACCAAGAAATAGGTGAGAATATTTTCAGAATTCTGTGGTTATTGCAGAACCTGGATAGAAAGTTTTTCTTTATTGACCCAACACTTGTATCAATATTTAAAGGTTAAAAAGGGTCCCAGAAAAGATCAGGAACCCTTTCTGTTTTCACAGTATACCAAAAAAATAAACTATCTTGAATCCATGTAAACATTTATTACTCTCTCTGAAGCCAGTTTGCAAAGTGTCAGCAATTCTGCTTGCTGAGCCAAAGTAACTTTAGGAAGGGTACCACTTTAAATTATCAGGAGACAGCAAGGAAGTCATTATGAAATTAAAAGAACCATTAATAAACACACTAGCATTGTTATTGTTGTTAAGTGACATCAAGTCAATTCTGACTCATAGCAATAGGGTTTCCAAGGCGCAGCTGGTGGGTTTGAATTACCAACTTTATGGTTAGCAGTCCAATGCTGATCCTACAGCACCACACCAGGATTCCACAATAGAATTAAGATTGGCCAGGTGGCAGCATCGGTCGACTCAAACGTGGCAACAGTAGTGAGGTTGGCCCATGATCGGGCAGTGTTTCATTCTGCTGTGAAGGTTGCTATGAGTCGATACTGACTCGATGGCACCTAACAACAACAACAATTATAGCCTAGATTTCTCTCTTTTTGTACATGAAGTGTCTGGAAATGCTTTAGGAATGCTCATCCAGAAGTGTCAAGGACAGCAAAGATTGATAGAGTATTACAGTTTACAACTGGACTCAATTGACAGAATTTACCCCCTTGCCTTAGTGCAGTGGCTGCCACTGCAAAATTAGTGGAAACAACAGGCTTAGGGAATTTCCATGATGTTTATGTAAAATTTATGTTATTTTAAATTCCACTTTAACATCTTTCAGCTAATAGTTTATCTTCTTATGAAGTCTTCCTCTTGGCATCTTCCAATATTCAGCTGCACACAGTGGCCTACTTGATTCAAGCCACTCTTTGCTCTTCTTCAATGATGATGATTGTCCTCATGATCATTTAGACTTGATTGGCCAACTTTTAACTCTTAGAACTAATTTATAGGAAACTCCTCTTCTTGATCCAGATTTAGTTCTTTTTACAGATGAGTTTTATTTACTATCTAGGCCCGTCAGTTTTAATTACCAGGGAGAATAGGCCAACACCACCTCCCCTTTAAAGTGGTACCCTTCCCGAAGTTCAACTCAGCAAGCAGAATTGCCGAGACTTTACAAATTGGCCTCAGAGAGGGCAATAATGTTTCCATGGATTCAAGCTATGGATTCAAGGTAGATTATTTTAATTTTGATATGTTGTGAAGTCAGAAAAGGTCCTGACCTCTTCTGGGACCAAAAAAAAATTTTAATTGCCCCTTAGGAGCAGACCTCTTAGGAGCCCTTTTGTTCCTCTTTGAAGTAGCTGTTATTAAACTACAATCTCATAGGCCTATAGGAGTTTCTCAAACAGAAGAAATGAAAGGGGAAGATTTGATAACAGAGCAGATAAACAAGCTGCTTCCCAGATACCCTCCACTAATAATATTCTCATTCATGATTGCAGTGACCTCAATAATCATATGGATAGCAATCATGATGAAAAGGATGTAAATAATGAAATAACTAAAATGTTTGCAGCCCCTACATTAGGAAATGACATTGGAAAATTTCCCAAATTTTAATCCTCATGCAATCTCATAGTTGCTCTTCCAATATCAACAACTAGTTTCATAAGTGAAATTTTATAAGTTGGAAAGATACTGGCTTTTACTAAGATCTGACAACCAAACTCTGGATATGACCCAAAAATAAGGTTGTTTTACCAGAATGTTTGCATATTCCAGTGGTTCAAAATTACCTGCCTGAGCATTTAGAATTATAAATGAGAGAATACAAGTCTTGGAAAATTCTTGGTGGGTGAGACTTTTCTGCAGTTTTTTATCATGTACTTTCTTGTTGCCCTACCTGCTCTCTTCATACCCTACTTGATCCCCTAATTTTGAGTACTTTAAGACCCTATCATGATGACAAGAATCTTTCTTATTGTCCATCTAATTGCAAATAGGGTGTTGCCCTCCCAAGAAAGTTTCTTTTGAACATCTTTACGAGAATCACTTATTGCCACCAAAAGAAATTAAAAGGGGGTGGGGTATTGTTCACAGGAATCTACTTCTGGGATATGGATGGGACCTAGTGGTTTGCCCATCCTTCCAAATTCCCTACAAATCCTCATGATGAAAGCATT
>NW_006408767.1:1383762-1384924 GCF_000296735.1 Chrysochloris asiatica
TGTTTTTGTTTTTTGTACGTACACCGAAGCACTCGGGAATATATAACCATTCAAACAACCAAAGGGTACACCCTGCAATCCTGCCCTTGGCTGTCAGCACACAGTCCCTCTCCCTTCCTGAGTCCAGCGTCCCAAGCCACTCCATCTCTCTACCTCATCATCTTGGCAGGAGTGTTTTTGAGAAACTGCTGATCAGGTTACCAAACACTGCTCTGTTTGTTATAAATTTAACCCAGGAAACACTGCAAGGTCCTACTTGGAAGAGGCACCTTACTCTCTGGCCCATGCTTCAATGACAGATTGATCTTGTCCAGTTACCACCCTCTAATAGTTACAAGTTTGTCCTAATGATGATTTATAGATTTTCACATTGGGTAGAAGCTTTTTCTAGCCATTGAGCCACTGCGACCTTTTGTAGCAAAGGAACTCCCTAAAAATATCATTCCAATTCGGGAATGCTTAAGACTCTTTGCGGTATCTGACCTTGTGGAAAAAACTAATGGCATCATAAAAATCTGGTTAGCCAAGGTTTCTGCCTCTTTACGTTTGTCATGTGCCTTGGCATTAGAAACATAAGATCCTTGCCATTTTGGCCTCATAAGTTGATTCTGCATTAAATCATTACCAGATGATCTATACTTCTTCCTAACTGGTCAACTTTGACTGACTTCTAGACACTTAACAACAACAAACCTAACTCAAGCTAGCTAGCTAAAGTATTGTTAAGCTTTAATTTAGTATTCCAGAGATAATGCTTCACAATTAAAAGGAGCATTCAATTATCAGAAGTCATTTATATCCAAATTGCCTTCTGTCTTACCTGAAGATTATTTATACGGGAAATGATAGAAGTAGCAATTAAAAGATTCTCTTAAATTTTAGTGGAAAGGCTCTTATCTGGTGCTTCTCACTAACCCTTTTGCTGGCAAATTGGTGGTGACCGCATGTTGTCAAGTCAGTTCTGATTCACAGCTGCCATGTTTTCAAGGCAAGAGCAAAAAGCTTCATCTTTCTCCCATGAAATGGCTGGTACATGCTAATTGCTGACCTTGAGATTAGCAACCCAAATTGTAAGTCACTATACCACCAAGGCTCCTTAAAGACTAACAACAGACCTACCTTAAATAGTCTGTTGTTGTTCTTGTTAGGTGCCATCAGGTTG
>NW_006408767.1:1388714-1393219 GCF_000296735.1 Chrysochloris asiatica
TTGGAGAAGGATGTCATGCTGGGTAAGGTGGAGGGTCAGAGAAAAAGAGGAAGACCTCTAACGAGATGGATTGGCCAGGTGGCATCATTGATGGACTCATGTGTGGCAGCGGTAGTGAGGTTGGCCCAGTATTGGACATTGTTTCGTTCTGCTGTGCATGGGGTCGCTATGAGTCGGTTTCGACTCGATGGCACCTGACAACAACAACAAAAATTTAAAAATAACTTAAAATTAGAAATGACACATACACCTTATTGAATACTAAAGCTTGCTAGTGAATAGGGATAGTTTTAATCTATAAAAACACAAATGCACATGTCATGGGTAAACACAAATTAAAAAATAAAGTTGAACAGAGACAGATAATGTTATCTCGACCTATAACGCCCTATGAGTCCTGAGAAACTTTGGTCCTACCAGGCCAAGCCTCTGGACAAGGAGCTACAGAAGTTCTTGAACTATAAAACATCAAACCTATTTGTTAATCAAGTATACAAACCATGTGCTGCTTGATTGTTCTTGATTTATTCATTTCAAAATCAAATTCACTTCTGAATCAGGATAAAGTCTTTCTTTAGTTAGTGCTCATCAATAACCCATTAAGTAAACCTCACTTCTGACTCCTTTGAACAGCATTATGTTAGTCCAAGAACCCAAAGTATTATTTGTCGTCAAGTGGCTGCTTTACAGCCATGAAATGTACATTCGTAAATATCTGTCTACATATTAAAAAATTAAATACGTCCAGTCACAGTTGCTGCGCAGAGTTCTTGTCTTAAGAAAAAGCCTTTCAATAGTATACTATGAAGGGGTTACTTGATAACTTGATTCTGGATCTTCCTGTGATTTGTATTTCTTCATAATACTGACAGTACCATTAACCAGAAAAATCACAGCAATCAATGTAAAATAGTTGGCGTAGATCATGAATTGAGTGGTAATTTCTAAGCCAAGACCACTGGCATCTACCACAGTTAGAATGAGAAGAGTCTGCAGTGCCAGGGCAACGAAGGTATTTATACCAAACATAATGCTTCATGCTGAGGTTTGCAGCACTCTGGAAAGTTGCCATAGTGATGAGTAACATGTAGATGATTCCGAAGACAACATAGGATACATAGCAAACCCAAATGTTACTCAAGGTCCATGATATACACTGTGGCAGTAATCAGGAACAAGAATAGAAACAATGACACTTCTCCCCAAGTTCACCAGGATATTTTTATACTACCAACTGCAAACACAGCAACAGTATTCAGTAAGGTTGAAACAGCCTCCAAACCACCACTATAAATAGCAGCATGGCGAGAAGGAATCACCTGCTCCCCCAGGCCCACCACACATACCAGCAGAGCAGAAGGCAAGAGGAGTAGCTTATCAAGAAATCATTCCATAGGACCTTCAGTACAAGGAGACAATCTTGCTTGGCTTCTGATTCCTCCGTGGGAGGCTCCTGCACATTTAAAGGCATTTTTAACTCGATGCCTTCCCATAGGAAATCAAACCTTGGATCTACTGGTCCCAATTATAAAAGACCATATCAATTCTACCTGCATTGTTGAGGCCACCCACTGAAGGACTTAAATTGAAGTTTAAATATCCTAATAGCTAGAAACAGACAAGAACCAAGGTAGACAGTCCCAAGATCACAGAACAAGACTTCATATAGCCCACTGAAATTTGGGCCTCTTTTTTAATTGCTGGAATTATTATGATAGTTGCTTTATTGTATACCTGTGGTATTATCCCCTGTGTTAACATTTATTTTCCTCATGCAACTACAACATTGTTGATCTTTGTCTAATACTTACAACTTTTGAAATATCCTTATATATCAACATGGGTTCATTGACTGATAACAGTTTTGATGCAGATTATTGATATTTAAAATTTCTGTTTTATACTCACTGCTATATTTTTTATAATTATCCTACTTCTCAAATTGTGCTGGTATTATTCTCTCCTTTAATGATTTGTGCATATAATTGATTTTCTTGAATTTTGTCTTATAATCCTGCTAATTGGCCTGCTATTATCCCTTAATTTGATATTTTGTTTTCACATGTAGGTAGATGATGGAGTTTATTTCTCTACAGCCATTATTTTTATAATCTTTGCACTGCTACACTTCTGGTCTATCTTCTTCCACTATGAAGCCCTTATTAAATATTCTACTATTGTATTTTATGCTCTCACTGATGCCTCAAATGAAAATGTCTTTTTTTAGGTTAGCTCAGTGACTATTGCAGTAACCTAATTGACTGCTGTTTGCCACCAGATTCTGAACCCTGGGCATGACATCTCAGATCATTGAGCTCTTCTCATTTCTAACTATAGTCTTATACCCAGTGCGTCTGTCCACCTCAACCTCACTGTGCAGATGTGGGTTACTTACTGTGACTTTTCTAGTCATCCTATTTGTAATTTACCAAATGACTATGTGAGGTATTTGTGTCTCACAAAGGAGATTAGATAGCTTTCTAATAATGTAAATAAGTACATGACATGCTTGTGGGGTTGTTGATGTTGTTGTTAGGTGCCACTGAGTTGGTTCCTTTACGGCTGGTCCTGTGCCAACCTCACTCTCGCTGTAATTCTTTTGCCCATTGCCGCTGACACTGTGCCAATATATCTTGTTGGGAGTCTCCCTCTTTTTCGCTGACTTTTCATTTTACCAAGCATGATGTGCCTCTCCAGGGACTAGTCTATCCTGATAATATAATCAAAGTATGGGAGACAAAGTTTCGTCATTCTGGCTTCTAAAAAACTTCTTCCAACACAGATTTTTTTTCTTCGGGCAGTCCATGATACTTAAAAAATTCTTCTCGAATAACATGATTCAAATGCATTGATTCTTCTCTGGTCTTCCTTATTTACTGTTCAACTTTTATATTTATGTGAAGGTATTGGAAATACCATGGCTTTGGTCAGGTACATCTTAGTCCTCAAACTGACATTTTTGTTCTAGTACAGCAGATTTGCCTAATGTAATATGTCGTTTGATTTCTTGACTGCTGCTTCTATGAGTGTTGATAGTGGGTCCAAGCAAATGTAGTATTTGAGAATTTCAATCTTTTCTCCATTTATCATGATGTCATTTACTGGTCCAGTTGTGAGGATTTTTGTTTTCTTTACACTAAGATGCAACCCATACCAAAGGCTTGAACTTCATCAGTAAGTATTTTAAGTCCCCTTCACTTACAGCAAGCAAGGTTGTATCATCAGCATATCACAGATTGCTAATGAGTCTTCCTCCAATCCTGATGCCACATTCTCCTTCATATAATCCAGTTTGTCAGATTATTTTCTCAGTATGCAGTATGGGGAAAGAATACAACCCTAGCACACACTTTTCCTGTTTTTAAACCATTCAGTGTTCCTTTGTACTTTTCAAAAGACTGCCTCTTGATCCATATACAGGTTCCTCATGAGCACATTTAAGTGTTTCAAAGTATCCATTCTCCACAATGTTGTCCATAGCTTGTCATGATTCATACAATCAAAAGCTTCTATATAGTCAATAAAGCATGGGTAAACATATTTTTGGTATGGTCTGCTTTCAGCAAAGATTCTTGTGATGGCAACAATGATATTCCTCATTCTGCATCCTTCTCTGAAACCAGCTCGAACTTCTGGAAGTTCCCTGTCAATGTAATAATGTTGCATCCATTTTTTTAATTATCAGTGGTTAAACATTTAGAAGTAGGCTGCCTCTCTTTCTTCCTAGTCTGTCTTAGTCTGGAAGCTCAGGTGAAAACTGTCCACCATGGGTGACCCTGCTGGTATTTAACTTTTAGTCTGTTTTTGTCTTTGTATGTAAAATGTGTCTCTTGCAGGCAGCATACTGAAGGATCTTGTTTTCTTATCCGTTCCCCCACTCGCTGTCTCTTCACTGATGCATTTAATCCATTGACATTCAATGTAATTATCGATAGGTATGAATTAATTGCCTCCATTATGTTAATTTTTTGGTAGTGCTGTTCATTCCTTTGTTCTGCTTGCCTTCTTGTGCTGAATTTATATTTTTTGTGCTGTTTCTTGTCGGTTTCTTCTTAGTTTTCATGTTTGCTTGTTCTGCTTGGAAGTTCATTTTCATGGTAAGTTGGGAAGTATTAATTGTCTTTGGGGTTACCTTATAGTCTATTTTGTGAAGTATTAATTTTCTTTGGGGTTACATTATAGTCTATTAACTTTTCCCTCCATTTAAGATAATCTTTTGTATCCTGTAAGCTATCTGACCTCCTCACCACCTGGATCTCTGTTCTTATATTTTTCCCTTCTTTGACATTGTTATTATTTTGATCTTCGGTTGACTTCCCAGCTAATTTGAGTTCATTGTTGTAATTTTGTTCTGTTTTGGATTCTGCTATCCGTCATCTGAGTTTCAGGTGGTGTTGCCACTCCTGTCAATCTCTGGTTGTTGTCTGTTCTTGTTGGTTTTCAGTCCAAAGAACTCCCTTTAGAATGTTTTGAAGTACTGGATTGGTTTTGACAAAATCTCTTAG
>NW_006408767.1:1394809-1400846 GCF_000296735.1 Chrysochloris asiatica
ATTTGAATTTGTTTCCATATCATTCTCCTGAATTCTTTCTCAGGCAAATCCAAAACCTTCTCTTCCTCTTCTGGGAAGCCTTTGTCTGTCTCCAGCTCATTTGTTTCAGTTACTCTTTTCTGTTTTGGTATATGTTTTGATCTCTTTTGTTGTTTTTTGTTTGTCATTTCCAATAGTTGTGTGGATTTTTCATGCTTAAATAGATGTTTCTTGCTGTGTTATTAAGCTTACTGGGTGTCTTCTGGTGGATAGGATTAGGAGATAGGCTTTCCTTTTCTCCTGTAATGCTTAGCAGCTATTATTGGCTCTTGTCTCAATGGTGGAATATTATGTGGTATACTTGTAGCTTGCCTATATGGCCACAATTGCTGACTCTTCTTGGATAATGTAGGGAGAAAAAGCTCCCACCTCCAGGAAAAATGTGTGATCAAAAGGCCCAAAATCAGAAGCAATCTAAAAGCAGAGACAAGAACCACCACTCTGAAACAAAAATAAAGCTGTGGCTGACTGTGTAGTCATCTTGATACTCAGGCAGTATGTGTGCACCGTAGAAGCCTCCAGTTGTGGGTGGGGGTGTCACTCACTCAGACCCATCCTCTAGTCACCACCCTAGAGGTGCGCAGATAGATATTGAGAAGTTAATGGGAGAAAGATTGTCTACTATTTTTGTCTCTGAAGATCAACTAGGTATCTGTGTGTACACAGTGTAATTCTTGAAACAGTTGCATCTTTTTGTGTTGGGGTTTTATAGATTGTTCATATGGTTTGTCAGGCCAAACCTGTTTTTTTTCTTGCTGGATAGGCAGGAGTAAAGGGTCCTGCACAAGTTAACTTTAGGGTTGGGACCCACAGGCAGAAGTCAAAAGCAGCAGCCAAAGAATTTGCCCTTGGACTGATGGGGCTCTTTCTCTCTGTGCTGTGGGAAAGCTGTGGTCTCAATGCTGGACTTTTGGGGGGTGCACACCCACCTGCCTGAAGGCATCCAGGCTGGGCAAAGAAAGCGCAACAGGGAAGAGGAGGAAAAAATATGTAGAATCCCCCCACACCTCCTTTGCAAATGTCTCTGCACCACTTTTAGCAATGGTTCCCTGTGCCGGTCTGGCTGTAGTCCTGCCCTCTGACCTCTGCCTGGGTGGGATGGCCACAGAGAGAGTCACATGTCTTGACCAATTTCTAAATCACAATTTTCCTTTATACCATGATTTTTCCACTGGCAGTTGCGGGAAACTGATGCCCTGACCCTTATCCTAGATCCAGAGCTGTAGTGTTGTTCCGTGAGAGCTGTGTCTCTGGGTTTTCAGCCCCTCCCCCACGGAGCCTGTCCTACCTGACTCTGCTCTGCTGCTGCCAAACTGGAAGTCCCTCCTGATGGTACTGGTGGCATAGCTTCTGGCATCACAACACACAAGCCCACAGTATGACATGTGGGGTAGGGTCATGCATATAAGTTGTATGGAACTATAAAATGTATATTGGCCAGTTTGGCCCTCCCATTAGGCTTAAAATGAACCATCCGAGAGGCAGGAGGGAGTGGTTCTCACTACCATCAAGAAAAAGGAGGCCAAAGTGGAGCTCATCTGTTGGACTTGAGATCTCTGTGATGAACTTTCTTGACCCAGGAGGCTGAGAATTGTGATACCAAACATGGTGAGAGGTGACAAGAAGCAATGGCATACAAACAGAGGCAGCAAAGGCAGTAGAACCAACAGCGTGAGATTGAATGGTCCACAGAGCAAAAAGATCAGTCCTTTCAGGCAGTAGACTTGCTGGCAAAGTAGGTCACTTGCAGGTATTCAGTCATGGGGAACTAGGTGTATCAACTCACAGAGCTAGAGCTAAGCACCTTTGGATTAAGGTTTACTGGCAGAGTGGATTTTCATTGGGAATTTTTCAGCAGAGCTAAGAGGACTTTGTAATACTTGTCCAAGCAGGACAGAGGCCAAGGGGCCATGAGACTGAGAGGCTAAGGGCCAGAGAGAGAGAGAAGCCTGTGGGCTTTGCTGAAAACAGCATATTCTAATGAAAGAACTGTATCCTGAGTGTTTTAGATCCTGAGTTTTAACCTGTTACTTCCCTCTGATAAAGCACAAAACTATAAGTATGGTCTGTGAGTTCTGTGTGACCATTGCAGCAAATTATTGAACCCAACAGAGAAGTAGAGAGTGAATGGGAGAGAGTTGGTGAAAAAGAAAAAGATTGGAGGCTGAAAACATGTCTAACCTCTGCCTTATAGTAATCAGCCTTGGGCTAATGCTGATGGTCATTCTCCTCTTTCCAGCTTGTAAAGTTAAAGGAAGTTAGACAATGACACACAGTTTTTGCATTTTTTGCACGTGAGCCATGTTGTCAGATTATAGGACCCTAGATTATGCCAACTATTATTGCCATAATTTAACTTTATTCGAATTAAACAAAATTATTCCTGTACAGCCCTACTATCTCTCTTCTCCTCTGATTCCCTCTATTTTCATAATTACACTTACAAAAGAATAAAACATAAAGTAAAAGCTAAAGAAAATAATAACTGATATTATCTAAGATATTATCTAAGCTCTTTTAAGCTTTTTACCACCACTAGAGGCCCTCTAAGAATAGGAAGACTGCTCATCTGTAATAATGCTTTATCAGAAAATTGGCGAACAAGTTAAACAAATCATTCCTTTTCCAGGTGAAGGTAATGCAATTTGTGATCTTAATATATATCTATTTTGTGTGGAAGATCAGCATCTATTACCAAGAGCCTAAACCAGAAAAATAAACCATGCATAGGTATTGCCCTGTTTAAATGCTATAGAATGATAGTTGATGCACAATAGGTTTACTATGGGTTCCCCTAAATATACCCACAACTCACCTACCAGGTTGTAATACTGCAGTGGTGTGTGTGTTACTGTGATGCTGTAAATTATGCCACCAGTATTGTAAATACCAGAAGAATTACCAATGGTGGACAACTTTCAGTGGAGCTTTCAGAATAAGACAAGATAGGAGAGGCTGACTGCTATTGAAAAGTAGCCATTGTTGTTAAGTGTCGTTAAGTCAGTTTTGACTCATAGGGTTTCCAAGAAGCAGCTGGTGGGTTAAATCTGCTGACCTGTAGTTCCCAATCCAGTGCTTTTCATACAGCACTACACACCAAGAGTCCACTGAAAACCTGTAGAGTAGCAATAGAACACTGTTGGATATCGTGCTGGAAGATTCACCCTTAGGTTTGAAGACACTCCATATCTGACTGGGGAATAGCTGCCTCCTCAAAGTAGAGTTGACCTTAAAGACATGCATGGAGCAAAGTTCTGGGGACCTTCACTTGATGAAGGGACATAACTCAAAATGAGAAGAAACAGCTACAAACATCAATTAATAATCAGAACATGGAATGTACAAAGCATGAATCTAGGATAGCTGGATATTGTCAAAAATGAAATGGAATGCATAAAGGCATTATAGTGAGCTGAAATGGACTGGTTATTGGCCATTTTAAATCAAACAATCTTTTGGTTTATTATGCCAGGAATGACAAACTGAAGAGAAATGGTGTAGCAATCATCATCAAAAAGAACATTTCAAGATCTATCATGAAGTACAATGCTATCTGTCATAGGATAATATCCATAAGCCTAAAAAGAAGATCAGTTAATACCACTATTCAAATTCACCCACCAACCACTAAGCCAACAATGATGAAACTAAGGAATTCTACCAACTTCTCCAATTTGAAATCAATCAAATATATAATCAAGCTCCACTGATAATTACTGGTGATTGGAATGCAAAAGTTGGAAACAAAGAAGAAAGACCCATAGTTGGAAAGTATGGCCTTGGTGGTAGAAACGATGCTGGAGATTATATGATAGAATTTTGCAAGACCAATGATTTCTTCAATGGAAATACCGTTTTTCAATAACATAAAAGGCTAAAATACATGGGATCCTCACCAGAATGAATAGGCAGATATCAAATTGACTGTATCTGTGGGTAGAGTCTATGGAGAAGCTCAGTATTGCCAGCCAAAACAAGTCTAGGGGCTAACTGTGAAACACATCATCAATTGCTAATATGCAACGTCAAGCTGAAGCTTAAGTAAATTTAAAAAGTCCATGAGGGCTGAAATATGACTTTGAGTATATCTCACTGAAATTTAGTATCCATTTCAAGAACAGATTTGATTCATTAGATACTAATGACTGATGACCAGAGAAGTTATGGGATGACATCAAGAATATCATCCTTGAAGAAAGCAAAAGGTCACTAAAAATATAGGAAAGAAAGGAAAGACCAAAGTGGATATCAGAAGAGACTGAAGTTTTCTCTTGAACTTAAAGAAGCTAAAGTGACTACAAGAAGTGATGAAGTAAAAGAGCTTGACAGAAAGTTTCAAAGGCAGCTCAAGAAGACAAAGTATTATAGTATATGCAAAGACCTAAAAAGGAAAATCAAAAAGTAAGAACAGGTTCAACATTTCTCAGGCTGAAAGAACAGAAGAAAAAAACCCAAGCCTCAGGTTGCGATGTTGAAAGATTCAATGAAAAAATTACTGAATGGTGCAGGAAGCACCAAAAGAAGATGGAAGGAATTCACAGACTTATTGTACTGAAAAGAACTGATCCAGTAGAATGCGGAAATCATCCAACATATCACTATATCACATGAAAATAAAATTTTGCTGATGATAATTTAAAAATGGTAGCAGCAGTACATCCACAGAGAGTTGCCAGAAATTCAAGCCAGACTCAAAAGAGGTCAGGGAAATAGGGATATCAGTGGTGATGTCAGTTAGGTCATGGCTGAAAGTAGAGAGTACCAAAAAGAAGTTTACTTGTACTGTATTGATTATGCAAAGACCTTCCACTGTGTGGATCATAACAAACTGTGAATAACATTGTGAAAAATGAGTATTCTAGAACACTTCATTGTACTCATGAGGAATCTGTACATAGTCCAAGAGGCAGTCTTTCAAATTGAACAAGAAGATGCTAAATCGTTTAAAATCAGAAAAAGCGTACTTTAGGGTTGTATCTTTTTACCATATTTATTCCATCTATATGCTGACAAATAACCTTAGAAACTGGATTATATTAAGAAGAACATGGTACCAGGATTCGAGGAAAGTTCATTAACAACCTGCGATATGCAGATGACACACCTTGCTTGCTAAAAGTGAAGACGATGTGAAATACTTACTTATGAATATTAAAGACTACTGCCTTCAATATGGATTAAAATGAAAATCCTCACAACTAGACAAATAAATAGCATGCTGATAAATGGAGAAAAGATTGAATTTGTCAGACTTCAAGTTGCTTGGATACATAATCAATGCTCATGGAAGCAGCAGTCAAGGAATCAAATGATGTATTGCATTAGGCAAATATGTTGCAAAAGATCTCTTTAAAATTTTAAAGAGCAAAAGTGTCACTTTGAGGACTAAAGTATTCCTGACCCAAGCCATGGTATTTTCAATTGCTTCATATGCATGTTAAAGTTGCACAATGAATAAGAAAGATGGTAGGAGAACAAACAAGATGCCGGATGGGGTGGATGTGTAGTAAAGAGCTCTGCCAACAACAACACAGAATATCCGACCAAGCAGGCTCCGGGGATGGTCCCAGAACTCTGAACCACATATAAAGGAATATTTAGAAGGTTAGAAGGCTTACAGCTAGGGGAATTTGTGGCAGAAGCAAGAAATCTATTGCTTTCTAGTCCAGGATGCTCGGCTGCTCCAGGAGCCACCATCTTGGTGAGACCAAGCAGGGGAAGGATCGGAGTGGCCACAGATGCCTGGCAGAACTGCTGAGATAAAGGTGTGGACATTCTTTTCTTTTGGTAACTGTTCATTGGTCCTTTGCTTTCTGCGCACCTCCATTCTGGTGAATATAGGGGTGCTTGAGCTAGTGGTCACCCCAGCCCCACCCTTGGAGGGTTCTACTACGCATATGCACAGATCTCCTCGTAATTTAAAGAGACAGTATCCAATTAAAACCAAACACCCACAGCCAGCCCTGAAATGTTTCCAACTAGAAAAAAGGCCTGAACG
>NW_006408767.1:1406198-1407759 GCF_000296735.1 Chrysochloris asiatica
GAAGAACAAACAGATCTGTTTTGGAAGAAGTGCAGTCAGAATGCTCCTTAGATGTAAGCACAGTGATACATCACTTCTCTTACTTTGAACATTTTGTCAGGAGAGACCAGTCCCTGGAGAAGGACATCATGCTTGGAAAATTGGAGCGTCAGCATAAAGGGGAAGATCCCCAATGAGATTGATTTACATGGTGTCATCAACAATGGACTCAAATTACAATAATTGTAAGGATGGCACAGGACTGGACAGTTTTTATTCTCTTGTGCATAGCATTGCTATGTGTTGGAACCAACTCGATGACACCTAACAACAGCAACAACTAGATATACACTCATAAAATGAAAGTATACACTGGACTACTGTTGTTGTTAGGTGCCGTTGAATCAGTTCTGACTCAAAGCAACCTTATGAATAGCAGAACAAAACACTGCGTAGTACTGTGCCATCCTCAAAATCATTGCTCTAAGGATCCTTCTGTAAGTTCACCTATGGAACCCTTGTTATGCTTTTAACTGGCTAGTGATCTGAAACTCTTTGCCCAACACAAAAAGAAGCCTACAGATTGTAATGAAAACTCTGTAACCGGGAGACCTAGAGACAATTGGAAATTTCTCTAAGGCCTCTTAGCAATTGTAGGTATTCCTGACCTTGAAACATCCATTTACAATTCATCTGTGTGGTCCAGTGGGATAAAGTCCTGAATCAAAAGTCCGGTTTGGTCACTATGAGTTGAAACCAACTCTGTCTGTGCACTTAGCAACAAAAACAGTGGAGGCTCTGTAGGATAGGCACTGGTATTCCTGGATAGATAATTCAGTAGAAGAGGATCTAAGGTACATTCGTCAAAAGTTTACCTTGCTTCACAACTGGGGACTTTGGACTCAGAGAGGGAAAGGGACTGTGGGCCGAAAACTGGGGGGAGGAGGGGAAAGTGTAGGGGGTGGGTTTCTGGGATATACCCTTTTGGTGGTTGATGATGCATGGAGGGGATTGGAACCATGGCAGTGAGATGATATAAGATGGAATGAATGTAAAACTAAAGTTCTCCCATGTAAACTATCTCCCAATAAAACATTGAAAAAAAAAAAAAAAAGTTTACCTTGCTTCAAATACCTCCTATGTCAGAATCGCCCTTTCTCAATATTTTTAATTGGCTTTATACTGGAGTTAATTCTTGGATATGTTCAATTTTTGCAAACTGGATTAATTATCTTAATCATTATAGTTTTTATTATTGTTGTAGTTAAGTGTCGTAGAGTCAGTTCCAACTCATAGTGACCCTGTATAGGGGTTCCTTAAATCTTCTTGGAAACAGAAATTCTCATCTTTCTCCTCGGGCCTTGTGGTTCACAGTCCGGTTCTTACCGTATGGAGCCACCACGCTCCCATAGTTACTATGATGTTGTTAAGTGTGGTTGAGTCATTTCCAACTCATTTGTTTTTTTTGTTTGTTTGTTAAGTGCCATTGAGTCAATTCTGACTAATAACGGCCCTTTAGAGGGTTTCCAAGGAGCAGCTGGTGAGCTTGAACTACAGACTTTGCAGTTCAAAGAGCTTTGCT
>NW_006408767.1:1408736-1422423 GCF_000296735.1 Chrysochloris asiatica
AGTGGTATTAACTGGGCTTCCCTGTAGGTGCATGGATATTATCCTATCACAGACAGCATTGTACCTCATGACTGATCTGGATATGTTCTTTTTGAGAATGAATATAACACCATTCCTCTTCAATTTGTCATTCCCAGTATAGTAAACCATGTGGTTGTCAGATTCAAAATGGCCAATATCAATCCATTTCAGCTCACTAATGCCTAAGATATCGATGTTTATGCATTCCACTTCATTTTTGACAACTTCCAATTATCCCAGATTCATACTTTGTGCATTCCATGTTCTGATTTTCAATGGACGTTTACAGCTGTTTCTCATCATACTGAGTTGTGCCCGATCAACAAATGAAGTTCCCACAGGCTTTTCTCCCATGAGCTTTACTCCATTCATATCTCACGGAAGCAGCAGTCAAGAAATCAAACGATGTATTGCATTTGGCAAATCTGCTACACAAAACCATTTTAAAGTATTGAAGAGCAAAGATGTCAGCTTGAGGACTATGGTGTGCCTGACCCAAGCCATGACATTATCAATAACCTCATATGCATGCGAAAGTTGGACAGTAAATGAGGAAGACCGTAGAAGAATTGACACATTTGAGTTACAGTTTTGGAGGAGAATATTTAATTGCCATGGGCTGCCAAAAGAACCAACAGATCTGTGTTGGAAGAAGTGCAGACAGAGTGCTCCTTGGGGGCCAGGATGGCCAAATTTCGTCTCTCATACTTCGGGCATATTGTCAGGAGGGACCAGTCACTGGAGAAGTATATCATGTTTGGTAAGGTGGAGGGTCAGAGAAAAAGAGGAAGACCCCCAATAAGATGGATAGGCCAAGTGGCAGCATCGATGGACTCAAGCGTGGCAACAATAGTGAGGTTGCCCCAGGGTCAGGCAGTGTTTCATTCTGCTGTTCATAGGGTTGTTATGAGTTGATACCAACTCGATGGCACCTAACAACAACAAAGTCTTACTCTATGAAGGCAGTCACTGACAAGCTCTGTTTTTTTGATGGCTTCCTGAGCTCTGTCAGTGAAATTCATCTGTCACTTTTAGGGTGCTGCATTACCTCATTCCACTTCAGCAACATGAACTCTCAGTTAGAATACACTTCTACTGATCTTCCAAACAAAAAGTGGTTTGATAGCAAATAACCTTAGAAACATAACTGTATGGCATAATCCCAATAATTTCTGCTGGAATCTTTTTGTCTCATCTCACTAATTCCATATAAAGAGTTCTAGTATGGCCCTGTGGGTTAATGCACTGGACTGCAACGTAGTTTGAACCGCAAGGTTGGCAGTTCAAGCTCATTAGCCAATCCTCGGAAACCCTATGTAGAGTTACTATGGGTCAAAATCAACTCCACAGCTTTTAACAACAATAATAATTCCCTATAATATGGTTGGAATCCTGGTATGGCACTATGGGTTAATGCATCAGACTACAAAGTTTTTGGAACTGCAAGGTCGGTGGTTCAAGCTCACCAGCTGCTCCTTGGAAACCCTATACAGGGTCCCTATGGATCAGAATTGACTCGATGGCACTTAACAACAACAACACAATGTGGTTATGGCATTTGAAATAATCTTAAATATGAATCGAACAGCAGTAAGCACTACTTTAGAGTTTGGATGTGGTGCTGTAGGGTAATCACTGGACAACAAGGTTGGTTTGAACCACAAGGTCAGTGGTTCTAACTCACCAGCCACTCCTAAGAAACTCTATATAGGGAACAACAGGGCTCTGTGATACAGGGATCGAGGCATACCCTGAAGAGGGGAAATAATACTAAGATGCTTGACTGTCTTATGAATATTGGCTTCCCTTGCCTACTATTATAAAATAGACACTTGAGTGGGATAGAAAGGAATGTTGAGAAACATGATTACAGAAAGTTTGTAAGCCCATCTTTATCCTATAACTGATTGGAATACCTAAAACTTGCCCAGTTAAACAGGTCTCTTGCGGAGCCTTTGCAGTGTATAGGATCTTAGCTGGGATCCTGAGCCCCATCCATAACCTTATGAGGTAGGACATACCCACTAGAAAGGACAAGCAGACCAGCCTGGAACAGCTAGAGCAAAAGAAGATGCATCTTCAAAGAAAGATCATCAGGAAAAACCCAAAACAAAGATGTCAGTATGACTGGCTACTATAAGAATAAGCAAGCTGTTTGCCAGGAAGCCATCAAGGCAAGCAATCAAGTTCCTTCAGGACAAACCCCCCTCTAAGACTGAAACTCAAAGGGAACACATGAGCAGGCACATAAGCTTGCTGGCGACCACATTGATCTACTTGGTGAGTGGAAGAGGGGAAAGGCAGCAATGAAGAAATCGGCTGAGTTCAACCACAGTCCATTGACTCCCGTTGACCTGGAGATGAGAGAGAGAAGAGGAAGGGCTGGTTGGTCCAAAGTCTGGTGAGACTTGGTCACACCTGAGCCCATGGACAAGGACATAGTCACAGAGGGCTAGAGCTGAGAGTGAAGCATCCAGCTGATATGAAGTGAGGGGAGATGCACAAGAACACCAAACTTTCAGATAGTACTCATTTGACCTAGTCTTGATGACTTGATAGTCAGAAGTCAACTAGAGGAAGATTAAAAAAAAAAAAAATTATAAGGGAAATGATGATAAATTGATACAATTTAATGAACTTGACCTACACTCATGGAGATAGTAGCTCAAAATACCAAAAGAGAGTGAAGGAGTCTTCACATCAAGTATCAATACTACCCCTCTGTTTGCAGGGTAGATAGAGATGGGCAATTTAGACACTGGCTACCTAAAATAAGGGGGCAATAAAGGCATGAAATGACTGGCTTACAAGGCTTCAAGAGGGAGTTTAGTTTAAGAGTGTGTGGGGAAGATAGAGTCCCCACTGAATAGTTTTCATCTTGTCTCGATGGGTCTGGTGAAAAGAGATGGGGATAAGATTCTTATGATTCAACAGTGAGTAATTGTTATCATGACTAATTGTGACTGTCACAATTGTAAAGGTAGAAGTTTCATAACAAAAACAAGGGAATAGTTAATTTTACAGTCCAGAAACAGAGAACCCTGGGACCATCAAGGGAGAAGAGCACAAGCTGAAAGCAGCGACACTGGAGATGGAGGCAGAGATGGGGACATGAAAAGATGGAGCAGTTGAGGACTCTAAATTCATGGAAAGAAAGGGAGTGGCCAGGAGACAGACTTGCAAAATGTGCTTTTTGGTGGTTTAAATTATTATATATGCCTGAGTGTTTAAAAAAAAAAAAAGCTACAATGAATAGAAAGAAATACTGTTAACTGATGGTACATGGAGGGGCTTGTAACCATTGTAATGAAACAAAGTATATGATTTATTAGATGTAAAACTGATGATCTGCCCTGTAAACTGTCACTCAATTAACAATAAAAACTTTCAATAATAATTAAAAAAAAAAACACTCTATATAGGGTCACTATGAGTCAGAACCTACTCCATGGCACTTGTTATGGACCTGATTTTAATATAAATGTTTAAGTGCTTAAAAATGTTGTTCCAGATTACATTTGATATAAATCACAAGTTAAGAGCACTTTAAATCAAATTGCTGCTTTTCAAACCCTTTTAAAAATACCTTTCAGACTTTTTGTACTTTTAGTTGCAAGAGGAACAATAATTTGCTTGTGCACAGAGTGGCTGTTCTCTTGTGTAATTTTTATAAACTCTTTAAAACAAACATGTTAATGGAGAAACACATTCACAGGTTGAATTTAATCTAATTTTTCTAAATAATCTATAGAGAAATTTGAACTCCTAAAAACCTTATAAGCAAAGCCTTTTAATGTGATTTGTCCCCTACTTGTGAAGCATATTTAAAATACTCTCATAAATGTATTTTCTCAAATAATGCTACCCAAAATTTTTTGGGTTTCAAAGTATCTTAGGTTAAATCTCAAAATTTCAAATGTGCTTGTTTATTTTTAACCAAAAATCCAATTAAATGAGAAAATGTGTGGTTAGAATCCTTATTTTGTTCTCAGTAATGTCCTGTAATGGCTTTTATTTTTGTACTCTTATAGACTTGTGATTCTTTCAGGGCAAGGACAAGGTCTTACTCACAAAATCTAGCATAATGGTGGCTGAAATTTGATGTTGTTAGGTGCCATTGAGTCGGAACCACTCATAGCGACCCGATAAACAACAGAACGAAACATGGTCTGGTCCTGGGCCAACCTCACAATAGTTGCTACGTTTGAACCCACTGTGTCAATCCATCTCGCTGGGGGTCTTCCTCTTTTTCTCTGACCCTCCACCTTACTAAACATGATATCCTTCTCTGGTGACTAGTTCCTCCTGACAGTATGTCCGAAGTATGAGAGACAAAGTCTGGCCATCCTGGTTTCCAAGGAACACTCTGGCTGTACTTATTCCAACACAAATCTATTTATTCTTTTGGCAGCCCATGGCACTTTCAATATTCTCCCCCAACACCGTAGCTCAAATGCATCAATTCTGCTACAGTCTTCCTTATTCACTGTCCAACTTTAACATGTATATGAGGTTATTGAAATTAGCATGGCTTGGGTCAGGGGCACCTTATTCCTCAAACTGACAGCTCTGTTCTTCAACACTTTAAAAAAAGGTCTTGTGCAGCACATTTACCTAACGCAGTACATGGCTGAAATAGTTCCCATGAAAACTCAGTCAGATCTGAATAAGTATCTTCAGTTGTTGTTGATATAATTAAGTGCCATCGAGTCGGTTTCAACCCATACTGATCCTATATAGGGTTTCCATGGACTGACTGGTGGGTTTGAACTCCCAATCTTGTGGTTAGCAGTCCAGTGCTTATCCTACAGCACCACACCTGCCAGTGAATCTCAAAACTGGGTACTTTATGCAGACTAACTGTCCAAACTCAAAGGTTCAGTTAAAATTCCCCATCTGCTTTTCCAGATCTTCCCAGTCAGCCTCCATCCTCTACCACACTCCTATGACATGTTGTTTGGTATCACTAAGAAGCAATTGTCACGTCAGTCTAGGCAGAAATAGGTTTTTTTCAGTTCTAGATCAAAATCAGAAGGAAATGAGTATTCTCTTTTGGAGTCAAAAAGAAAGGACAAGATTGTTTCCCCGTGTGGTTTTCCAGTAACACTGGTGGGGTGGGGTACTTTGGAGCACTCAGCCCTGCAGGGGACCCAGTTCCTATGTCTGCATACCTCTGTGTAGGCACACTCACAGTCTCTCACTACCCAGCATTTCCCTAATGGATTTCCATTTCTATTGACCAGGGACTTAAATGCTGGCTAGCAATTAGTCCTAATCAGGCAGCAGGAGTTTCCTAAGGGAACTGCCATCTAGCCTAATTGCTGGCAGCTGTGGGGCTGCTAGTGACAGGCTGTTAACCCTCAGTGTCCCAGGCTCCACAAAGACTCTTCTAATTTTGCAAAATCCCTATTATATGTGATCTGAGTAGGGATGTTGTTGTTGTTGTTGCTGTTATGTGCCGTGGAGTCGATTCCGACTCATAGCGACCCTGTACAGGGTTTCCGAGGCTGTAAATCTTTATGGAAGCAGAAAGCCTCATCTTTCTCCCGCTGAACAGCTGGTAGTTTTGAACTGATGACTGTAAGATTAGCAGCTACCAGAGTAGTTTTTATTTGGGAAAACCCACAGTCTTGGGCTGATTTTTTTCCAAAAGTAGAGCGAATGCTATAAGATCCCATATAATCACCTTCCACTTCTCTACTTTTTACAATTCTTTTGTATCTATCCCCAACTCTACTTTATCACTACACTCTGTGTAGGAACATTTTAAACCAAATCTCAGACATACTATTTCACTTATAATTTCTTTAGTGTGTAATTCAAAAACAGTTAAAGACTTTTTAAATAAAAACATAAACACAGCACCTTTATTACACTCAAACAATTAAAAATTACCTAGTCACACTTAACATATAGGCATGTTTGCATTTAAACACACACACATCTGCTACCCTCAAGTTGATTTTGACTTATAGCAACCCTTAAGACAAGGAAGAACAGCCCCATAAGGTTTCAAAAGCTGTAAATCTTTGTAGAAGCAGATTTCCACATCATTCTCTTGCAGAGTGGCTGATGGGTTCAAACCACCAAACTTTGGATTAGCAGACAAGCACTTAGCCGCTGTGCCACCAGAGTGCCCCACATTCCTATAGTGCCTCAAAAAATACCTTTTTGATTTGTTTGTGTTGAGGTGCACAATGCATTTGGAATTTTACATTCTGCATTTGGCAAGTTGTAGCCTTATGGTGTTGGTTTTGTTATTGTTTTGTTTTAGTGATTGCTAAATAATCATAAAGTCCTTTATTAAACAAAAAATGTCAAAATGTGAAGCTATTGTTCCCTGCACATAGTCCATCTAGGTTTACACCCTTGTGTTTGTTTTTCTCCCTGCCTCCATAGTTTTGTTCACTGAGCTCCCCCTTTTAGTATATTGCCTTCCCTTTCACCCAAGTTAGCATGTGTCTACACTCTAGTTAAGGAGCGCTGCTAGCATAGTAGGTGACAAGTTGGACTGCTAACTGCAAGGTCACCAGATCAAATCTACTAGCTTCTCCACAGGAGAAAGGTGAGGCTTTCTGCTCCCATAAAGATTTACAACCCCGGAAACCTTATACAGGGTTGACTGTGACTTGTAACCAACATGAAGACACACAACCACCACTACACCATCTAGTTAGTAATTTACCCTTTCATTTCCTTCCACCGCTGGTAACCATCAAAGAATGCTTCTTGTGAAAACCTTTTCTTAACTTTTTATAATAGTGGTCTCATACAATATTTATCCTTTTGTGATTGATTTATTTCACTCAGCATAATATGTTGCAGGTTCTTCCATGTTATGAGGTATTTCACAGATTCATCATAATTCTTAATATTGACTAGTATTCCGTTGTGTATATGTACCATCGTTTATTTATCCATTCTTCCATTGGTAGGCATTTAGGTTGTTTCCATCATTTTGCACTTGTGACTAGTGCTGTGAAGAACATGGGTGTGTACATGTGTCTGTTCGTTGTGTGGGAAGCTCTTCTTTCTCTAGGATGTATATACGACGTAGTGGGATTGCTGGGTCATATGGTGTGACAGTTAAGGTTTTGTGTCAACTTGACTGGGCCAGAATACTCAGTGGTTCTACACTTAAGACATAGGATTCTTCCATGATGAGATCTAATATAATTAAATCACTTCCATGATGAGATCTTCTATAAGCAACCAATCGATTGAAAAGAAATTTCTCTAGGGGTGTGGCCTGCTTCCAATATATGTGGATTATGTGGAAAAGCTGCTTTGCTTTTTGCTGGGTCTGGACCCTGAATCTAGCTCATTGGCTGATCTCTGGTTCTTTGGACTTGAGCCAGCAGACTGCCATATTACCTGCTGACACTGAGAATTGTCAGCAACCTGTCATCTTACCTATTGACCTTGGATTCATTTACCTCTGCAGCCAGAAGCCTTACTTCTAACCTGCCGATCTTGGGTTCATCACACTTTGCAGAAGCCTCCAGCCTGACGTCGGACTTGGAACTTGCCTGACTCTACTGTGTAAGCCATTTCTTTGCTATAAACCTTTGTGTGTGTGTATGTGTGTGTGTTTGTGTGTGTAAGCTTCACTGGTTTTGTCTAGAGAATCCAAACTAAGACATTTAGTATTTCTATCTCCAACTTTCTAAGGATGTGCCATACCATTTTCCATGCTTTAGTAATCTAATATTGCTATAACAGAAATACCACAACTGGATGGTTTTAACAAACTGAAGTTTATTCTTTCACTGTTTAGGAAGCTAGTAGTCTGGAGAAAGCTCCTTGTCTCCTTTTAGCATCAGTAGACCCAGCATTCCTGAGAGTTTTCCATGTGGTTCAGCCTCAATGTTCCTCTAGATCTAGGAGTTCACAGTGTAGGGACTCAAGATCCAAAGGATGCACTCCATTCACAGCTCCTCTTTCTTGGTGGCAGTGGGTTCCTTTGAGCGCTGCTTACCTTCCTCACTTTTAATACTGCAAAAGAGATCCACTCAAGCTACAGCCTAATACTGTAGATTGCATCTGGCCTCATTAACATTTTAAGAAGTAAGGATTTACAACACATAGGATAATTACATCAGATCAAAAGCTGGTCAGATAAGATGACATCATGGTGGTGATTGCATCACATTAGATCTCACCATGGGAGTGACAAACACATCTGAACTGAGAATCTTGGTCAAGCCAACTTGACACAAAGCTTTAACTGTCACAGTGTACAGTGCCAGCAGCAGTGTATAAAGGGGTCTCAAGGTGTCCTTTGATGTGTTTCTAGCCCGCATATTTTCTGTAGACTGGTTGCAAAATCTATAATCCTTATGAGAATAAGGCACTTTTTTTTTCCTTCAAGAATAGAACTGTGAACTTTCTTCTGCTTCAAATAAAATAGTATGCCTAATGTATGCTTTTGAGTCTTGGTGTGGTACACTGTGGGCTAATGCACTCGACTATAAAGTTGGCTTGAACCGCAGGGTTGGCAGTTCAAACTTACCAGCTGCTTCTTGGGAATCCTATACATGGTCGCTATGGAACTGACTCAACGGCACTTAACAACAACAACAGATGTATAACTTGGTTAATTTTAATGATGTTCAAATTGATCAGTGAATTTAGATGGTATCAGTTTGATTCATCCGTTATAAAAATTTCCTTCAACATTTCATCAAATACTTTTAGTAGACATTAATGATCATAGCCTAGGATGATTGTTTCATTCCAAACTAAAACCATTGTCATCAAGTTGAGATTCTGACTCAATGACTGTACTCTTACGAAGAGGTTCTTAGGCACCTGCCACTAAATTAGTTAATACTTAGAGACAAGGTTCAAAGGAAAAGAGCAAGGCACTTATTGTATATTGGTATACAGAAGAACAGAGGAGCAGGAATCTCCCATATCTGCCTTTCTGACTGGAGAGCAGTCTGAAGTCTTAAAGAAACAAGAAAATCAAGACCACAGAACTTGTGGTGGGGCATTGTTTCCTATCTCAGGGTGACAGCGAGTCAGTTCCAACTCATAGATACCCTATGCACAACAGAACGAAACACTGCCCACTCCTGTGCCATCATCACAACTGTGTGTTTACACTTGATGCCATTGATGCTGCCACTTGATCAATTAATCTCATTGGGGGGTCTTCCTCTTTATCTCTGACCCTTCACTTTACCAAGTATGATACCCCAGCGACTGATCCCTTCTGATCATATGTCCCAAGTATGACAGGTTAAGTCTCACAGACCTGACTTCTAAGGAGCATTCTGGCTATACTTCTTCCAACACAAAATTTTATTTTAATAGTTCAAAGTTTCTATATCATTTATTTAATAAAGAGCTTTTTTAAAAGATTGGTTAAAGACAACCTGCTTATCATTGTAAAAAAAAAACAACATGTGTGTCTATGTTTGAGAAAAGATTTAAGGTAGCTAAACAGTTATTATTTTGTGTTCTGATGTTGTTTTTAGACTTAGAAATAAATCTTCACCAGAGTAAATTAAAATGTCAATTAAGGTGAAATATTACTATATGAGCAATCGAAAATTGTAAAAATGGAAATTTCTTTATCTTATTAAACTATATATAATCAAGAATGCTCCAGTTATTTACTTTTGTACTCAAAATAGGAGTAAGTCTCAGATCCTTAGAGGGCATTGCAATCATTGAGATGAATCATAGTGTATGACCTGCTCAATCAAAACAGATGACCCTATATCTACAAAATTGCACTCAATTCACAACAAAAAGCCAAAAAAAATGTACACAGCAGCTTGACTCATAATAATCAAAAACAAAGCAGTGCCAGTGTCTGTCATTTGAAGAATGGATAAATAAACTGCGGTGCATTCATAAAATAATAATAATGTTCAGATCTTACTGATATATACAGATGATTGTGGAGACACAGAGACATGTGGACTTGATTTTTTTTTTGTATTAGCAATAAGACTATAGATGCTACAAAGACTAAAGAGCTTCACAAATTCATAGAACTCAAAAAGTTCTCAGTTTCCTTTGGAGAAAAAACCTAACATAAATAATGAAAACTTCTAGCTAAGGGAGTTGTTGTTAAGTTCTAACTTTCAGAAGAGCAGCTGATGAGTTTGAACCGCCAACCTTGCAGCTCAAATCAACCTTGCAGTTCAGTGCATTAACCCATGGCACCACACGAGGACTGTAAAATTCCCATCTATATCCATATATATCTTTATTACTTCAAAAGACCTTTTATTATGTTTTTTTTGTTACCAACAATCACCTTGGAAAGTAGGTATTTAGTTATTCATTCCAATAAGGTATCTTCCCCCAAAACACTGAAGGATACCAAGGAAAGTTTGTTCTTAGTCCTGGTAGTCATGTATTACAGAAAGAAATAAAGTTAAAAATATTGTTTTTCTGATTATCTTTAGTTTCAGAAACTGCATTTGTTGTTGTTGTTGTTGTTGTTAAGTGTTGTTGAGTCAGTTCCAACTCATAACAATCCTGTATAAGGAGCGGCTGGTGAGTCTGAACCACCTACCTTGTGGTTCAAACTGCCTTTGAGGTCCAATGCTTTATCCCACAGCGCCACACCAGGACTCCATTAGATATTTCTTATTTTGAAAATCTGTCCTTACAGAAAAGACAATCAATTTCTAAAGTCCATATTTGGGGTCTTTTGGGATTCTGGCTGACTAAGCAACATTTTTAGTTGAGAGAAGTGTTTCTTTGTTTTGCTCATATTCTTTGAGGAAGAAAAAGTGGATATTGACTGTTCAGATGTAGCTGTTCAGAAAATCAAAGCAAGACCCTTGCCTTTAGATCCAGGCATATCGTGATTTCACTTTGCAGAACTCAAGAGTCTTTCTCGCTGGTGTCTTCAGAGTGGATTTAGTTGAAGGAGTGCTAGAATTGCTCTTGAATGATTATAGAAAGTTTCTACTGTTACCTTGATGTCTGACGATTCAATTGCATATTTTACAAGCAATCAACAATTCATTTTTGGAGTCTTTGTACTTTTTTACAATTTTTGCTTCTCTAAAACTGAATGTATAAGCTTTTGCTCTGGATTAAGAAGTCTCTGTAATTTGGGTGTCCGTCTAGGCTTGGGATTGAGATGCACTTAGGGTTTTCCAGTACCAGCAACTGGAAACAGTATGGACATGTGTCTTTACAAGTGTTCTTAGCGTAGGAGATAGGAGGCTTTGTCGGGGCAGCTGACATGTAGTTCCTGCACCACAGCCACAAGGTAGTGATTCTAGGGCACTGTTGCTGGTGAGAAAACCAGACACTGGAACCTAGCATCTCAGCATGGCACCTCTCCTAATACAAATTTTCTGTTCTTCTTGTAGTCCATGGTACGTTCAATATTCTTCTCCAACACCATAACTCAGATACATCATTTCTTCTACAGTCTTCCGTACTCATTGTCCAACTTTCACATGCATATGAAGCAATTGAAAATACTATGATTTGGGTCAAGCACACCTTGTTGTTGTTATGTGCCGTGGAGTCGGTTCCAACTCATAGCGACCCTGTACAGGGTTTCCAAGGCTGTAAATCTTTATGGGAACAGAAAGCCTCATCTTTCTCCTGTGGAACAGCTGGTAGTTTCGAACTGCTGACTTTATGGTTTGCAGACCAATTTGTAACCACTACGCTACCAGAGCTCCTCTGCGTACCTTAGCACACCTTAAACTGATGTCTTTGTTCTTGAATACGTTAAAAAGGTCTTGTGTGGCAAATTTGCCTAATGCAATATTCTTGACTGCTGCTTCCATCAGTGATGATGGATCCAAGAAAAAGGGAAGTCTTTGACCACTTCAATATTTTCTCCATTTACCATGAGTTATTTATTGATCCAGTGTTGAGAATGTTTGTTTTTCTTTACACTGAAGTGCAATCTATACTGAAGGCTATAATCTTTGATCTTCATCAGTAAGTATTTTAAGTCCTCTTCACTTCCAGCAAGCAAGGTTGTATCATCTGCATATCGCAGGTTGTAATGAGTCTTCCTCAAATCCTGATGCCATGTTTTTCTTCATATAATCCAGCTTCTTGGATTATTCTCTCAGCATACAGAATGAATAAGTATGGTGAAAGAGTATAACACTGGTGCATACATTTCCTTATTTTAAACCATTCAGTGTCCCCTTGTTCTTTTCATATAACTGACTTGTACAAACGTTCCTCATGTGCACAATTAAATGTTCAGGAATACTGATTCTTTGCATGTTATCCATAACTGGTCATGATCCATGCAGTCTAAAGCCTTTGTATACTCAATAAAGCATTAGTAAACATCTTTCTCGTGTCAAAAGATAAGCCCCTCAGGTTGGAAGGCACTCAAAATATAACAAGGGTAGCGCTACCTCCTCAAAGTAGTTTTTGTCAAGCCAGTTCCAACTCATAGCGACCCCATACACAACAGGATGAAACATCACGATTGTTAGGTCTGAGACCATTGCAGCTGCCATTGTGTCAATTACATCTCTTTGAGGGTCTTCATCTTTTTCACTGACCCTCCATTTTACCAAGCACAATGTCATTCTCCTGGTATTGAGCCCTCCTGATAATATGTCCAAAGTGTAGAGATAAAGTCTCCCCATCTTGGCTTCTAAGGTGCATTCTGGCTGCATTTCTTCCAACACAGATTTGTTTGTACTTCTGACAGTCAAATGGTACTTTCAATATTTTTATCCAACATCATAATTCAAATGCATAAAATTTTCTATGGTCTTCTTTATTCATTGTCAAACTTTCAGATGCATAAGAAACAACTGAAAATACCATGGCTTGGGTCAGGCACCTTAGTCCTCAAACGAAATATCTGCTCTTGAACACTTTGAAGAGGTTTTGTACAGCAGATTTGTCTAATGTAATTTGCCATTTGATTTTCTGACTTCTGCTACTTCTATGAGTGTTGGTTGTTGTTGTTCGGTGCCATTGAGTCAGTTCCGTCACATAGCAACCCTATGCTCAGAAGAACAAAACACTTCCTGGTCCTGTTTCATTCTCACACTTGTTGTTCAACTTAAACCAATTGCTGCTACTTCTATGTCAGTTCATCTCGTTGGGGTCTTCCTCTTTTCACTGACCGTCCACTTTACTGAGCATGATGTCCTTCTCCAGGGACTGCCCTCACCTGATAACACGTCTGAAGTATGATATACAAAGTCTCTCCATTCTGGATTCTAAGGAACATTCTGGCTGTTCTTCCTCCAACTAGATTTGTTCATTCTTCTGGCAGTTTATGATACTTTTAATATTATTCTCTGAAACCATAAACTCAAATGCATCAGTTGTACAGTCTTCCATACTCGTTGTCTAACTTTCACATGCATATGAGGCTAGTGAAAATACCACGGATTGGGTCAGGTGCTCCTTGTACTCAAACTGACATGTTTGCTCTAGAATGCTTTAAAGAGATCATGCGCAGCAGATTTGCCTAATACAATATGTCCTTCGATTTCTTGACTGCTGTTTCCATGAATGTTGATAGTGCATCCAACCAAAATGAAGTTTTTGACAACTTTAATATTTTCTCTATTTACCATGATGTTATTTATTGGTCCAGTGGTGAGGATTTTTGTTTTCTTTACATTGAGGTGCAACCCACACCGAAGACTGTGGCCTTTGATCTTTATCAATAAGTATTTTAAGTCCTCTTCAC
>NW_006408767.1:1423048-1427395 GCF_000296735.1 Chrysochloris asiatica
GTAGTTGTCTTCCAAATTTCTTGTCTTAGATGAGTGAGTGTTTCCAATGTTGCATTAATTTGTTGAAAGGTTCATAGTCTGTCAATTCACAGAGCTGTGTTTTTCGCTTATGCCTTCAATGCAGCTGGACTTCTTCCTTAAGTATCATCGGTTCTTGATCATGTGCATCTCCTGAAATGATTGAACAGAGACCATTTATTTTGGTACAGTGTAGTCCTCACATCTTCTTTTGATGCTCTTTGCATCATGCAATATTTTTTCCATAGAATCCTTCAATATTTCAAATTGAGGCTTGAATTTTTTCTTCATTTTTTTCATCATGAGAAATGCTGAGCATGTTCTTTCCTTTGGGTTTCCTAAATCCAGGTCTTTACATAGTTCATTATAATAAGTTATTTTGTCTTCTTGAGCTGCCCTTTGAAATTTTCTGTTCAGTTCTTTTACTTCCTCATTTCTTCCATTCACTTTAGCTTCTCTAAGCTCAAGAGCAAGTTTTAGAGTCCCTTCTGTGACTGAAGTTCAGTTGATTATAATGACTTGAATGGAGTATACCTCTTGGGACCTTCATTTGCTGATGGAGCACAACTCAAAATGAGAAAAAAATAGCTGCAAACATTCATTAATAATCGGAACATGGTATGTACAAAATATGCATCTAAGAAAATTGGAAGTTGTCAAAAATAAAATGGAAGCACAAAGATTGATGTCACTTTTAGTGAGTTGAAAGGGACTGATATTGCCATTTTGAATCAGATGATCATATGGTTTACTATGCTGGGGGACATCAAATTAAAGAGAAATAGCATTGCATTCATCATCAAAAAGAACATTCCAAGACCTGTCTTGAAATTCAATGCTGTCTATGATGGGATAACAGCCATATGCTGACAAAGAAGACCAGTTAATACCCCTATTCAAATGTAGGCACCAACCACTAAAGCTTCTTGTTGTTGTTAGGTGCCATCGAGTTGGTACTGACTCATAGCAACCTTATGCACAGCAGAACGAAACACTGCCCAATCCTGGACCAACCTCACCATTGTTGCCACTACTTGTCTGTCAGTTTGTCATTCTGTGGTGGCTTATGAGTTGCTTTGATTCTGGAAGCTATGCCACCTGTATTTTAAATACCAGCAGGTTCACCCATGGTGGACAGGTTTCAGATGAGCTTCCAGACAAAGACAGACGAGAAAGAAGGAGTGACGAACTACTTCCAAATATTTACAAACTGAAAACCTTATGAATAGCAGAGAAACACCACTAAAGCTAGTGATGATATAACTGAAGAAGTCTGCCAACTTCTTCAGTCTGAAATTGATCAAACATAAAATTGAGACGCATTGATAATTACTTTGATTGGAATGAGAAATTGGAAACAAAGAGGAAAGATCCATAGTTGGAAAATATGTCTATGGTGCTAGAAATGGTGCTGAAGATTGCCTGTGGACAACTGTGCATACATAATATTGTTGTTGTTGTTAAGTTCCCTCGAGTCGACTCAGACTCATAGTGACCCTGTATAAGGTTCCCAAGGAGTGGCTAGTGAGCTTGAACTGCCAACCACCAAAGCTCAGGTGAGCTTCACTAGTTGGTAATAATTTGTGCCTATTGTAACACATTTCTTCAGGGGACGTAAAATGTCCAGATTCCAGAAAGAATGAGAGCTCCACATTTGATGCTATTCCTGGATTCTGCCCGATGTGTTACTTCCCTTGACTCCAGCTGTTATAACAAAATAAAGGCAGTCCCATGTTATGGACTTACAGACAATTCCTACTTGCCCTTTAATATTATATAAATTTGCCTGCTCTTTGAAAAGATTGAACCAATCCCTAGTTGCAACAAATTCTTCATCACAATCACCTTCACTTGCTGCACATGCAGCTTTTAAATCATTGAAAAGGATTAGAGCCTTTTCTCGCACTTAAGTCAGGGTAAACGAGAACCACATGCACCTGCTCTGACTTACCTGCAAACTCTTAGAAACACAGACCTAAATCTTGTCCATAACCCAGAGACTGCTGGTACTACAAAGTGATTGGCTTTAAAGAACCAATTTATTTTTTCACAGTTCTGGAGGCTACAAGTCTGAACTCAGGGCTTCAGCAGGTCTGTGCTCTCTTTATTGGATATAAGAGAAGATCCTTCCTTGTCTCTTAGTTTCTGGTTGTTGTTGTTAAGTGCCGTCGAGTTGGTTCCAACCCATAGCGACTCTGTATAGGGTTTCCGAGGAGCAGCTGGTGAGCTTAAACTGCCAGCTTAGCAGTTCAGATGGCTTTGCAGTCTGGAACATTAACCCACAGCGCCACACCAGGACTCCATAAGTTTCCATTAGTTTCTTCCGAGTCGGGATCTGATTCATAGCGACCCTACATAGGAGGGTCCTGTACAGAGTTTCCGAGGAGCAGCTGGGGAGTTTATGGCCCAGACCAACGTGCAGTTTACCATATTAACCGACAGCATCACACCAGAAGTCCTAGTTTCTGGTAGAGCTAGGCAATTCTGAGCATATTTTCGCTTGTAGATGGATCCTCCCGTGCTGCATTCCTATAAATTAACTAAATAGCGTACCTAGCAGGTGTGTGCAGAGGTCTCTGGACGTCTACATCTTTAAGAAAGAGTAACTTTATTGCATAGTTCTGACTAAGGAGCCAAGTGGATGGTTCCTCAGATCTGACTCCTGAAATATCTAGGGTTTCTATGGAGTAAAGGACAAGAAAGTTATATAGTGAGACAAGACTGGGGATTGTACACTTTGATTTAAAGGGCCATGCAATTTTTAGTTCACTTCACAGGTATAAGGGAAGTGTTCAGAATTTCGTGCTCTGGGAAACCAGAAAGTTTTGCCAGGGAGTTTAATCCATTGGGTCTGTTAGCTGAAAGAATCTGTGCATGTGTGGGGGACCAAGTAGTTGACTCTGAATGTGGCTGCTGGTTTCTGAACAGTAAAATGGAAAGTTACGCATAGCTATGAATTAATAAGAGAATAAGGTAGGTAACATTAACCTCAGATGAGTATTTTCTTTCCCCTGAGGTGAAGATCTTATTAAACGCGATTCAGAAGCAAATACTATTAGGACCCACTTTACTCCTCTATGATCTCATTTAACGTAACTGATAACAAAAGAAAACCCGATTTCTAACCAATGTCATATAACAGGTATATTACAGCTATCCTTTTCCTGTAATAAAGCACTCTGTGACTTCTCTTGAGTCTTTCTAGCAAATGATCTAACCTGAGGGTGGATTAAGACTCCTGGTGTGGCACTATAGGATCAGTACTGGACTTTGAATCACAAGGTCAGCAGTTCAGACCCACCAGCTGCTCCTAGGAAACCCTATAAAGAGTTTCTATGAGTTGGAACCTACTCAACTGCACTTCACAGCAACAACAAGAAGGGTGGTTTTGGAACCCTTTGAATGAACTTGCAGTTTGTATCATAAGTGAAGGAAATCTTGTGAACTGTTCCCTCTAACTGTGTAGTTGGCTTAAATGGCAACTGTTGCTGTTTCCTGCCCATACCGCCTTTACAAATATCGATCCTGACCCATTGCCTGCTAAGGAATAAGTAAGGAAGCCAACTTCACACTAACTGGGCTAGCTAATTGGATCAAAAATGGATATCTGAGCAATCTATAGGATGAGTTGAACCAGAGTTAGATTTTCTCATAAGAATTTGGAATTAAGAAGCAAAAAAATAAAAAGCAGACACCTCCTAAGACACCCAGGTAGAATTTATACAAGTCAGTTCCTTCCACTGGAAATTCTCAATAAAACACCTCTTTGTTTAAGCTCTCTGGTATAATTTTCTGTACTTTGTCACTAGATAATTTCTGATTCAAGCAATTGGCTGCTTCTCAACCTAAAAACAAACTCAAGTCTTTCCCAACATAAAAAAAATAATAATAATTTATAAACAAACAACTCTTTTCTGTCCCCTGTAGCTGCAGTTCATTTGGTTCATCTACACAGACAGTCCAATCAAGAGTTCTTGCATTGCATATTTTATTTACTCTACTAACATTCTCTCCACCACTCATCTGTCAGTTTGTAGTACTGTGGTGGCTTGTGAGTTGTTGTCATTCTGAAAGCTATGCTGGTATTTTAAATACCAGCAGGGTCATTCATGGTGGACAGGTTTCAGATTAGCTTCCAGGCAGAGACAAACTAGGAAGAAGGAGTGATGAACTACTTCCGAATATTTAGTCACTGAAAACCTTATGAATAGCAGAGAAACATTGTCAGATATAGTGCCGGAAAATGAGCCCCTCAGGTTGGAAGGCACTCAAAATGCCACTGGGGAAGAGCTGCCTCCTCAAGTAGAGGTGACCATGATGATGCGAATG
>NW_006408767.1:1428628-1434956 GCF_000296735.1 Chrysochloris asiatica
CAGAGTCACTGTACCAAAAGGAAATGGTTAATGTTCAACCATTTCAAGAGGTAGCCTGTATTCAAGAGCCAATGATAGGAGGAAGTCCTTGCAAGGTGCATTGAAGGAATTGGGAAAGAAAAAGGCACCAGGAATTGATGGCACAAAAATTGAAATCTATCAAGATAGTGAGGTGGCACAGGAGGCACTTACTCATCTCTGCCAAGAAATTTGGGAGACAACTGTCTGGCCAACTGATTGGAAGAGATCCATATTTGTGCCCATTCCAAAAAAGAGGTGACCCAATTTTATGCAGAAATCATTGGACAATCTCTTTGATATCCCAAGCCAATAAAGTTTTACTAAAGGTAATACAGAAATGGCAGCAAGCATACATTGACAGAGAACTTCCAGAGGTTCAAGATGGATTCACAAGAGGCCGTGGAACGAGGGATGTCGTTACTGATGTCTGATGGATCTTGGCTGAAAGCAGAGAATATCAGAAAGATGTTTCCATGTGCTTTATTGACTATGCAAAGGCTTTTGATTGTGTGGATCATGACAAGCTATGGACAACATTGTGAAGTATGAGTATTCCGGAACACTTAATTGTGCTCATGAGGAATCTCTACCTGAACCAAGAGGTACAGAATATGGAAACACTGAATGGTTTAAAATTAAGAAATGTGTTCGATAAGGTTGTATTCTTTCACCATACTTATTCAACCTTTATGCTGAGCAAATAATCCGAGAAACTGAGTTATATGAAGAAAAACGTGGCATCAGGATTGAAGGAAGACTCATTAACAACCTGCGATATGCAGATGATAACAACCTTTCTTGCTGAAAGTGAAGAGGACTTAAAACATTTACTGATGAAGATCAAAGAGCACAGCCTTTGGTATTGATTACATCTCAATGTCAAGAAAACAAAAATCCTCACCACTGGACAAATAAACAACCTTCTTATCGATGGAGAAAAGACTGACGTTGTCAAGGACTTCATTCTTCTTGGATCAACTATCAACCCTCAGGGAAGCAGCAGTCAAAAAATCAAACGAGGTATTGCATTAGGCAAATCTGCTGCACAAGACCTTTTTAAAGTGTTGAAGAACAAAGATGTCAGCTTGAGGACTAAGGTGCGCCTGACCCAAGCCATGGTATTTTCAATAACCTCATATGGATGCGAAAGCTGGACAGTGAATAAGGAAGGCCATAAAAGAATTGATGCTTTTGAGTTATGGTGTTGGGGGATAATATTGAAAGTGCCATGGACTGCCAAAAGAACCAACAGATCTATTTTGGAAGAAGTGCAGCCAGAGTGCTCCTTGGAGGCCAAGATGGCCAAACTTCATCTCTCATACTTCGGACATATTGTCAGGAGGGACCAGTCGCTGGAGAAGGATATCATGTTTGGTAAGGTGGAGGGTCAGAGAAAAAGAGGAAGCCTTCATGAGATGGATTGGCAAAGTGGCAGCATTGATGTACTGAAGCGTGGCAACCATAGTGAGGTTGGCCCAGGATTGGGCAGTGTTTTGTTCTGCTGTGCATAAGGTTACTATGGGTCGATACTGACTCGATGGCACCTAACAACAACAACAACAACAACAACTAACATTTTCTGTGAAAAATAACTGTTTCCTGACTTCTGCCTCCATCAGGCCACAGAAATTACTATGCAAGCATCATTGCTGGCCTTCTAATTTCCCAGTATAGAGAATACTCTAGTGTTTTACATGTTTCCTTGGTAGCACATCATTCTGTTGATTACCCCCTTGCTTGGTACGACCTTGCCTCTTAGCTTTCAAAATACCAGGTCTCTTGAGACTCCTATTATGTCTCTGGCCACACTTTGAAACTATCCTTTGCTGGTTTCTCAATCTCTGCCAGCCCTTAAATATTAGGGCATCATTGGGCACCCTCATTAGGTTCTTGCTCTCAGGGATCTAAACTTTACTGAAAGTGGCAGACAATCAAGAAACACATATTGGAGAGGAATGATGTGAAGAGAAATAATGACAAAACTTGATAAATTTCATTGAAGCAACAACAGGGAGATGTAATAAAAATTGCTGAGAGGATGTATTGCAGAGTAAGAATGGGGAAGTCTCAAGGAGATGGCATTTGAACTGAGACCTGAACGATGAGGAATTGACCCCTGTGGGCTCTATCTGGATGTTCCATCCATTTGTGTAGGTTGTGTATTGCAGCAGGGCACCCATGTGAGGAGGCATAAGCTCCAGGCCCTGATATACAAAGCTATACGTTCTGGCAAAAAAATTCCATGGAGTAGGAGGAAGGGCACTCCTTCATTTAAAGGGGCCTTAAGGTGCTGTGGGTTAATGCTCTGGACTGCAAAGTTGGTTAGAACCACAAGGTCAGTTCAAGCTTACCAGCTGCTCCTTAGAAATCCTATATGGGGTCGCTATGGGTCAGAGCCAACTCAACGGTACTTAACAACAAGCTTGCTAAGTCATGCACTCATGGGGCTATGTGACTTCAGAAAAAGCACCTAATTCTCGTTTGCACAGGCTCTGCATAGCCCAGATCCATTGGCATATCAAACCAAACATCGCTGACACCAGTTTCCTCACAAGTAAAAGAGAATATTGTTAGGCAAGTTAGCAGTACAGTATGTATATACCTCCTAATGCTCTTGAAGGATTAGCAATTCTATGTCATGTCTGGCACATAGTAGAAATTCCATATGGACAGTTATCGTTAGTATAAGTACAATGTCATATTCACTAACTTGAGTTTTTAAAGTTTTTACACCTTCCAGGAATCCTTCTTCTATTATACAATTCCTCACTAATGTCTCTTACCTGAATGTATCATGGCATTTCTTGACTTTTATAGTTCCCCTACTCACTTCATCTATTCCCTACTCTCTTCATCTATCTGCCCATCTTTCTATCTATCTCATCTCCCAGACTATATTGAAAGCTATTTCAGAGTATGAATAATGGCTTTGACTAATTTTGGCTTCCCAACAATGTTGGGTAGAGAATAGGTCCTGTGCTGAAGGAACCCATTACATTTTCATAAACTCAATCTGTGTCACATGATTCGGTGGGAACATTTTTCTCTGCTATACATTCAGGGCCTTTTTTTTTCAACACCAAGGAAGCATCATCCCACAACTGATTTATAGAGCGGTAATAAAATAAAACTCTGTAATTGCTTCTGTGCATGAAGGGGGAATAACCGTGCCTCTCAGAGCTGTCAGCTTCATTACCAGCTCTGTGGCAAGCCAGGTGGGAGGGCAGTTGGAGACTACTCATGGAGCCAGTTAACTACCAAATCCTTTCCTCCCACTCCCACATCTCTCACTTGAGCCCCACACCCACACAGTGCTCACAAAAGCCAAGCAATGGGAGAGGTCTTTCTCAGTTCCTTCCTACTGCTGAAATAATAGGCCATTAAAGCTTTCTCACCTTTTCTAATTCCTTATTTAAGGAAGATTATTTCTGAGAACCAAAGACGAAGTCAGTCTACTAATGTAGAAATGACCTTAAGTAAAAGACTCGGTACACCCTGGTAGTTGCTGAGCATTAACTATAATGCCCTTAGTGGTTCTTGCAGAGAGAGATTTCAGGAAGGATCGTCTACTGCTGAGATGCATAGACTACCCTCTCAAATGAAACTTGCCAAATAAACCCCATTTGTTTTACTTCACTGAGTCTTTAGTCATATGCTTTATCCATTTTACCATTATATTGCTTGTTTTTTTCCTGTCAATTAGGAGGAGAAGTTTTATACATATACTATGGGTATTGCATTATTCTAATCAAGACATTGGGGATTGTAAGGATCTGATAACCCATCCAAACTAACTTAAGAAGAGAAAGCACCTGTCAATTTACATATTACGTAATTGGAAGTCCAAGAGTAAATCTGACACCAAATGAGTAGAAAGGGAACCAACAGACTGGAAAAACATTTTTTGGCAATGACATATCAGACTAAAATTTATAGAATACTTCAACGCCTCAACAAGAAGAAGGCAAATGATCCAATTTAAAAATGGGCAGAGGACATCAATAGAAATTTCACCAAAGAAGACATTCAGGTGGTCAACAAATATAAAAAAGATTATGATCGTTAGCCATTGTTGTTGTTGTTGTTAAGTACTGTGGAGTCGATTCTGACTCATAGTGACCCTACACAGGGTTTTCTGAGGCTGTAAATCTTTATGGGAGCAGAAAGCCTTATCTTTCTCCCATGGAACAGCTAGTAGTTTCGGACTACGGACCTTGAGGTTAGCAGCCTGATTCATAACTACTACGCTACCAGAGCTCCTTTCGTTAACCATTAGAGAGATTTAAATCAAAACAACAATGAGATATCAGCTTACCCCATCACTAATAACAAAGTTTAAAAAAATAGAAAATAACAAATACTGGTGAGGGGTTAGATAGATTGGGGTCCTCATACACTGCTGGTGGGACTGTAAAATGGTACAACCACTGGAAAATAGTATGGCATGTTCTCAAAAAACAGGAAATAGAAATATCATTTGACCCAGCAATCCCTCTACTTGGTATATATCCTCAAGAAATATGAGCCATGGCACAGATAGATCTATGCACACCCATGTTCACTGCAGTACAATAGCAAAAAGATGGAAACAACCTAAATGCCCATCAATGGAAGAATGGTTAAACAAACTTTGGTACACACACACAATGGAATACTACACAATGCTGAAAAATAATGACGAACCTTCAAAGCACCGTACAATCTAAATGAACCTGGAAGACATTATCCTGAGTGAAATTATTTAATCACGAAAACCTTATCTTTCTCCCATGGAACAGCTAGTAGTTTCGGACTACCGACCTTGAGGTTAGCAGCCCCCAATATTGTATGAGCCACTGTTGTAAAAATTAAGAAAAGGTTTTCTTGATAAAAGAAAGATTCTTTTAATAGAGCATGAGAGAAAGGAAAATTATTCACAGGCTAGAGGGTAGACACATGTTAACATGGATAACAGGGAAGGCAATATACAACAAGAGGGAGGTTGACAGAGGAAAGCTGAAGGTAGCAGATGATACAGGGAAGAATGTAAGAGTTAAAGGGGATAGAGGTAAATACTGTTATATACACAACCCTGGAACAACAGTGTCCTATGGGTAGATACATAGACAGATACACAGGCTGAATAGGTATGGAAAGGAGAGTTGGAGTATATGTACAAATATACAAGGGTTTGCCAGAGGATATTTGTACATGGGTATTTACCTTTGCAGTCCTGGTGTGACACTGCAGGATAATGCACTGGACTGAAAGGTCAGTGGTTCAAACCCATCAGCCTCTCCTCAGAAACAGGGTCTCTGTGAGTCGGAACCAACTTGACAGCACTTAACAACAATAACAATTTACCTTTACTGCAAACACATATATGAATGTGATGGCATATACAGGAGAAAAAATGATGAAAACTTTTTGTTGTTGTTAAGTGCCATCGAGTCAGTTCCGACCCATAGCAACCCTGTACAGGGTTTCGAGGGTGTAAATCTTTACGGGAGTAGAAAAGCCTCATCTTTCTCCCACGGAGCGCCTGGTAGTTTTGAACCACTGACGTTAAGGTTCCCAGCCCGATTCGTAACCACTACGCTACCTTTAGGCAACAGACAACAGGTTTTTGGGCCTGGGGTCTTAGTATCATAGTCTCCGGGGACACCATGGTCAATTGATATAACATAATCCACAAAGACAGTGTTCTACATCCTACTTTGGTGGGTAGCATCTAGGATCTTGAAGACTCATGAGTGGTTGATCGGCAACCTGAGGTACAGCAATTGGTCTCTCTGTGTGTGAAAGAAAGAAGAGTGATGAAAACTGAGATCCTTGGGATCAACTAGTCCAATGAACCTATGGAATATGTGAACATCAGTCACCACAACTCAGACCAGAACTAGAGGTAACCAGCTACCATTCACTACTAACTGCTCTGAAAGACATCACATTAGAAAGTCCTGGATGGAGTAGAAGAAAATGTGAAACAAAACTCAAAATTGTATTTAAAAAACTGGGCTGACTGGTCAGAAACAGACTGGAAGAACTCAAGACTATGGCCCTCAACCACGCTTCAGGTCTAGAAAGGAACTCACCCTGGTGGCCCAATTTTCAGTCAAGCAATAAATAGATATATAGTGGGCCAATAATACTAATAAGGTATGCTTACCATGGAATGGTCAATTATTCAAGATCAAAAGGGCAACATTTACCTAAAGACAATATTAAGAAGGGATGGGAATGAGGGTGGAATGCAAATAGGAACCATAAGGAGAAAGTGAGATAACTATTGTTGCATGGAGGGGATTGCAATCATCAGATGAAACTG
>NW_006408767.1:1436466-1438667 GCF_000296735.1 Chrysochloris asiatica
GGCACTTCACAACAACAACAACAACAACACTTATATGGGATTATTTTTTCCATTAAATTTCTAATTTATTACTTTATATCACTGCTATTGATTTTTGATTTACTGATAACTGACTATCCTTCTTTTCTTAGGTTGTGGTTGTGTGTCATTGTGTAATTACGACCCATAGCAACCCTATAGGACACAGTAGAATTGTCCCAAAGGGTTTCTAAGACTGTAATCTCTCTCTTGCAGAGCTGCTGGTGGACTCAAGCTGCTCACCTCACTCAGATTTCAAAGATGAAAACATAAAAGGCATTTCAAAAAGGTATTCACTAGATTGATATGGAATTTACTGAGGTCTAGGTCCTGTTCTAGGCTGTAGGTAGTGGAGTACCACTAGATAAGGAGGCATCCAGAAATAGTGGTGGTATTGGTGTGCCAAGGAGCTAGTTCTGACTCATAGCGACCCTGTAGAGGTTTTTCTGAGGTTATAAATCTTTACGGGAGCAGAAAGCCTCATTTTTCTCTAGGGACCGCTGGTAGTTTCAAACTGATGACCATGAGATTAGCAGCCCAACTCATAGCCACTACACTGCCAGGAAATAGCAAATCAATAAACAGAAAGGTACATGAGTGGGCTTCACAAAGTTCAGGGAAAGAAATCCATTACCTTTTCATTCCAATTTTCCACTAACTTTTTAAAGTCCCTCATATAAGGCAATGCCAGTTGTTGACAGGTTCTATAAGAGCTGTTCTTCTAAGTAAGGTGGTGAGAGGAGACATCTCAGCAGAAATGCTATTGGAGCAGAGCACCAAATGCAAGGAGGGAGGTGCAAAGGCCTTTCCGTAGCATGCCCCAGGGACCAGAGGGGCTGAGCCCAGCTAATAAAAGGAAGAGGGGTGGGAAGTGAGTTCATCAAGAACTCAGGTGCTACTCTGGTTGTTTAAGTGATGATATATTCCTGAGTGTTTTGGTGTACATCTCCCCCAAACCACATTAAACAACAACAACAAAGGGCATAGAAGCAAATACTGTTAAATGATGATGCATGGAGGGGATGGTAATCATTGCAATGAAACAATGAGTGTGAAACCGATGTTCTCCCATGTAAACTATCACTCAATTCACAATAAAACCAAAAATAAAACAGGGGCTAGATCTATCTCATCAGATTTGGATGCTATGATTTTTTTGAACTTTACTTTAACAGTTATCCAAAGTCATTGGAAGATTTTATCCTGAATACTGACATTAACTGACTCATTAAAACCTGATAATTTTTTATTGCCTCTAAAGCAAAGTTAAGAATTGTTTTTTATTATCTCTAAAATGAGGGATAATTCTGGATGCTGTGTAGAGAACAGATTGACAGGATCATGAGTGGAAACCACTTAGAAAGCAATTCCTGTGGCCAAGTTGAGTGGTTGTGGTGGTTTAGACAGATAGTAGCAGTGGAGAAGATGGGAAGTACATGACGCTGCCTAAATGGTTAATGTTTTGCAGATGGTTCTGATTAGACTGTGAGAGAGAAAGAGACATCAGTCAAGGATGATCCCAAAGTTTCTAGTCTGAGCAAAATGATGGCGGCATTTCTGCCTTCACTGGGGGAAATACAAGATTAGGGATGTTGTGAATCAGTTCCATTCGAGTGTTGTTGCCATAAAACACCTACTAAATGTAAAAAACAAAACAAATTTAATGAAGCATTGCATAAGATGTTAGTTAATAATAATGTATCAATGGTGATTCATTAATTGTGACAAATGTATCATGGTAATGTAAGCTATTAATATAGGGGAAGCTGAGTGTGGATTATGTGGGAACTCTCTGGATTATCTTTGCAACTTTTCTGTAAGTCTAAAGCTATTCTAAACTTAAAAGCTTATTTTAAAAAGATCTACTAACTGTTCAACAAATAGTGCTGGCAAAACTGGAAAGGAATTTGCAAAAGAATGAAACAAGACCCATATCTCATACCATATACAAAAACTAACTCAACATACATTAAAGTCCCAAGCATAAATCCCAGAGCTGTGAAGATTATCAATGAAAAAACAGGTTCAAATTTAGGGACCCTAGTATATGGCATACACACACTATCAAACATTGCGAAAAACAAACAATATAAGACAAAATAGATGACTGGGACATACTAAAAATTAGAAACTTATGTGCATCAAAAGATTTCACCAAAAGAGTGAAAAGGGAACCCACAGAT
>NW_006408767.1:1439292-1448247 GCF_000296735.1 Chrysochloris asiatica
TTTCTACTCCCGTAAAGATTTACACCCTCGGAAACCCTGTACAGGGTCGCTATGGGTCGGACCCGACTCGACGGCACTTAACAACAACAACAACAACAATGATTGGTTGAAGGAAAAACCAATGATCTCAGCTGTTAACCTTCACTCAATTCACAATAAAAAGTAAATATATATACATATATGCATATCTACTAAAGAGCTAGAGATGTCATGTTGCTGAAGTGCCATTGAGTCTGTTCCAACTCATAGCCACCTTGTGGTAACACAAGGTCAGTGGTTCAGGCTCATCAGCTGTTCTTCGGAAACCCATATGAAAGATTATATATGAAATCTGATCTTCAGGAAAAAGTGTGGCATTAGCAATATAAATTTAATAAACATCAGGAAACAGATGGAGTTTAAAACCATGTGACTAGATAAGATCACTGAAAGAGTGAGTGTCAACAATGAACAGAAGAGGTCCAAGGATTAAGCTGTTCAACTTTTAGGAGTCAGGAAAAGGAGGAGGATTTCAACAACTGAGATGGAGAGGAGTTGGCCAGTAATATTTTAGGGCAAAAGTATTTCAAGAAAAGGAGCTATCAGTTAAGTCAACCAAAGCTTAGAGGTGGAGCCTGATTCTCTCCTAGATATTCTTCACTGGATTTGGCACTGATCATCTTGATGAGAGAGGATGGGGATACAGCAAATATAGATTACCTTTTAGTAGGAGTATGAAAAGATAAATCCATATTGTGCCTCTAAATACCTTAGTATTTTTCCTCAAAGAAATTCCTTTATGAGCAAAAACCTTATTAGAGGGGTGAGTGGTAAATTATGGCATTTCTTGGGCTCTAACTAACTTTATCTCATATCTGGACATGAATCGAGTCCATGTTATGTATGTTACATTTTTGTTATTGTTTCTGTTATATAATATTCATGTTGTGAATTTATCATAATATATTGCATTTCTTATATTGTTTACTTGAAATCACAAAACTGGTGGAAATTCCTTGACAACAGTACATTTAACACAAAAATTTTGTATTTCACATAACACTTCACAGGGTCCTTTACGTACCTATCCATATTGTTGTTGTTGCCAAGTACCATCGAATCGATTCCGACCCATAGTGACCCTGTATAGGGCTTCCAAGGAGCAGCTGGTGAGCTTGAACTGCTGACCTTGCAGTTCAAACAGCTTTGCAGTCTGGTACATTAACCCACAGCACCACACCAGGACCTATCCATATACATATACAAAATTCTTGAAAATCTGTTGCCATTGAGTCAGTTCCAACTCAGAGCAACCCTAAAGGTGTTCCAAGACTATGATCTGCACAGAATTAGAATACCACATTTTCCCCCTGCAGAGTGGTTAGTGGGTTCAAACCACTGATCTTTTGGTTAGCAGCTCATCAGTTTGTCCAACAAGCAAGAACTGAACAACTAATAAGAAAGGCTGAGGAAGAAACAATATAATGCATTTGAATCATATTGTTGGCAAAAAGAATTTAATAAAATATGGGATGCCAGAAGAATGAACAAATCTGTCTTGAAGGAAGAACAGCCAGAATGCTCCTTAGAAGCCAGCATGGCAAGACTTCATCTCTCATACTTTGGAGATATAATCAGGAGGGACCAGTCCCTGGAGAAGTACATCATACTTGGTTAAAGTGAAGGGTGAGCAAGAAAGAGGAAGACTCCCAACAAGATGGAATGGCACAATGGCAGCAGTAATGGGTTCAAACATAACAACAATTGTCTGGATGACAGTGCTTTGTTCTGTTCTGCATAGGGTCACTATGAGTCAGAACTGACTCGATTACACCTAACAACAAAGCTGGATTGACACAGTGGCTACAATAATGGGCTCAAACGTAGGAACAATGAACAGGAAGATGCAGAACTAAGTCAAGTCTTGTGTATTTTCTTCAATTCTTTCAGCATGAGAAATGCTGAGTATGTTCTTCCTTTTTGGTTTTCTAATTCCTGGTTTTTGCACATTTCATTATAATTTGTTATTATTAAGTTCTGTTAAGTCAGTTCCCACGCATAGAGACCCTGTATAGGGTTTCCAAGGAGCAGCTGCTGGGTTTGAACTGCCAACCTGTGGTTCGCAGTCCAGCGCTGATCTTACAGCACCACTATTCATAATTTGTCTTCTCCAGTTTTCCTTTGAAATTTCCTGTTCTGCTCTTTTATATCACCACTTTTTCCATTTGCCTTAGCTACTCTACATTCAAAAGCAAGTTTCAGATTCTCTTTTGATATCCACTTTGGTCTTTTCTTTCTTTCCTGTCTTTTTAATGGCTTTTTGCTTTTTTCATATATGATGTTCTTGATGTCATGTCACAGCTTTCTCTGACCTTCAGTGCATCAAATCTGTGTTTGAGATGGTCTATAAATTCAGGTGGGATATACACAAGGTCATATTTTGGGTTTCTTGAACTTCTTTTAATTTTCATCAGCTTTAACCCAAACTCACGTATGAGCAATTGATGGTCTGTTCCACAGGTAACCCCTAACCTTGTTTTGGCTGTAATATTGAACGTCTCCATCATCTCTCTCCATAGATGTTGTCAGCTTGATTTCTGTGAATACCATCTGTCAGGGTGTATAGTTGCCATTTATATTGTGGAAAAAGTATTTATTTACAATGAAGAAGTCGTTGGTCTTGCAAAATCTATCATGTGATCTTCAGGGTAATTTCTGTTGCCAAGTTCATGTTTACCATCTACTGACTCGCCTCTTTGTTTCCAACTTGGTATTCCAATCACCAATGATTTTCAATATGTCTTGATGGTATTTTTCATCAATATTATACTGAGGAAGTTGGTAGGATTCTTCAATTTCCTCATCGTTGCCTTTAGTGATTGGTTTAGTTGTTATTTGAATAAAAAATTGTATTAACTGGTCTTCCTTGTTAGAGTATAGAGACTATACTATCACAGACAGTATTATACTTCAAGAAAAATCTTAAAATGTTCTTTTTCACAATGAATGCTACAACATTCCTCTTGAATTTGTCATTCTTGGCAGAGTAACCATATGATTGTCTAATTCAAAATTGTCAATATCCATTTCAGTTCATTAATGCCTAGAATATCTATATTTATATGTTCCATCTTATTTTTTATGAAATCCAATTTTCCTAGGTTCATATTTTGTACATTCTACATTCTGATTATTAATGGATATTTACATCTGGCTTTATCATTTTGAGTCTTGCCCCATCAGCAAATGCAGGTTCCAAAAGCTTTGTTCCTTTCACATCATTAAAATCAACTCTACTTTGAGGAGGCACCTCTTAAGCAGTGATGTATCTATATGTTTTTAAATGTTTTATTGTGAATCATGTGATATTTTACATGGGAGAACATTAGTTTTACATACATCCTATCGTATATCGTTTCATTGCCATGGTTGCAATCTGCTCCATGCATCATCAACTAACCAAAGGGTATACCTTACAAGCCTGTCGTCAGCACACAGCCCCTCTCCCTCTCTAGGTCTAAAGTCCCCAGTCATGCCATCTCTCCATGTCATCATCTCTACCTCCATCTCAGACATCACTGCTTCTCTGGGTAGGGTCCCGCTCTCTTCTCTTCTCCCTTGATGGTCCCAGGGACCTCTGCTCCTAGACTGCAAAGTTAATCACTCCCCTCCTTACTACAAAATGTTTACCTTTACATTTCCCACCCTCAGCAGTGATATTTTTGGTACCTTCCAACTTGAGGGGCTCATCTTCCAGTAATATATTTGACAATGTTTCACTGCTGTTCATAGAGTTTTCAGTGCCTATTCCCTCAGAAGTGAACCACATGTATTTTCTTCCTAGTCTGTTCTTAATTCAAATATTTTAGTTCAAATTTTGACTGAACACTTACATAGAGAGCGCTATACTAAATGATCCAGAATCTAAAAGGTAAAAGATTATCCAAGCCTTCTAGGAAACTTCAGTGTAGTTAGGAAAACAGTACATGTATATGTAAGGCTAAGTAACATGGATAGGCTGTGCAATATTGTACGATAAGAATGTTATGTGTTGGAGCAGTGTGAGGAGACCTGGGGACTCTTGGGCCCAGAGTCATTGGCGTGGCCACAGAGGACTCGAGAGGAGAGTGGAGCTACCAGCTGATGGGAAGAGAGGGCATGTGCACAGGAGCTCCCACACTTGCAGATGATACCCACGTGACCTGGACCTGATGACTGGAGGATCGGAGCTCAACCAGGAGAAGAAAGAAGAAGGGAAAAAAAAAAAAAGAGAGAGAGAGTGAGCTGATACAATCTGATGAACTTGACCTATACCTATGGAGCAGCAACACAAAAGAAGGAACAAATCCTTACAGCAAGAAACATTCCCACCCCCTCCACACACAGAGTGGACGGAGATGGGCAACTTGGACATTGGATACCCAAATGGGGAGGGGGAGACTACAAAGGCAAGAAGTGACTGGCTTACAAGTTTTCAAGCTGGAACCTAGTGCTAGGAGGCATGGAGGAAGGTAGAATCTCCAGTAGGTACTATTCAGTCTGTCTGGGTGGAGCTGATGAAAGGAGATACAGATGGGTAATTCGTGATACTGTAGTGAATAATGCTTATCAGGACAGATTATGAGGGTTGGAAAAGCAAAGGTGGAAGTTTTGTAACAAGGAAGGGAGTGATTAATTCTCCAGGATAGGAGTGGAGGCCTCTGTGACCATCAACGGAGAAGAGCCAAGAGCGGGACTCTACCCAGAGTAACAGAGATGCCTGAGATAGAGACAGAGATGATGACGTGGAGTGATGAAGCAGCTGGGGACTTTGGACCCAGAGAGGGAAAGGGACTGTGGGCTGATAACTGGGGGGAGAAGGGGAAGTGTAGGGGGCGGGTTTCTAGCATATACCCTTTGGTTGGTTGATGATGCATGGAGGGGATTTGAACCATGGCAATGAAATGATATGCAATGGAATGAATGTAAAACTAAAGTTCTCTCATGTCAACTATCATATAATTCACAATAAAACATTAAAAAAAAAAAAAAAAGAGTGTTATGTGTTGGGTATTCTCTTTGGAAGGACACCAGAATGAAAGTCAGGTGACTTTCTTCTGGGGACCCAGCCTAAGGAGATCGGATATAGATAGATTAATGACAGAAAAACAAACCCACAGATACCTTAGTTATTTTATTATCTGTTGTTGTTAAGTGTCATGGAGTCAGTTTCAACTCATAGTGAACCTGTATAGGGTTTCTAAGGAGCAGGTGGTGAATTTGAACCATCAACATTTTGGTTCAAACTGACCTTATAGTTCAGTGCTTTATCTCACAATGCCAAACCAGGACTCCATTTGCGGTATTTTGGTTATAAGCAGTACTAGATAACTATTGGAATCCTGATGTGGCACTGTGGAGTAAAGCATTGGACTGCAAGGGTGATTTGAACCGCAAGATTGACAGTTCAAAGTCACCAACCACTCTTTGGAAACCTATACAGGATTGCTATGAGTCAGAACCAACTGGATGGCGCTTAACAACAACAGATAACCAAAGCATCTACTTTTTTTTTTTTTTTTTTTTTGTCATTTAATCCTTACCCAGCCTTGAAATATGGGTGTTGCTATGCTCATTTTACATGTGAAAAGAGTGAGGCCCACAGAGGGTTTGCAAGACTATGAGTCTGAGCTGGCTTGACAGCACTTAACAACAAGGGCCTCTTTAGAAGACAAGGTTCGCATCCTTTGAATCATTGTGTAGCCAACACCACATTATTATGTTTGTTTTGGAAATCACCTCTAAATAATAAGGATTTGTTACAGAAGTCAGGGCTTCCCTTTATAATCCACATGTGCTAACCTATCAATGTCAAAGAGATTGGCAATACCCAGATTGCCAATTTACAGGAAGGATTTACTCAAGGCATTCAGTTGAGGCTTTGAGTTCCCAAACGTTTTGGTTTGGTTTATCACAAATAAACATCTCCAAAATACCCTCTTGATGTCAAATATGACAAAATTATTAACTTATTAGCTTTGGACTCCTGGTTTGCCTCTTTTGGATCAACACTGAACTGCAAACCACAAGGTTGGCAGTTCAAACCCACCAGCTGCTCCTCAGAAACCCTATACAGTGTCGCTAGGAGTTGTAACTGACTCTGTGGCACTCAACAACAAGAAGTTAGCTTTGAGAACCTTTCATTTTCCAAAGGCAATAAATCATTTGCAATTCCATGATCTAAATTAAATGTACTTTTCTTGTCATTACATAAACATAAATTTGTTATTGATCCCCTCAAGTTTAGCATGCAAACAGAACTCAATTTAAATGAACTGTAATTTGAGTTATCGACAGTATTTTAAAAGTACATTCTTGTTACACACAATCTTTACATGATTATTATTATTTTTTTAATGAATAAGATAAAATACTGGATTAACAGGAAAGCTGTTGGCACAAGATAGTGGTCGCTTATTGTGACTGAAGAAATGGTTCCCCCAAACTGACAGGATGTTTGGGCAGTGAGGAATAGCACAGATCACCCTTCTGAGTTGATATAAGTTTTCGGAAAAACACTAATATCCAATAGAAAAATGGAACCAGTTGGTATACAGATCATTACCAATAAGTGTAAAATAACTTTTTAAAATCAATATAAATGGCCAGTCTAACTAGTAATCAGAAATGAAAATTAAAACAATATGAAACAATATTTTTTGCCTTATATTATAGATAATCAATGTCAAGGCAAATGGAATTAAATTTTCATACTTGTTGATAGAAGGTAAATCAGTGCAAACCTTGTGAAAAGCACTTCAGAAATACATATCAAGACCCTAAAAGTGCATACTCTTCAATCTGGAAGTTCTCTTTCTAGGAATCTATCTCAAGGAAAGTTTAAAAACTATTGAAAAATATTTTATAAAAAGATGATCATTGGATTATTATTTGCTGTAGCAAATATAATTGAAAATTACTTAGATAGGAAATTGAGTAAATAAGTTATAATACAACTATATAATCAAATATTATACAGTCATTTAAAATTATGTACTTGAACCATTTTGCATTTTAAATGGTCACCAATACTTTTGAAACCTTTCTCATAGCTGAATTCTCCTTCCACAGATGGGTCATAATAAATTTAGCCTGTTTTCTATTGAGGGCGTTTCAAGCTTTTCCCATTTTTAAAAACACTTAAGCAAGAAAGATGTAGCAGTCTGCCACAGTAAAGATTACAGCCTTGGAAACTTTATGGGGCATAGAGAATTTGTATAGACATTCAGATGCTCACAAAAGACCAAGAAACACTATGAAAGACAGCTTCAAAAGCAATTCCTACCCTTGGGTTCTCATACAGAACTATTGAACTACTAGTTCTCAGTGACAGTCTAAGGTTTGGTGAGAACCTCAGCCTCCATCACTTTTTCTAGGTCTGAAAGAAATGTTCATGGATATCCTCCCTAAAGTCTCTACAGATCCAGAAACTATTCAGGGACAAGCTAACTTGCTCAGGGGATGGTAAATCCCTCTGCAGATGGTCCTGCCACCAGAGGCAAGGAGCAAACAAAGAAATCTCACCTAGTAAGTACAAATAGTTGAAGATGCAAAGAAAAACAGAAACATGGTTTCTGTCCTAGTTTCCTCATGTTGCTGTAATAAAATACCACAAGCGGATGGTTTTAAAGAACATAAAATAATTTTCTCACAGTTCTGAAGGCTAAAAGTCTAAATCAGGGTCTCGACTGTATAGATTTCTTCCTTGCCAGCAGCCCTAAGCAGCCCTTGATTCCTTGGCTTGTAAACAATCTTCACATGGTATCTTTCTTCTCCAGTGTATGCCTGGTTTATTTCTAATCTACTATTTTTATAATGCAGAAGTGATTAGGTTTCAGACTCAGCCTATGCTAAAATGACCTCATTAACATAACAAAGAAAACCCTGTTTCCAAACACGATTATATCCAGGAGTATAAAGGTTAGAATTCCTACACATATTTTGAAAGAACAAACTTCAATCCATAACAGTTACCTAAGATGGACCCCAAAGCCGTGCTAATACTGTAGAATAAACACTGGACTGCTTAACTTCAAGGGTGACAGTTCAAACCCACCAGCCACCCTGAGAGAGAAAGATGAGGCTTCTGTTCCCATAAATATTTACAGCCTCAGAAACTGTTCATATCCAGGGTTGCTATGAGTCAGAACTAACTGTAGGGCACACAACCACCACCACCACCAAAGATGTACAGCTTCGGAAACACTATACAGGGTCACTATGAGTTAGAATTGATTCAACAGCACTGAATTTGAGTCCCGTTTCTGTATAAGATCAACCCTAGACAGAATATCATATTAACCTTGTACCTGAAAATATATTTTTGGTTGCTTGTTTTCTTGTTATAACCAATTATTCCATTACACCGTTCCTCTAGCACTGTGCTGATCTGAAATAGGTAGACAAAGGAAGGAGGCAGGGTAAAACTGTGAGGTAGCAAGGTTTAGTTTAGTTTGGGTTTTCCAACAGAACCAAAGTTACAACCAGAGTTTAAAGATGACAGCTATATTGGTTGGTACTTTGCCTACAAATAATAAAAATCAACACAACACAGAGGGCTAGAGCTGAGAGTGAAGCATCCAGCTAATATGAAGTGAGGGGAGATGCACAAGGACATCCAAACTTGCAGATAGTACCCATTTGATCTGGCCTGGATGGCTTGATAATAAGAACTCAACTAGAGGAAGATTAAAAAAAATTTTTTTTTGATAAAGGAAACGAGGATAAATTGCACAGTTTGATGAACTTGACTTACATTCATGGAGGTGGTAACTCTAAATACCAACAGAGAGGAAAGGCATCTTCACATCAAGCATCAATGTAATCCCTTGTGTACACAGGGTAGATGGGGACAGGCAAATTAGATACTGGCTACCTAAAATGAGGAGACGATGGAGGCATGAAGTGACTGGCTTACAAGGTTTCAAGAGTGAGTTT
>NW_006408767.1:1449077-1458094 GCF_000296735.1 Chrysochloris asiatica
TGAGCAGAAATCCTCATCTTTCTCTCGCGGAACAGCTGGTAGTTTCGAACTGCTGACCTTGCGGCTTGCAACCCCTTTCGTAACCACTACGCTGATAGGTATATATCGGGGTCAACAACACTAATGTAGTATGCTTACCATGCAATGGTCAACCATTCAAGATTTTTTTTTTTTAAAAAAGGCAGTATTTACCTAAAGACAAAATTCAGAAGGGTCTGAAAAGAAGATTGAATGGAAACAAGAATCACAGGGAGGAAATGGAATCGTTGATGTTACATAGAGGGGATTGCAGTCATTGAAATTAAACCTAATATATGTAATTGATGATCTGCTTTATAAACCTTCATTCAAACTACACACACACACACAAAACCAACCCAAGTAAAATTAGAGACATGCTAGAATCTGGATCAATTTAATGGGTGCCATAAATGAAAAGAACTCGGTTCCTTTCGTGCATAACTGTCTTCTGTGAGTACAGTGCAGAGTAAACAGCCTTTTACCCTTTACCCTCTCACAGGATGTAGGGTAGCTGATCTGGTTCTGCTGTAAGGCTGCTCAGAGAGCTTGGAGGCCCCAGCACACTCTGGGGCATCCAGATCTTCACACACGGGCCCATTTCAGTTACAAGATCCAACACTTTTCTGACCAGCATCTCATTGCTCACATCATAACAGGGAGGGAACCATGGAATGAGAGAAAAACTGCAAAGACCTGGCAGCTGTGAGCTGCACTTGTTTGAGGTTCACATTTGTGGAAGAGTCAAAAATTCCCTGATTCTTCAACAATGCTTTAAGTCCAAATTTTAAAACTTTGGTTTCATAATGTCTTTCCTTATTGTCTCAGGTATACTTAAAAGCAACCGTGTACTGTAGGGTTTGACTTTCTCATTGTTATTCTTTGGTCTATGGTTCTGACACATCAGCCATGGGATGCCAGGATGCATCAATCACCACCACATGACTTCTCACTGTCTACATATCATGCAGACCAGATAGCAAATCTTAGATCCCATTTCTCCAGGGGTTGCTGCCTGCCACCACTCTTAGAACCAATACTGTAAGGGTCAGCACTTTTAATTACAAAAAAAAAAAAAAAAATTCGATTCTATCATGGATAATTTAAGGGGGGAAAGATATAAGGATAACATAAGCAGAAACTAATTTAGAAACATTGAGAAGCCAAAGCAGATTTGAGGCTTTGCTTCCTGAAGCAACTCTTAAACCTGAAGCTACAGCACAGCACCACCTCTGCCAAATTCTGGGAGCTCACCATCACTGCAAGCAAACCTGTGTCCCATTGTAACACCGATTCTGTACATGAAGTCGCTCAACCCCACTGCTAACTCAGCATCATCAGAGTGGGCAGACACAGGTTTTTCACACAGGTGCATCTGATTGGGGCAAGGCGGGCAATGTGTCCTTATTTCCTTAAAGAGAGGCTAAGATTTTAGCTTTGACTACATGGAAATTTACCCAACTCTATGAAGCTATTCAAAGAGTGGCAGGAAGCCACACATGGCAAATGTCCACTACCATACAAACTTAAATAGCCCAGATGGCAGCTCAGAGTGCCATAAGTCCAGGTATTGCTGCGCGGTAAGGGGATCAGGAAAGCTGGACCTCAGGAGGTCCGAGCTCTGCTTGCAGTTCTGCTTCTCACCAATAGGGGCACTGTAAGAGCATCACTAACTTCTCTGTGTCTGGGTGATTGCATCTGTGCAATGAAAAATCATAATTAGGTCACTTCCAAAGTTTCTTCTGGGTATAACAGCATCTATTTCTCTTTATATAAAGCCATGATTCTGCAACTGTAAACAGAGGAAGCATCAAGCCACTCTGTTACTGTTCATGGGTCTTGGTGACTGGTACAAAGCAGACATGGACCTTTCCCTTTAGAAGTGTATGTTGAATGATCAACAATAGTTGCTATCGTAATATTTTGTTGTTGATAAGTACCGTCCAGTAGGTTCCAACCCATAGCAACCCTGTATAGGGCTTACAAGAAGCATCTGGTAAGTTTGAATGCCAACCTTGTGGTTCACACCGACCCTGAGATTGGTTGCTTATCCTGCAGTGCCACACCAGGACTTTATTGTAATATTTAGGGAGTAATACCTAGTAAATTCATGGTGCAAAGATGTAAAGCAAATGCGCCAGTTTGTAATGAGCACTTAGTTGTGGGAGTTACATGTTGAGAGGAAATAAACAATTTTTTCCCCTCCAGTTAATGTAATATCACAGATCATTTTAATGATGGTAGGAAAAGCCTGAAACATTGAGCCAGACGGTGTTCCCAGAGATGTCATGGCCAGGGTTCAAATGTAGGTGTATGAGAAATGGATCAAGACAGCATTACATTTTCAGGGAAGCATGAAGTCCTGTTATGGCGCTGAGGATAAGCACTGGATGGCAGAACTCAAGGTTCAAACACACCAGCTGCTCCTTGGAAAATCTATACAGAGTCTCTGTGAGTCAGAACCCACTTGACAGGACTTAACAACACCAACAATGGAAGGGATGGGAGCAATGACGATAAGGGCACATCAAGAAAAGGGGGTGAAATGGCCCAGACCAGGCCACTGAGGAAGCTCCTTAAAACTTGGTGAAACCTTAAACTCCAAATTCCAGTCAAAGCAATCATACCCTACAATTGCCCAGGGCTATTTCAGTACATTTACAGATTACCAATGACATGAATGTTAATATTTTATTAACATATTAACATTTATAACATCTGAAAGTTTTAATTAATCTCACTAGATAAAACCTGGCAAGCAAGCTAGTACACATGAGCCTCCTTACAATTTCTAAGGAATGCCAGCTCATCTTGGAGCTCACAGTGTTTTGCCTTGCCTCAGCTCTGCATAAGGACCAATAATTAGCATCTGGAAGCAAAGCCACACTTCCCACCAGATGCCATTCTCCTAGTGCTAATTAATTAATTAATTAATTAACTAATGAGCAGCTCTTCTAGCACTGGTTAGGAAAGACCCCTTCAGGCACTCTCCCTTTCTAATAACCCATAGCAGAGAAACACTAAACCATTCTGGCAATTTAGTGGTTACGAGTCGAGCTGCTAACCTCAAGGTCAGCAGTTCAAAACTACCAACTGTTTCACAGGAGAAAGATGAGACTTTCTGCTCCCATCAAGATTTACAGCCTCAGAAACTCTATTCCAGGTTGCTATGAGTCGGAACCAACTCCACGGCGCCCAACCACCACCACCACCACCTAGCAGAAGATGGATGTGCCTAGCCTCCTTGAAAGCAGGGCTATATACTAGACCTTATTTTTGGTAACTTGCATAGCACCATACACACAGAAAATACTTGTAGAGTAAATGGATGGCGGTAGTAGTGTGCCGTGAACTTGGTTTCAACTCATAATGACCCTGCATAGAGTTTCCTGGGCTTCTGAGGCTGTAAATTTTTAAAGGAGCAGAAAGCATCATCTTTCTCCCACTGAACTGCTGGTAGTTTTGAACTGCTGACCTTGAGGTTAGCAGCCCAACTCATAACCAATACGCTACCAGAGCTCCTTCAAGAGTAAATGGATTGTTGCTGTTGTTAAGTGCCATCGAGTTGATTCCGACCCATAGTGACCCTGTATAGGGTTTCCGAGGAGCAGCTGGTGAGCTTGAACCACCGACCTTGCAGTTCAAATGACTTTGCAGTCTGGCGCATTAACCCACAGCACCAAGATGTAACCAAAAGACCAGTTGCTGTCAAGTCCACTCTGACTCATGGCAACACCATGTGTGTCAAGAGAAGAGCTGTGCTCCCTAGGATTTTCAATGGCTGTAGGTCCCCAGGTGTAATGGATTGAATTCTGTGCCCCGTGTGTACAACATATGTGTTGTAAATCCTAACCCATATATTGGTTATGGAGTTGTAGTGTGGCTGGCTCTGTAGGATAAGCCCTGGACTGCTAATCAAAAGGTCAATGGTTCAAACGCACCAATCACTCCTTGGAAACTCTATTCAGAGTCACTATGAGTGGGAGCCTACTGAAAGGCACTTCTTAATAACATGTTGTTGTTGTTATGTGCCGTGGAGTCGGTTCCGACTCATAGCGACCCTGTATAGGGTTTCCGAGGCTATAAATCTTTACGAGAGCAGAAAGCCTCATCTTTCTCCTGAGGAACAGCTAGTAGTTTTGAACTGCTGATTTTGAGGTTCACAGACTGATTTGTAACCACTACGCTACCAGAGCTCTCTTAATAGCAACATAGTGGTTATAATCTCACTTAGGAATGGGTTTCCTTTGCTATGTACTCAGCCACTGTCTGAGTTATGTAGAGCTGCTTTACAGAAATAGCTTAAATGGATGGCTTTAACTGACAGAGATTCATATTTTCACCGTTTGGAGGTTAGAAGTCCAACTTCACAGTGCTGGCTTTCTCTCTCTGCCTGCTCTGGAGGAAGTTTCTTATCTCATCAGTTTCTGTTTCCTGGTTCCTTGGAGATCTTCATGGAGCTTGGCACCAGTCTTCTTTGCCATCTCTGCTTGTCTAATCTGCTTATTTTATCTCATGTAATAGATTGACTCAAAACACACTCTTACTCTAATCCTGCCTCATTAACAGAACAGAAAACTCATTCCCAAATGGAATTATAGCCACAGGCATGTTGTTGTTCTTGCTAAGTGCCATCCAGTCAGTTCTGACTCATAACGACCCTGTATAGGGTTTCTGAGGAGCAAGTGGTGTGTTTGAAGTACTGACCATGTGAGCAGAGAAAACAGAATAATCTCAATGGATGTAGAAAAAGTATTTAACAAAATCCAACATTCATTCCTAATACAAAATTTCAGTATATTTGGAAAGAAAGGTTACTTTCCTGATAAAGGGCACCTATGAAAAAACAGCAGCCAGAGTGCTCTTTGGAGGCCAGGATGGCCAAACTTCGTTTCTCATACTTTGGACATATTGTCAGGAGGGACCAGTGGCTGGAGAAGGATATCTTGTTTGATAAGGTGGAGGGTCAGATAAAAAGAGGAAGACCCCAAACGAGATGGATTGGCCAAGTGGCAGCATTGATGGACTCAAGCGTGGCAACAGTAGTGAGGTTGGCCCAGGATCAGACACTGTTTCGTTCTGCTGTGCATAAGGTCGCTATGAGTCGGTGCTGACTTGAAGGCACCTAACAACAACAACAATGAAAAAACAAACAACATAACAACTAACATCATAATTAACGGTGACAGACTAAGTACTTTTCCACCTAAGGTGTGTCTGTTTTGGAGAGCATATTGAAAGAATGTGTTGTTGTTTTTTATCCAATCTACTACTCTGTCTCTTTACTGGTGCATTTAATTTTTCTTCCAATTACTTCAACAATTTTCTCTAAAGTTTTCTTTTTCGTCCTGTTCTCTAATTCCAGTCACCCATACATTATTCCTTTTCCCGGTGTCCCACTAAGTGTGAGGCTTTCTTCTGATTTTTTCATTCTTTCTAATGGTTGTTCTAGGATACTAGTATTGAGAGATTTATCTTCAAGCTCACTAATTCAGACTTCCATTGATTCAAATCTACTCCTTTTCCCTTTCAATGTGTTGTCCACTTCAGAAACCTTATTATTCATCATCTGGCTTTCTATTTTCAGGTTTTGTATTGTTTTAAAGCATACATTTATTTTGTCTGTTGTTGTAGTGTTTTCTTGAATTTTTTGTAAGTTTTTTCTGTGTTTGCCTTGCTTTCCTTTATCGTTCTTTCAATCCATTGAAGCTATCCAAATATCATTCTTTAGGGTTCTTTCTTAGGTAGTTTCATTACCTTTTCTTCCTCAGAAAAGTTTTCTGGCTCTGAATCTTGGTCATTTGTTTGAGCCACTCTCTCTTGTTCCTTTGTGTGAGCTAAAATTATCTGTTGTCTCCAGGACATTGTGGTGTCATTGTGTTTGTATTTTTTAGTTGATAATTGTATATTAATATGTTCTTAGGCTCTCACTAAGGAGCTCTGGGAGTGTAGTGGTTACAAATCAGGCTGCAAACCTTAAGGTCTGCAGTTCCAAACTACCAGCTGTTCAGTGGGAAAAAGATAAGGCTTTCTGCTCCTGTAAAGATTTACAACCTTGGAAACCCTGTACAGGGTCACTATGAGTTGGAACTGAGTCCACGACACATAACCAACCACAGGCTCTCACTAGTTGAGATGTCACCTCCCACATTGGGCACCAACTGCTGCATCCAGCATCAGCTATTCTCCACGTCCTGCGAGGAGATATTAAACCCAGGTAGGGGTGACAGGAGATTAGAAGAAAAAGGAAGACACAAGACACAAATGAAATAAATAAAGTTGGCACCGGGTGGGACACAGCACTCTGATGGAGATACTGTGATGCAGACCAAATGCAGCAAGTTTATTTTATACACATATCAAAAGGAGCTGCAGGGAAAAGAGAGCAAGAACATCTGGTGTTGATTATGCATGCAGTAAGCGGGACTTTATCAGAAGAATGTCACTTGTGGTAGCTAGGGAAACAGAGATTAGAGCAGCTAGATGTTTGTGCAAACTAAGCTGACAGTCATGGCTGTGTACAAGGAAAGACTTTGCAAGTTCCTTGTTCCCTGATGTAGGATTTTCAAGTTCCTCAGGGGGCAGCCTGACCTGGATGCAGCCTGAATTTCTGGACCACAACTGTTCAGTTGCAATCCTTCAGTTGAACTACCCCCAGGTCAGAGACCTTCAGCTCAGCCACTCCCAACATCCACTAACTGTCTCCTGGTGGATTTGATTAGTTAATGGAAGCATGTGCCGTATTCACCATCCATGCAGCTTAGTGTAGAGTGGGTTTGGGTGGTGTTGGCTGCCAGCTATCATTAATCTGGTGGTATAAGAGCTAGTATTGGCTCTTGCCCAGTGGGTTTAGTTACAGAGGGTACAGTTGTGGCTGGGCTCAATGGGTATGGATGTCTCCTTCTCCTGTTGGATGAGGTAAGAAAAGAAAACACAAACACACACAATAAAACAAAACAGAACAAACAGGTAAGCAACAGCAAAAACATAAAATAATAAAAGAAAAAAGAAAAAAATAGGCAGCAACAAGAAAAAATAATTTAATAACTAAAAAGAGTGAAAGACAGGAAAATGAGAAAATAAACAGAGAAAAAACATTAAAAAATGAAGACAATCAAAAGAGGAAGAGACAAGATGTAGTAAAGAAAGATCAAAAAGTAAAACGAAGAGGGCTGAATGAGAAACAGAAAAAGGGGGAGAAATGAAAGCAGAGATAGAAAAGATAAAAATCAAAGGAAGGGAAAGAGAGGAAGAAGAGGAAAAAGAAATGAAAACAAAAAACAGGTGTTCAATACACAGAGAGAAAACTGCGGGGCTCAGAGCATCCAATCTAGAAGTAATTCATAAAGGACCTTAACGGAGCTGGTTTCAGTGTGTCAGGCAGCTGGGGCACGGATGCTGGGTATGAGGGTTCCTGAAAGTCTAATTCTGGCCAGGCAGCTTTGCGAGTTCTATAGGTCTGAAGCAGAGCCACCTGAATCTAAGCACCAAGGTGGAGCAACCAGTACCCTCCTCACACTGGCATGGCTCCCAAGCAAGTGGCTCTGAACTCCCAGAGAGCAGGGTCTAAGCTAGAGGAGGACAAGGGGAGTGGCCAGCCACATTTCTAGTCATGAGGGAGCATGGGAAACCAGAGGGAATCAAACCTTTCCTGTTGCCAGTCCCCAGTGTGAATCTGTGCAGCCAAGCAGCCGTCTGTCTCCAAAGCTGCTTGCAAAAGTTCAAGATGACTATACTGTGTCTGACTGACACATCATTAACTAGTGAAGTCTCCTTCTTTTGCCATCCCTGCTCAGCTTCTCCTCCCATTAAAGTATTCATTCAATCTACATTTCTAATTTTTCTCCTGAAGATTAGAGTTCCAGGATTATAATCTGTGTCTGTTTCAATTGGTCTCCTGTATCTTTGCTGTATGGACCCCTGGTGTGGCACTGTAGGATCAACACTGGACTGTGAACCACAAGGTCAACAGTTCATACCCACCAGCAGCTGCTCCTTAGAAACCCTATACAGGTTCACTATGAGTTGGAGTCAACTTGAGGATACTTAACAGCAACAACATCAGGAGGGATATCATGTTTGGTAAAGTGGAAGATCAGAGAAAAAGAGGAAGACCCCCAGCGAGATGGCAAAGTGGCAGCATCAATGGGCTCAAGCGTGGCAACAACTGTGAGGCTGGCCCAGGACTGGGTAGTGTTTTGTTCTGTTGTGCATAGGATTGCTACCAACTCAACGGCACCTAACAACAACAATAACAACAATCAAGACAATATGATATTGGTGTAAAAATAAACACAAATTAGCCCTCCCCCCAAAAAAGCACAATAAACAATCTAGAAATAGATTCATACATATATGGTCAATGTTTAACAAAAGGCAATTTTGTGGAGAAAGCAGTCTTTTCAATAAATAGTGTTGGAACACTTTGGTATCCATATGCAAAAAATGAATTAAAACCCTATGAGTGTGCTAAGGGAAAAAGACAGCAAATTCAAGCATATTCTATGGTGGTAATGAGGGTTATGTGCCATGGAGTCGGTTCTGACTCATAACGACCCTGTACAGGGTTTCCGAGGCCGTAAATCTTTACGTGAGCAGAAACCTCATCTTTTTCCTGCGAAACAACTGGTAGTTTCGAACTGCTGAACTTGAGGTTCGCAGCCCAATTCATAACCACTACGCTACCAGAGCTCCTTAAGCATATTCTATAGAGACCCTTTTATTAAGCCAACTCATAAACTCATGGCCATGAGGCTCATTATATACGATAGAAAACAGAAGAAATCATCACAAGATCATGACTGGTGGCAGCGTAATCCATCACTGTCCTAGGAGGGACTACTGAATCAAGGAATAGGTACATAACTGCAGGTTTTAAATGTTAGAGATTGCCTCTGGGATTTTGTGGTAATTGGGGTAGGACTCATGAACCTGTAGCCTGCGTCATAGACATCAGGATCCTAACTTTGGATCCAACATATGGTTATTTTTGATAAATT
>NW_006408767.1:1459109-1460589 GCF_000296735.1 Chrysochloris asiatica
GTCCAATGAAAACAGTGACTTCTGAAGGGTTTTGCTGGACCAGTTAAATTCAAGACAAAGAGGTCATCTCAGAAGGTTCTGGTGACAATCTTTTAAAAACACAAATGGATAATCTTGATAGATTTTCTTCAAAGACATAGGACAATTACGGGATTTATTATGAAGAAATTCTAAGATAATTGAAAATTATGTTGGTAAGAAAAAGATCAGGAAAGTTGTGCCAAGGAATTTTTTCCCATTCTTTGAGTGTAGCAAAGGTTTTACTATGAGAATTTCACTAGGAAACCTTATTCCATCCACCCTGCACTCTTGATATTGCTCCTTCAGACTTCTTTTCATTCCCCAAACTCAAAGAATGTTGAAGAGGAACACAATTTCAGTCCCTCAAGGATGCTAAAACTACCGTTCTGATAGGTACAAATTGGAAGAATGCAGAATTCTTTGGGAGAAGGGTTATTGTTGTTGTTAGGTGCCATCAAGTCATTTCTGACTCATAGCAACCCCATGCACAACAGAACGGAACTTTGCCTGACCCTGCACCATCCTCACAATTGTTGTTATATTTGACACCACTGCTACCGCCACTGTACCAATCCTTCTATTAGGTGTCTTCCTCTTTTTTGCTGACCCTCCACTTTACCAAGCATGATGTCTTTCTCCAGGACTGATCCTTCCTGATAACATGTCCAAAGCATGAGAGACGAAGTCTCACCATCCTGTCTCCTAAGGAGCATTTGGCTGTACTTCTTCCAACAGATTTGTTTGTTCTTCTGGCAAGCCATGGTGCTTTAAATATTCTCCTCCAACACCATAATTCAAATGTATCAATTCATCCTTATTCATGGTCCAGCTTTCGCATGCGTATGAGGCTATCGGAAATACCATGGTCAGGTGCACCTTAGTCCTCAAACTGACAACTTTGCTCTTCAACACTTTAAAGAGGTCTTGTGCAGCAGATTTGCCTAATGCAACACATCATTTGATTTCTTCATTCTGCTTCCTTGAGTGTTGATAATGGATCCAAGCAAAATACAGTCTTTGACAGCTTCAATTATTTTTCCATTGATCATAATATTACTTATTGGTCCAATTGTGAGGATCTTTGTTTTCTTTATGTTGAGGTGCAATCCATACCGACGGCTGTAGTCTTTGATCTGCATCAGCGAGTATTTTAAGTCCTCTTTGTCTCCAGTAAGCAAGGTTGTATCATCTGCATATCACAGGTTGTTAATGAGCTTTCCTCCAATCCTGATGCCACATTTTCCTTCATATAATCCAGCTTCTTGGATTATTTTCTCAGCATACAGATTGAATAAATAATGGTGAAGGAATACAACCCTGGTCATTTTAGATTTTAAACCATTCAGTATCCCCCTGTTTTGTTCTAACAATTGCCTCTTGGTTAGGTGGCCATGGGAAGGATTGTTGTTGTTGTTAAGTGCCATCAAGTCAGTTCTGACCCATAGCGACCTTGTATAGG
>NW_006408767.1:1461159-1467035 GCF_000296735.1 Chrysochloris asiatica
TTCCGACCCATAGCGACCCTGTACAGGGTTTCCGAGGGTGTAAATCTTTACGGGAGTAGAAAGCCTCATCTTTCTCCCGCGGAGCGGCTGGTAGTTTCAAACCGCTGACCTTAAGGTTCGCAGCCCGATTCGTAACCACTACGCTACCAGAGCTCCTTACATAGTTGCCACAATTTAAAAAAAAAAGAAAGAAAGAAAGAAAGACAGAAAAGAGTAAGAAACTACAACTGGAAGAAAATATTTGCAAATCACGTTTTCTGAAAATAGATTTTTATCTTATAGTTTAAGGGCAAGGAGGCCTTAAAATTGTTTTAATCAATGAAGACTTCTGTTTTAACTTTCCCACTCTATTATTAGCTGTGTTGGCAATCTATGTCACTCGGTGGCAGCTAGGTCCACGGTATGTTGAGATAAGGCGGGTAGCAAGTCTCAAGGTAATTAGGAGTAGAAAATAGAGAACAGTGAAGGTAGGAGTTACTAATATGTGTGGGTATCTGGGTGACTGAGGTGGGACTCCCAGCCGGGGCTGTCACCAAGCCCATTTGTACATGGCCTTGGTCTGCTCTGCCTGCTCCTTTTATCATAGGCCTTCTCACAGGGCGCTCTCACAACAGCACAGGAGGCATATGGCAAACACTCAGAAAGGACCTGGTATAGTTCAGTGAGTAGAATAATTCACTGAATAATTACTCTGCTGAGTGAATTACAGCTGAGCAGTACATTTCTTTTTCTTTATTTTTTCTCCTCTTTGTCAGAGGGGAGTGACAGGAGGAAAGGATGAGAGAGATCTTCAGGTTGCTTTGGCTAAAATTAAACATTTATGGTTTTTAAGTTGTTACGGACAGACTTTCGAGCAGGTGGGCGGGATTTACTCTCCCACTTCTTACAGCATAAGAAGCAAGATAGTGGTGCCCCAGGCCACCAGCCTCTGCCTGTGCAGCCCCTGGGGTCAGGAAAACCTGTGCGGCCCTCCAGGCCTACTCAGAAGAGGAGGGCCCAAGAATGGTTTGGGCATGAAGGGTGTTGTTGTTGGTGCTAAGATATAGAGACCCTGTATAGGGTTTCTGAGGAGCTGAATTTGAACCACCGATCTTGCTGTTCAAACCGACCTTGTTTATCCTACAGTGCCACACCAGGACTCTGAGCATGAAGGGCAGTGCTGAGCGATTCAGTATTTAGACTGAATCAATTTTGTCTCAGGTGGTAATGCCACAGTAATCATTTAATTCTAGATTATCTGCTAATAGGACACCCTAGGTTTTGTTGGCATATGAGGCATGTGAGGCTCAGAGAGGTTGATGTGTCCCAGGACGAGAAGCTAATGCATGAAGGAACAAAGCTGGGGTTTTAGGATCTGCATTACAATGACTTTTCACAACCCACAAGAAAAGCAATATGCTAAGGTGAAAGTTGCTGTGCGAAATAAGAAGTGATAGGAGGACCCTTGTTTTCACTATGCTCTGTGTCTCCTGCAAAATTCATCCCACCCTTCAGTATCAGAGATGGAACTGTATTAGTCTAAAGTAGCTGGGTTGTGGAGGCCTACAGTCTACAGTGGGTTGGCAGGCAGAGATGGGGAGGGACATGGATAGAGGGCGCAGCTGAGGACTCTAGATTCATGGGAAGAGAGGGACTGTGAGCTGGTGGCCAGGAGGCAGACTTGCAAAATGTGCCTATAGGAAGTGTAAATTATTATATATGCATGAGTGGTTTTTGTTGTTGTTGTTGTTGTTTTGTTTTAAAAAGAGCTAAACTGAATAGTGAGAAATACTGTTAACTGATGGAACACGGAGAGGATTATAATCATTGTAATGAAACAAAGTGTATGATTCGTCGAATGTAAAATTGATGATCTGTCCTGTAAACTTTCACTCAATCCACAATAAAAACCTTGAAAAAAAAAAAAAGGTAAATACTGTTGACTGATGGTACATAGAGGGGATTGTAATCATTGCAATGAAGCAAAATAGGATTTATGGAATGTAAAGCTGATAATCTGCCCTGTAAACTTTAACTCACTTCACATTAAAAATTTCTTTAAACTTTAAAGTCTCTGTAAAATGTTTGAATCTGGGATCTTTCTGTCTTAGCACAGGACATAGTCATTGTTTGAGAGACTGCGTGGCTATGTCTGGGGTTGTTGTTGTTGTTAAGTGCTATCCAGTCAGTTCTGACTCATAACAACCCTGAATAGGTTGAATGGGTTTGAACCACCAAACTTGCAGTTAGCAGTCCAATGCTCATCCTACAGCGCAACACCAGTAGTTATGTGCCATGAAGTCGGTTCCAACTCATAGCAACCCTGTATAGGGCTTCCAAAGTTGTAAATCTTTATGGGAGCAGAAAGCCTCATCTTTCTCCTTTTGGGGAGCCTGGTAAAGCCTTCTGACCATGTGGTTAGCAGTCCAACTCAACCTACCAGAACTTCTTGTGATTTTGTTTTCACGCTGTATAAAGTACCCACCCCAGAGATGATGATAGTTAACATTTGGTGTATTCCTAGTTAGTATTCTGAAGCCATATACTTTTAAACGTACCAGAGACTTCAGAGATAAGCTGGATGAGCACACTCATTTTTTTTAACTTTATAAAGATACCATTTTATTTCTAGAATGATGTATTTTTAATTACAAAGAAAAGTTTGCATTTGCAGTACCAGATAAATCTGCTAGAATAATTAAGTCTGTTACAAATATAACGTGAAATTATGAATAGCAGCTAATGATTATAGTACTGTCATATGCATTATAAAGCTTGGTAAGTAAATTTAATTTCTATAAAAAGATGGCTCTCTGGAGGGAAGTGATTATTTCTCTAAATTATTTTACTTTTGTCTCTCAAAAGTTCACTTTTTCTCCCAGTAAGTCCTTAAGATCCCTGAGAAGAGAAAACAATAATGTAAATTTAATATGGTTTAGGCATTAACAGGCATTTTTATAATTGAATTGTTTGTTTGTTTTAATATTTTCTCTTTTTTTAACCTTTTATTGTGAATTAAATGAAAGTTTGCAGACAAGATCATCAGCTTTACATTCAACAAATCATACACTTTGTTTTATCTCAATGATTATAGTCCTTTCCCTACAAAAACAGTTATCCTACTTCCTCCTTGTGGCTCCCCATTTACATCTTTTCCCCCCTATTTACATCTTATATTTCACAAAGGAAAAAAACAAAAATACTAAATGTACACCCACAAAATATAGATATACATATATATTCATTTATATGTCTAAAGGGCACATTCTGCAAGACAGCCTCCTGCCTGTGGGCATGCAGCCTTACTCAGTTCATGGGCATAGAGCCCACAGATGCTCTGTCTCTCCATGCCACAGTCTGTGCCACTATTTTTACTGTCACCACTTTTCAAAGTAGTGATCTCACGTTCCACTCATGCTCTTCCTTCTTGACGGTCCTGGGATGGTCTGTTCTTGAAATGAAAGATTTACTCCTCCCTGATTTTAGTTACACATCTTCTAAAATTACAGTTGTGACAATCACAGTGAATCCTGCTAACAGTTGCTCACAATTACTCACCATCATCCCCCACTCCCTTTCACCAGATCCATCTGGAAAAGAGGAAAACTATTCAGTGGGGAGTCTACCTTAACCCCTTCATTTGAAACTAATCACACTCATGAAAGCTTGTAAGCCGTACCATTATAGCCCCTCCATTTTTGATAGCCAGTGTCTAAATAGCCTGTCCCTATTATCCCAGGAACACCCTACAGGAGAAAGATGAGGCTTTCTACTCCTGCAAAGATTTAAAGCCTCAGAAACCCTATACAGGGTCGCTGTGAGCCAGCAGTAACTCAACAGCACTTAACAACAACAACAATCATCTCAGTACATGGAGGAAACAAGCTAGTTCCTTGGTATGAAGAATCCTTCCATTCTGGTTGGAATTTTGAGCAACTGCATCCATAAGCGAAAGTCCAGTCCAACAAGTTGTAGCAATTGATACTTGCTCGCAGTACCAAACATCTTTATTTTCTTCTGGTTGGATTGTGGTCAGCTAGCCACCCAATCTAGGTCAACTGGGTACTAACTGCAACCTTGGGAGTTCCCTATACTTCAGAACAACTGACTACTTCACTCTTAGCCCTAGCCCCCAGGGGGACTAGGTCAGTGCCCATGGGCTCAGAAGTTCACACAGCTTCCCTAAACTTCAGACCAGCTAGCTTTTCCTCTTCTCTCCCTCATCTCAAGGTCAACAGGTGTCAATAGAACATGTTCAGACTCAGCCCATGTCTTCATTGCTGCATTTCCCCCACTTCCACTCATTAGTAGACACAGATGGTCACCAGCAAGCTTACTAGAATGCTCAAGGGTTCCCTTTAAATTTTAGTCCTAGAAGTGAGTTTTCCCAGATAGGCTGACTTTTTTTTTGCTTTTATGCCTTCAAAGCAAACAGCTTGCTTGATATTCTAACGGCCAAACAGTCCTCTTTTTTTCTGAATGTCTCATTCTTTCTATAAGAATCTTCTGTTCTCCCAGAAGTTCTGCGTTGGTCTGCCTATCTTTTCAAGTGGGATTACCCCAACTCAGAAGCTTTTGAGTGGTCCTCAAAATTCCACCTAAAGCCCTGTAGTCCTTAACAAGAAGTCTATTTCCCTGGGCAAATTATAACTCCTCTTTTAGCAAATCCAATCAGTTTTAGAATGAAGATGTGTTTACAAGCTTTCTGTAATCATAATTCTCAATATTCATTTCTATTACACATGAATGTCTATTTTACAAGAATAGGCAGAAGAAACCAATATCCATAAGGCAGTAAAACACATAAATACTTTTCACCCTCCTTTACCCATTCAGCCTATGTCTCCATCCATGTGTCTACTCACAGAACACTGTTGTTCCAAGGTTGTGTATAAATCACTATTAATCTCTAACCCATTTAGCCCAAGCAAGTCTCTCTAAGTCTTCCTCTATCTTCACTGTACATCCGTCACATTCCTTTTTCTTGTGCATTGCCCACCTCCTCCCCATCACCCAAGCTAACATGTGTCTATCCTCTAGTCAATGAATAACTTCCCTCCCTCCCTTTGTTGCAGTTGTTGTGAAGTGCCTTGGAGTCAGTTCTGATTCATAGTGACCCTGTATATGGTTTCCGAGAATCAGCTGGTGAATTTGAACTGCCAACTTTGTGGTTCAAACCTACCTTGTAGTAATCCAGTGCCACGCCAGGACGCCTTGGTAACCATTAAAGATGTTTCTTTTAGTAGGGAAAAGTTTTCTTACGATTTTACAATAATGGTCTTATACTATATTTGTCCTTTTATAATTGATTAATTTCACTCAGCATAATGTCTTCCAAGTTCATCCATGCTTTGAGGTGTTTTGCAAATTCATCATTCTTCTTCAAGATTGCATACTATTCCATTGTATGTATGTACCAAAGTTTGTTTGGCCATTCTTCCAGTGATGGGCACTTAGGCTGTCTCTATCTTTTTGTTGTCATAAATAGTGCTGCGATGAACACCGTGTGCATATATCTACTCATGTTCTGGCTCATAGTTCTTATGGACATATACTAAGTAGAGGGATTACCGGGTCATAAGTTATTTCTATTTTCAACTTTCTGAGGAAGTGCCATACCATTTTCTAGAGTGGTTGAACCATTTTACAGTCCCACCAGCAATACAGGAGCTGTCCAGTCTCTTCACACCTTCGCCAGCATTTGTTGTTTTCTGGTTTCTTTGAACTTCATTGTTAATGCTGGTGTAAGATGGTATCTCATGGTTGTTTTCATTTGTATCACTCTAATGGCTAATGTTTGTTGTCTGCCTGAGTGTTTTCCTTGGTTCATGTCCTGTGCCCATTTTTTAATTGGGCTGTTTGCCTTTTTCTTTTAGAAGTATTGTAGTTTTCTATAA
>NW_006408767.1:1467825-1469060 GCF_000296735.1 Chrysochloris asiatica
ATTGGGGTTGCATTATATCTATATATTGCTTTGGGTAGTACTGACATTTTCACAATGTTAAGTTTTCCTATCCATGAGCCGGATATATCCTTCCATTTTTATACGTCTCTTTTGGTTTCCTATAATAGTGTTTTATAGTTTTCTTTGTATCAGTCATTTGTTTCTCTAGTTAGATTTATTCCTAAATATTTCGTCCTTTGAGTGGCTATTATAAATGGTATTGTTTTCCTAATTTCATTTTCAGGACTCTCTTTATTGCTGTAGAGAAATACAATTGATTTTGAATATTTATCATGTACCCTGTCACTTTGTTCAATCTTTCAATGAGTTCCGATAATTTACTTGCTGAATCTTTGGGATTTTCCATGTATAGTGTTATATTATCTGCAAATAGAGAGAGTTTTACTTCTTCTTTTCCAATGTGGATGACATTGATTTCCCTTTCTTGTGTTATAGCTCTAGCTAAGACTTCCAACATAGTATTGAATAGGAGCGTTGATAAAGGGCATCCTCATCTGGTTCCTGTTCACAAAAGGAATGCTTTCAGTTTCTCTCCATTAAGCATGATGTTGGCTGTTGTTTTTGTTTATATGTTCTTAATTAGAATGAGGGATTTCCCTTCATTTCCTACTTTTCTGAGTGTTTTTGTCAATAATGGGTATTTTGTTAAATACCTTTTCTGCATCAGTTGATATAATACCTTTTCTGCATCAGTTGATATAACTACTTGTGTGGGTTTTTTTTTCCTTTTGTGTTTATATACTGGATTACATTGATTTTTTTTACCCATTATTGAACCATCTTTGCATTCTTAGTATGAACCCCACGTGGTCATGATACATTCGCTCTTTTTTTTTTTTTTTTGATATGTTGTTGAATTCTATTGGCTAGTATTTTGTTGAGAATTTTTTTATCTATGTTCAGAGGGATATTGGTCTATAATTTTTTTCCTTTTTAGTGATGTCCTTGTCTGGTTTTGGTATGAGGGTTATGTTCACTTCATAAAATGTGTTGAAGAGTTTTCCATCATTTTCTGTGTTTTGAAATAGTTTAGTAAAATTGGTATCAACCCTTCTCTGAATTTTTGATAAAATTCACTATAAGCCCATCTGGGCCTAGATTTTTTTTGTTGTTAGGAGTTTTTGTTGTTGTTTTTTCACACTGCCCCGTCTTGTTGCTGCCATTGTGTCAGTCCATCTCTTTGAGGGCCTTCATCTTTATTTATTTATTTTTTT
>NW_006408767.1:1470800-1483456 GCF_000296735.1 Chrysochloris asiatica
TCTTCCTTTTTGCATGTGTCCATTTACTGCTATAAATCACCTTCTGAGCACCACTTTTGCTGTGTCTCAAAGGTTTTGGTATGTTGTGATTTCATTCTCATTTTCTCCAAGAATTTTTTTTTTTTCAGTTTTTTTATTTCTTCTATTATTCAGAGACTTTCAGCAGGATATTATTCCATTTCCTTGTATTTGATTTTGTTTCCTTAAACTTTGTGTTATTGACTTCTAATTTTAAAGCATTGTGATTTGAGAGGATGGTTTGTAGTATTTTGATGTTTTTAAATTTTATTGAGGCTTACTTTGAGGCCTAACATATGATCTTTTCTGAAGAATGTTCCATATTCACTGGAAAAGAATGTGTATCAGAGCATTTTATAGAGGACGAAACTGAGATCTACGTAAGTAAGTGGCATGGCCATGATCACTTTTGGACAAGAATCAGAGAACCGTTGAGTTAGAAGGATGCCTAAAAATTTGACCCTTCACTAATGCAGAAGGCTCCTCTTCTTGTGCTGACTTGAAACAGTTCCTGTCTAGGCCAGGTGCATGGAAGAAACAGAGACGGGGGTTCTGGGGTGTAGTCAGTGTCCTCTTGACAAGCGAAATATACTAGGCTTCCTTCCTTCACTTTAAAACCAGACCAAATTAAAAATATTAAATGATAACCCACCCAAAGAAAAACCCTTAAAACATGCCCCAGCATTTATTCTTAGCATAATTTTCTATGTTGTTTTAAAGAGCCATTGAGTCAATTCCAACTCATAGTGACTCTGTATAGGGTTTTCAATGAATGACTGTTAGGTTTGAATTGCTGACTTTGTGGTTACCAGTCCAGTGCTTACCCTGCAGCACTAGAGCATAAAAATTGTTTTTAGTAAACATGCAGGCTAATTGGCTAATTATTGGGATGAACGTTTATTAACAGAGAAAACTGATTGAACTATAACATAGCACATTTAAATCATGAACTTACTTCCTCACACCCTCTGATCAGCAGGAAGAATGTTTAAAGTAAGTGTATACGATTTGTGATGCTCTCCTGAGGAACTTAAGGGCTACATATCTTACAATCAAAACATTAAGCCAGTGGATAAAGAATCAAATAGAGAACAAAATTAGTGTACACATTTGAGGGGGGAAAGTGTGTGTGTATGCATGTATGTGTGGCTTGTTTTTATGTTTGTTTTATAAACATTTCACTAAAATTTTCATGGGAGGAAATGCTAAGGTTTTTTTAACAAGCAGCAGATGGTAAAGAGAATCTAATTGTATATTAGTCACTATTAGTAAGTTAAAATGTGGAAAATGTCACTGATACTCTCTTTATTAAAAACACTTCTTTTAATGCATTATTTTAATGAAGGCAGAACATATTCTTAGGGTTTGATATAGGTTAATTCAAAGTCTGTATTCCCTTCTTCCTAATTGGAGCCCTGCTGTGGTGCTGTAGGATAAGCACTGGACTGCTAAGCACAATGTTGGTTCAAATCCACTAGCCGCTCCTTGGTAACCCTATGCAGAGTCAGTTTAGTCAGAACAAACTCGACAGCACTTAACAACAACAACAGCAGCAACATCTCCTTAAATTTGCTCATGAAGTCTTACGTTTCTCAATGCAGGTCACAATCAGAGTTGCGGAAGGATATTCTGTGTAACACAGGAACAGAAAACCAAAACCAAAACCAAACCCATTGCACTGGAGTCAATTCCGACTCGCCACAACTCTGTCTAGGGTTTCAAAGACTGTATATCTTTAAGTGAGAAGAGAGCCTCAGCTTTCTCCTACAGAGTGCTTGTAGGTTTGAATTGTTGACCTTGTAGTTAGCAGTTCAATGCTTAACCTACAGTGCCGCCAGTATTTCTTGTTCGAGACAGTCTCAATACTAGAAATGTGAGCACTGTCCTTCTCTGGTAAGGTAATTGGTTCCATGAACATATCCCTTTTCTTCCTAAATCTTAGAACCATAGATGGGTATATATAGATGGGTATATAAGAGTCAATTACATTGATCATGCTTCATGAATTCCAACATTCAGTGACTGTTTCCAAAGTTGGAAAACAAAACTCTATCTGAATTCCAACCACAGGCTGATTTTTATAGCACCAGTTCTCCAGATAAAAATGGGAGGAAAAGCAGTTGCATATCGAGATATCATTAAGTCATCTAAACCTAAAAATCAAGACATCTAATAACTTAAACTCCAAAGTTCAATAATATATATTGGGTAAATAGCCACCCCAAAGTTCTTTGAACTCTTATTCATTGTTTTGCCTAGTTTTATTTTTAAAAACTGGCTAGAAAACATCTTATCCGAAATGCATGAAGAACAAATAGGGGAGTTGTCAAGCTTGTGGACAATAGAAGTTGCTTTCTCTGGAAAGGTAAGTGCTTGGGTCTGGAAGCCTCAGAGTTTGTTTCTTTCTTTCTTTTCTTTGTTTTTTTTCCTTACGATTATGGGGTTTATTAGGTAAGTGAACAGTGTACAATTCAGGATCAGAAAAACTCAGGACACCACCATTCTCTAGTCAGAAATGCCTCTTATTTGCCATGCTCTTTTGTCTTCGGTTTCTCAGCCATGTAGGCCTTTGCTCTCTGCCCTTCTCTGGCAAATGTTACAAAGCTCTTTTAGCCAGTCTGTGAATGCCCAAAGGGCACACTCTTCAAGCCAGTCTCCTGCCCATAGGCACTCAGATTTACTCAGTCCATGGGCCTGGAGCCCGTAGCTGCTCTGCCTCTCTATGCCTCCATCTCTACCGTCAGCTCTCCTCTAGCCTCTTTTCTCATGCTCCACTCATGTTCTTCCTTCATGATGGGCATGGGATCATCACAGAGCTTGTTTCTGCTGTTTGGGCTGAGCTATCTGTGGCAGTCACTCCATACTAGCCCAAATCAGAGTGATACCAAGAACTAGGCAAGAGACATCCTCTGTGGAGAGACTATTCTGGCTTTCTCAGAAAATCATTCACTTGAGAAAGTCATATATTGACTGACTGAGCTTAAAGAGTAGAATCAAATATTCTTTCATTGACTGTCATTTATTTGGTAGAAACGATCTGGGGAAAGGCTCTGAGATGCAAGAATAAACAGAATGCAATCTGTGCCCCTTTCTTTGTCTCACTCTGTACAATGAAGATAAATAACTCTAGGAGATGGTTAAGTGATACCAGAGGCAACCTTGGCTGGTGAGAAGAACTCTTGTTTTTGGTTTATATATACCCAGGAATTCAGATTCTTCTTTAGGGGAGAAAAATAAAATTGTTTACTTATGTCTATTTTCCCATCTTGGCTTAATGATGATGAAATACCTAATTTTCTTAGTTACAATAAGTCCTAAAATATCCTATAATTAAATGGTAGTCACTCAATAAATGGTGATTGTTTTCTATCATAATAATAACAATTATAATAGTTAAGGAGCTCTGGTAGCGTAGTGGTTACGAATCGGGCTGCGAACCTTAAGGTCAGCCGTTCGAAACTACCAGCCGCTCCGCGGGAGAAAGATGAGGCTTTCTACTCCCGTAAGGATTTACACCCTCGGAAACCCTGTACAGGGTCGCTATGGGTCGGAACCGACTCAACGGCACTTAACAACAACAACAATAATAGTTAGAAGTGGATTCATCCCTGTAGAAGATAGGGTGCTTTCCTCTGCTTAGCAGGAGCCTGAAAGGCTTTGAAGAGATTATAGCTGAATTTGAAGAATTTTAATCTGGGTCCATCGTCCTCGATGGTGTAGCCTCAATGGCGAAACCTCTGGCATTGTAGTCCGAACTTTGTGTGTGTGTATGTGTAGTTTGGGAAGGAAAGAGGGCCCATAGGTCAACATATTCTTTTTTTAAAAAATATAATTTATTGTATTTTTGTTGCTATTGAGAATATACACAGTAGAGCATGCATTGTTTCAACATTTCTACATGTACAATTCAGTGAGATTGATTACAGTCTTCAAGTTGTGCAGCCATTCTAACCCTCCTTTTCCAAGTTGTCTTCCTATATTAACATAAATTCACTGCCCCCTAAAGTTCCTATCTAATCTTTCGAGTTGCTGTTGTCAATTTGATTCCATATACATAGATCTTAAAAGAGAACAATTCCCAAGGCAGACATTCTTTACTAGTTAAGCTAAACTATTGTTTGGTTTTAAGAAGACTTTAGGGGATACATTAAATTTAAAGTTTCAAGATTGTCTCAGGGCAATAGTTTTTCAGGGGTTGAACAGAAGCACAAAACACATTCTTGGGTCCATTCACTGGGATAGCCCATGGACCCCTGACCCTAGATCTCCAAACCAAGTAACTAAAACCCAAAGGTTCTTGGTTGTATGTGAGTACAATGAGATCCCATTTCAATCCCACTAGAATGGCTAAGAGGAGTTCTGGTGGTGTCGAAGTTTACATGTTGGGCTGCAAACTGAAAAGTCAACAGTTCAAATTCACCACCCATTCCACATGAGAAAGATGAAGCTTTCTGCTCCCATAAAGCTTTATAGCCTTGGAAACCCTACACAGGATTGCTATGTGTCGAAAGTGACTGGGCAGCCCACAATTACAACATGATGGCTAAGCAGTCTTAGCTGCTCTCTCTACTTGCATTATTGTAAATGTATCTGTTACACTTTATCCAAAAACTCGTTATAATTGTGTAACTTATTAATAGCAATAACATTAATCAGCTGTACAGCCTTACCCTTAGTTCAACGCAATTTTTCCATTACCATAAACTAAAATACAGTATTCTAGTAAGTACTAACTCTTCATTTCCCTCTCCCTCCCAGTCTTGGTAATCACTAATAAATTCTGGTCTCTATACAGTTACCTTTTCTTGTCCTTTTATATAAATGAGGCCAGACAATGTTTGTTCTTTTGTGATTATTTCATTCAACATAATGTCTTCAAGCTTCATCCACACTGTAGCACACATCAAGATTTCATTTCTCCCACTGGGAGTAGTATCCCATTGTATGTATGTACTATATTTTGTTTATCCCTTCATCTGCTGATGAACGTTTATGTTGTTTCCACCTTTTGGCTATTGTGAATAGTGCTGCAAGAAATATTGGTATATAAATCTCTAAGTCTCCACCTTCAAGTCTTTTGGGCATACACTGAGGAGTGGAATTGTTGGATCATATGGTAGTTCTATTTTTAGTTTTTTGAGGAAACACCATATTGTTTTCCACAACAGCTGTATCATTTGACATTCCCACCAGCAATTGATAAGGATTCCAATTTATTTACATCCTCACCATTTGTTATTTTCCTTTATTTATTTTTTGTCTCAGACATTCTGTTGTTGTTGTTAAGTGCTATGGAGTCAGTTTCGACCCATAGCGACCCTGTATAGGGTTTCCAAGGAGTGGCTGGTGAGCTTGAACCACCGACCTTGTAATTCAAATAGACTTTGCAGTCCAGTGAATTAACCCACAGTGCCACAGTGAAATGGTATATCTCACTGTGGTTTTGATTTGCATCTTTCTGATGGCTAATGACCTAGAGTGTCTCTTCATGTGTTTGATGGCCATTTGAATGTCATCTTTGGCGAAAAGTCTATTCATGTCCTTTGCCCATTTAATGATTGAGTTGTTTGTGTTGTTCAAATTATATATATATATATATATATATATATATATATATATATATATATATATATTAGTTATTAGATTCTTACTAGATCTATAGTTTCTTCCAGTTAGTAACTTGTCTTTTCACTTTTGGGCAGTCTTTTAGTGAACAGAAGTTTTTTAATTATTATGAGGTCCCATTTACTTATTTTATCTTTTGCTTTTGTTATTATATTAGATAATCTGAGAGCATTGCCCCTGCATTTTCGTCTAGTCCACCTATTCTTGAAAAGATTATTGATCCCCTCAAAAGGTTAAGAGCATCACACTAGTCCAGAAGTATAACTTGAAGTTTGCCAGGTGGGCAACTTAGAAAAGGTCATTTCAAGCAACACAAGCAATTTATGTAAGACACAAAGCTGACTTCATGGGCTTGCGACCTATTTCAATCAGAGCCCTGCATTGGGTCTAAATTTCTGCTGTCACCATCTTGAAATTGCTGTAGTTTTTAAATAAAGGAGGTCCTGAATTTTCATTTTTCGCTATAGGTCAAGTAGCTGGCTGGTATACATGCTTAGAGGAGAATTGCATCAAAATCAATTTGATGGCAACTGATGGTAGATAAGATAGATCTTTAAAATGCTAAAAAGTCATTTACAAATTGGGCTGCTAATCTCAAGGTCAGCAGTTCAAAACTACCAGTGGTTCTGCAGAAGAAAGATGAGGCTTTCTGCTCCCGTAATGATTTACAGCCTCAGAAACCCTATGCAGGGTCACTATGGGTCGGAATCAACTCAACAGCACTTAACCACAACATTCCATTTAAAACCATTAGAAATATCTCTGTAAGTATAGTGGCACTGAAGGATTTAAAAAGTGAAATGTTGTCATTTCTCTTTTTAAAGATTACTCTGGTACTTATAAAGAATGAATTGGAAGAGTCAACCATTGTAGATAGTGACTATCATAATAGTCCAGATAAGAAAATAAGTCTTGAGGAAAACAGGAATCATGGGAAAGAGAAGGAGACAGGTCAAGAAGTAGAAGCAAAAGGAACTGATGGTTCATTGGAAGTGGGCACTAAAGGAAGCAATTTGGGCTCTGGCTGGTGCCTGTGACCAACAACTGGGGCAGGAGCACATTTTGCAAGAAAAACCGTGAAATTACTTTAAGATTATACTGGACTACCTTTGGACTTTCTAGGATCTACTAGACAGTTCTGGTGTAATGCTGTAGGATAAGCACTGGACTGCTCACCTCAAGATCGGTGGTTCAAACCCACCAGTCACTCCTCAAAAATCCTATACAGGGTCGCTATAAGTTCTGACTGGGGGGCATTTAACAACTAAACAACAACTAGGCAGTTCTGGAGTGGCATTGTACCATAAGCACTGGACTGTTAACTGCAAGGCTGGTGATTCAAACCTACTAACTGCTCCTTGGAAACCTTATACAATGTCACTGTGAGTTGGAACCAACTGGCAGCACTTTACAACAGTAACAACTAGGCAGTAAGATCTTAATGAAAGACAAAAAAAAAAAAAAAAACTGAGATAGAGATAGAGGCGGAGAATTTTGAGACATCAGAGTGGTAACTGAAACCATGCTTGTGGAGACCCTTCAGAGGCACAGTATCAGAGAACCCAGCCCAGAATACTGGGCACATTAGTAAAGGTGAAGAGAGCAGAGAATCCTATTGAAGGTTAGGGAAATTGGAGGTGCACAGTGCCACCGAGAGAGAAGCAGTTTTCAAAAGAGAAGGTATGGCTGGCTCCTGAGATCCTACAGAGAAATTAAATATGACAAGAGCAGCAAAAACCGACCTGTGGGGCTAGTTATTAGATAATTATTGGTGATTTCTAGCAAGAATGGTTTCAGGGAATGATGGTGGTAGAAGGTAACAAAAGAGTTAACTGGAAAAGTGAAAGAAAGTCGTGAAGATAGTAGAGGTAGATCATTCTTTCAACAAACTTAGCTATGATAGAAGAGAAGGAGCGGTTGCTGGGTTGTTGATTGGAAAGCAACTTGAGCAAGTTCATAAAGTGAGAGGAAGGAGTCAGGAGAGTGGACGGAGTGGAGCACACATAGAGATGGTAACAGGGATGATGCAAGACCTCCAAGAATGCCTTGCAGGGTGGAGTCTAGAGCCGGAGAAAAGAGATGGACCTGCCAGGAGTCTCTTTTAAACCTGAAAATACAGCATTATGGTCCACATAGTGGGTAACTGGTGGGCCTAAGAGTGAGTGGGATCCCTTAAGGTAGCGCCCATTTTCTCTAGAGTAGTTCTGTGGCAATTGCTGTAGGGAAGAAGGAAGAGGGAGGATAGACAGAAAGCCTCCAGGGAAATACGCTGAGAGTGTATTGAGAGGAGAAATGGGAAATAGTGCTCGTACTAACTGAGATTTAAATCAAAATTGGAGCCAACCCCATGGCTTTCTTTACAAGCATTTGACAGCCCTTTTCTATCATGTATCCTAAATCACACACTCCTCACCTTCTCCAAGGTTCAAATTGGCCCAAACCACAGCAGGCTTTCCATTAGACTATGAGCCAGTCTCTCTCTTCATAACTCCTTTCCATACACTCAAAGTGATTTTTCTAAAATGTAAAATCACATTGCTCCCCTCCTTCAAATGATACAATAGCTCCCATTATACTTAGAATAAAATCCAAATGGAAAGGTCTACCTAACCTGGGTCCTCCCTCCTGCTCAGGACTCATTTTCCTACACCTGCCCCTCCCTCTCATTTATTGTTGTTAAGTGTTGTTGAGTCGGTTCCAACTCATAACGACCCTGTGTAGGATTCCCGAAGAGTTACTGATGGGTTTGAACCTCTAGCCTTGAAGTTCAAACGAACCTTGCCGTCCAGTGCTTACCCTGCCAGCATTAGACCAGGACTTCCATCCTAAAATGAACTGGAAAGAAGGGCCTGTAGGAAAAGTCCATTTGACTTTTTTTCTATTCCTCAGCTATACTGAGCTCATTGCTGTTAGGATTTGTGTGTTTGCTTTCCCTACTGCAGAGAACAACCCTCCCTAGCTCTCCACCTGCCTGCTTCCTTTTCCTGGTCAAATCTTTTTCCTAGTTAGTAGTCATTGATACCTCAAATTAATCTTTGTGTGTGTGTTTATACATGTTTATTGCTTGTCTTCATCCAAATGGAATGTAAGCTCCTTGAGGGCAAAAACAAAACAAAACAAAAAAAAAAAACCTGCCTCTATTCATTGTCTGAGATTGTTTGCAATGCAGTCATTGCTGTTAGTTACTGAGGAGTTGACTTTGAATCATGACGACGTCATTCACAACATATCAGAACATTGTCTGATCCTCTGTCATTCTCATGATCAATTGTAAAAAGAATAGTTTGGGAAGTATATTTCCAGGCCTTTCTTCCTAATTCATCTTCGCATGAAAGTTCTGCTGAAACCTATCCAACATCACAACACCCTAAGCCTTTGCTAACAGACAGTTAGTTGGTAGTAGCTCATGAGGTGCATTGGCCAGAAATCGATCTGGATCTCCTGCATGAAGACAGGAATTCCACCAGTGGAACAATCACGGCCTCAGGAGGTTAATTTCTGGGTTAATGGACATGATTCATACTTTGATACGTGTGGTTATTGGATTCCATAGGAATATAAAATTTTAAATTTTTATCAAATCATTCAGTTAAGATCAATATTCAACTTCATAGTAATTTTTAAAAATGGAAACTGTAAGAAACAAGGAAAGAAGAATGACCACTGAAAAGTCATGGAGATAAACACATTTGACTAGCTGAATCCTTTCTGACCACCTCCCTGATGACCTCTCTAGACCTGTAGTTACTTGTTGGTTCTGGGCAGTATTCCTGATGTTCTCTGTGGTGTGTTGTGGCTGGGGCTTCACAGTGACCATGCAGAGTCCTGTGTGGCTATACTGTCATATTGTTGTTGCTGGTAAGCGGAGTCGAGTCAGTTCTGATTCATAGCCACCCTGTATAGGGTTTCTGAGGAGCGGCTAGTGAACTTGAACTGCCAACCTTATAGTTCAAATGACCTTGCAGGCCAGTGCATTCGCCACTAGGACTCCCTACAGTGTCAGTTTTTATTGTTGTTGTTAAGTGCTATCGAGTTGGTTCTGACCCATAGCAACCCTACATAGGATTTCTGAGGAGCGGCTGGTAAGCTTGAGCCACCAACCATGCCGTTAAAATCAACCTTGCAGTGCAATGCATTAATCCACAGCACCACACCAGGACTCCTTAATTACAGTGTCATAGAGGGTCTTTATCCCTCTGTAGAACTGGGCTTTGAGGTGGTCATGGGGTGACTACAGGTATGCCCAATGACCTGAGTTTACCCTCATATTCCATGATCTCCAGTACTATGTCCTCCTGTCCTCAGCTTTCTGATGGGTTTCTTATTTCTGTTCCGATGGCGTCGTCCATTAGGAATTGAGTTCCTATAAGATGGGAGAAGCAACTCTCAGATTACTATGGCTGCACTGGCTCAGGAGAAATTTCACCTTCTTGAGAAAGCCGTGCTCAGAGGAAGGATGCAGAAACTGAGTCAGTTCTAGAAATCAGTAGGCTAGAGATAGAGGCTTTGAAGGCTGTGGAAATCTACCAAGAGGTGAAGAGAATGAAAGCAATGCTAAAGAATCAGATCAAGGTCTGAAAGAGAGAGCTGAACACTCCCAGCAACAGGAGGCGATGGCAGAGAGACAAAACCCCTGATGTCCCTGGAAGAGGTGCTGAGAGTCACATAGCACAAGCCCTGGCCCAGCCCTCAGGTTCCCTCCCCTAGAAGCAGCTGCCTTCTCCTTTCCACTTGGTCTCCCATGTTGCCAGGCTGTTTCTGGCACCCAATTGTCGTTAGGGGTCAGTGAGGATTGGAAAGCAGGAATGCCTATGACTGGAACCCCTCTACCTTCACACGTGGACCCAAAGCTCCTCCATAGTCAACTCTTCCTCAGATCAACAGATGACCTGAGGCCAAGAACTCCCCAAGAACCAATACTAACCAAACAATCTTTATTTGTCTATTAATTAAATAAGAATTGTTTAAATGCATTGAATTGTTTTTCTATTTTATTAGTTCTCCTCTGTCCTATAGACTCAGTGTGAATTGCAATCCGTGGTTTGGGTGAGTAGGTGAGAGATGTTATAAAGGTATTATAATTTGAAAGCATATGCAGTTCAGTTATGACTTAAAAGTAAACTGCAATCTTCACTTGCAAAATGAAGATTATTATTATTTCCAACAGTCATAGTTTATAACTAACTGTGTCATGGATTGAATTGTATCCCCCAAAATATGTGTTAGCATGGCTGAATCGTGATCCTCATTAGTTTGCAGTAAAGTGATGATCTCCCATATTAAGGGTGGCATTGCTGTTGTTGTTGTTAAGTGTTTTAAAGTTGGTTCTGACTCACAGCCACTTTGTACAGGATTCCCAAGATGTGGCTGGTAAGTTTGAACCACTTACCTTGTGGTTAGCACTCTATCCCAGTGCTCATCCTACAGCACCACACCAGGACTCCATGGATGGCATTGTTGTTGTTAAGTGCCTTTGAGTCAGTTCTGACTCATAGAGACCCTATATAGACCCCAAACTGACCTTGTGGTCTGGTGTTTATCCTACAGCATCACCTTTGTTTATCCAAAGGTGGCATATCCCACCTTAAATCCCATCAAGACCCTGATCCAATGTAAGGGAGATTCCCAGGGCTGTAGCACACCACACCTTTTATCTTACAAGAGAAGAAAGGAGAGAGAAGTGAAGAGAGAAGGGGGACCAAGAAGGTAGAGCCAGGAGTGGAGTTTAAGTTTTGAATCTGGGGTCCCTGCACTGCGAATCTCCTAGATCAAGGGAAAGGTTGATGTCAAGATATGAAGATCTTCAGGAAATGCTGGACCTACAGATACTCAAAGGAGACAAGAACCTTTTCCAGAGCCAGCCTTCTTAATTCAGACTTCTAACCTCTTCCATTGTAAGACAATAAATTTGTGTTTGTTAAAGCCATCCACTTGTGGTATTTCTGATATTGTTGTTTTGTGCTGTGGATTCGATTCCGACTCATAGCGACTCTGTACAGGGTTTCCGAGGCTGTAAATCTTTACGGAAGCAGAAAGCCTTATCTTTCTCCCACGGAACAGCTGGTAGTTTCAAACCACTGTCCTTGTGGTTCACAGCCCGATTCCGTAACCACTACGCTACCAGAGCTCCTGTTATAGCAGCACAGAATTACTAAGACTAAGTAACTTCTTACCTAAGTATTACTTGAAAAATAAATAAAAGACAAGATGTCTTCTTTTGTGATGAAGTTACACAGTGTACTTAGAGAAATTCATATCATTTAACATTATATACCAAAATAGTAATGACTAAAATAAAACAAACAAACAAACAAAAATACACCATCAGTGCACATGGATAGAAACCTCACTAACATCAAGATACAGAAACATTGGCTGAGAGCAGCAGGGCAAGACCTCCCACCCAGCCAGAGCCTGGAGAGGGTGATGTTTCCTGAGACACCCCAGTACTGGTGTTCCTTCCTTGACAAGACCCCTGATGGCAGGAGCTGCATTGCTCTCAGGGAAACAGATTCACACACCAGTGAGGAGGAAATCAGTGGCAGAGGAGGCTGGTAAGGGACAGGGATGGGCCTCAAAATTCTTTGTGTGTGGTATCCTTGTGCGCGGACACCTAAGACAGGGACTTTCTGGAACCAGAAATACCATTTGACACAGCAATCTCTCTACTTGGAATATATCTTCAAGAAACAAGAACCTCAACACAACTAGGTATATGTAAGCCCATGTTCATTGAATGAAAAATAACAGTAAATTTGTAAATTTTTAAATCTGTAAATTATTAAAAATAATACCACATAACCTGGAAGAACCTGGGGGACATTATGCTGAGTGAAATAGTTGATTGCAAAGGAACAGATATTGTATGAGATCACTATTGTAAAAAGCAAGACAGCGTTTGCGTTCTGTAACAAATTTTCTATGATGGTTACCAGGGGAAGGAAAGAAGGGAGAATTAGTCACAGTGTGGTGGTGGTGGTTTTGTGCCATGGAGTTGGTTCCGACTCATAGCG
>NW_006408767.1:1487221-1492261 GCF_000296735.1 Chrysochloris asiatica
CAGCTGTGAGCCTTCCAACCTTCTAAGTATTCCTTTATATGCGGTTCAGAGTTCTGGGACCAGCCCCTGAGCCTGCTTGATCAGGTATTGTGTGTTGTTGTTGGCGGAGCTCTCTGCTATACATCCACCTGATCCGCCATCTTGTTTGTTCCTCTCAGGTAAATTTTTAAGACTGCCTTGTATAATAAAGTAAAGGAAATTAATTGATTAGTAATAATAATAAAAAAAAAAGTTTCAGATCCACAGCCATAGTGACCAAAGAGGTGGGGAGAATTACCATCTGTATTGTGTTGAAGGATACTTTTATTGTCTGTGCTTTGAATGCAGATGAGATGAGGAGTCCTGGGTCACCTGACCAGCTTCTTACAGGTTTGCTAAGCCATGCCAGTGACCCAGCTGCAAGTAGATCTTGATCAAACCTCACCAGCTGTTGCCAATCTGGCAGGATGCAAAAAAAAAAAAAAACCCTAAATATAACTGATGGCTATATGAGAGACTATAGCCCCTTGAGCTGGATTATTAGCTATAGGAGAGATTATGGAGTCCTGGTGTGGTGCTGTGAGTTAATGCGCTGGACGGCAAAGTCAGTTTGAACTGAAAAGTCGGTGGTTCAAGTTCACCAGCCACTCCTCAGAAACCTTATACAGGGTCGCTATGGGTTGGAAGCTACTCGACGGCACTTAACAACAACAAAGTATGAGAGATTATTATTTATTGTAAGTTTAACTGGTGGTGAGTACTTGAACTGTCTATATATACGCAGGGTATCATTTAGTATGTAAACATCAGGTTTAATGTCAACCAGAAGAAATGAAGTGACTATTATTATTTGCCTTTGTTACTACGAAGCAAGGTCTGAGGTGTCTTTTTTTGCCAAATGAAAATTATCCTTCCGAGTTATGTATTGAAGTCATTCATTTATTTAAAAATGGTATGTGGTGCATGGTAGTCACATGATAAATATTTCTTGACTGACTGGTGGTTGTATAGGAATGAAAACAAATGATTGGATTAATGTATTAATGTGGTTTGAAAGTAATAGGAGTGGTGTTATCCACGGGTAATTAAGAATGAATAAATGAATAAGAGAGGCAGCAGGAAACTAAGAAAACATTGCAGCCAGAATGTGATGAATTTTAGAGTGAGAAAGAACTTTAAAAGATCATGGAGTCATAATGGTCTCAACTGATATATTAGAAATCTGACCTTGTGGTTCAAAATGACCTTGCAGCCCAGTACATTCACATGCAGTGCCACCCCAGGACTCCATTGTTTTTAGGATCCACCCAGTAGCTTCGCACTCATATCAATCCAATACACAATAGAACATTGTTTGGTCCTGTGCCATACTCACAATTGTTATGTCTGAACCCACTGTTACTGTCGCTAAGTAAACCATCTTGTTGGGGAATCTTCTTTTTAGCACACCCCCCACTTTACCATGTATAACAGGGATTGGACCTTCATGACAACATCCGAAGTTCAAGAAACAAAGTGTCGCCATTCTCACTTCTAAGGAGCGTTGTAGTTGTACCTCTTTCAAGATACATTTGTTTCTTCTTCTGGAAGTCCATGGTATTCTCAATATTCTTTTCCAACACCATAATTCAAATATATCAATTCTTCTCCAGTTGTCCTTATTCATTATAGGAGTTTATCTAATGCCCAGGATACCCATCTTGATGTGTTCCATTCTATTTTTGACTTCCAGTTTTCCTAGGTTCATACTTGTATATTCCACATTCTGATTATTAATGGATGTTGGCAGCTGTTTCTCCTCGTTTTAAGTTGTGCCCCATCAGCGATGAAGGTCCCGGAAACTTTGTTCCATCCACATCATTATGGTCAAGTTTATTGTGAAGAGGCAGCTCTTCCCCAGTCGTATTTTGAGTGCCGTCAAACCTGGCACTATATCTGACAATGTTCTCCTGCTACTCATAAATTTTTCAGTGGCTAACCATTCAGTCTTTCTTTCTTCCTTGTCTGTCTTAATCTGAAAGCTTGGCTGAACCCTGTCCACCATGGGTGACCCTACTGAGATTTAAAATACTGGTGACAAAGCTTTCAGCATGTTAGCAACACACTGACTACCACAGTATGACAAACTGACAGACAAGTGGTGCAATTAAATTACTTTTTAATTTGTACGTTGCACTGAAAAGTTCCTCTCCATCTGAATAGGAGAGACTATGGTGTGGCGCTGTGGGTTAATGTGCTGAACGGCAAGGTTGGTTTGAACCACAAGGCTGGTGGTTCAAGCTTACCAGTCACTCCTCGGAAACCCTATATAGGGCTGCTATGAATTAGAACCCACTCAATGGATGTCCCTCAACAACAACAAGAAATCTGAACAAATGGTATTTAAATGCTTCCTAGCTTGTTACTGTGATGCTGAATGGCTTTCAGCTGCATTTTCAGACTAAGGTTAGACTAGAAAGAAAAGCATTGACATCTTCTGTAAGCAAACGTATGGATTGCCACAGTTCAGTCTCTGAGTATGAAGTCCTATGAGTTAGAGGCCTGCTCAGTGTTAACTCTCAGTAACTCTGAACTAATAATCCAGTTATCACGGAATCGACTCCAACTCGTGCTGACTCCAGTACAACTACTCCACAGGGTTTTTATGTCTGTGAACTTTCAGAAGTAGAATGCCAAGTCTTTCTTCCTAGGCACCTCTGGAAGGATTTAAACTACCAACCTTTAGTTAATAGCTGATCATTTAGCTATTTTTTGCCAACCAGGAACTCACAACAACAACTTGAGTTTCCAGGTAATGATTTCTTTGTTAGGGCTCAGGCTCAGAGTACAAGAGACCATCAAGTGAGGAGATTCTGCTATGTAAACCTTTATTTTAACTCATTCCTTTTTTTAATGAGGAGAGAAATTAGGTTTGCCTATGGGGTGGTCTATTTGTCTTTTTTAAAAGAATTTAGACCTGATCTGGAATAAATAAAAGAATGTCTCATCTGGCACTCAGTAAACAGGAAGCATATACTCCCAGACACACAGCTATCTACCCTGCCTCCCTCAACAAGCAGCAGACTATTTGTTCAGAGGGTTCTTGGCCGCAGGCCTCAGGGCAGAGCTGCCAACAGGAGGCATCTTTCCCAGAAGTCCTTGGAAGGAGCACAATCCAAACTTGTCTCCAGGATTGTCTGGCAGCAAAGTGCCCCGTTTGCTTGTGTACAATGTCATTATGACAGGACTTCACTGGGTTTACAGAGGAGATGGTAAATCTCACTCTATATTGCTAAAACTCAGGAAGGACCAAGTCCTGACTACGCCACTCACCAATTCATTCATTCTTGAGGCATACAGTTATCAGGCACTTGTTTTGTGTTGGGCCCTGTACTGCAACAAAATTCTACAAAATAATTGATTAAAATCTTTGGCTCTGAGTGAGATGGTTACTTTTCTTCTCTAAACTCCAGTTTCCTTTTAATTAAAGATTATAATTTGAAACCTCGAAACAATTCATAATCAGTAGTTATGCCTACATAAAGGTTTTGTTGTTGTCGCTGTTGTACCAATATCTTTGCACACTTTAGTTTCTGGCAGCCCATTAACCTGTCCAAGATTCATTTCTTCTCTTTCTGGAGAATGTCCTCTGTCCATTCGTTCACTATGACTTTGTAGCTAGGAAAGCTTCTTAACCTTAGCAATTCTAAGTATGCCTTTCGTTTACTCCTAATATTGAATGGTAGATACACTGAAAATGAAATTTCAAGATCAAAGAGATTTTCCCCAGCACCTTGATGATGTCATTACATTATCTTCTTCCAGGTATGGTGACTGAGAAGGTGTCTGTCTGATTCTCATTCCTTTGTAGGTAACCTGCCCTTTTTCTCTCTGATAATTTTTAGGATTTCTCTCTCTGTTATCTATCATGTCTAGATATAGAGTTGTTTGTTTGTTTTTATTCAGTGGGTTCTTTAATAGGAGAATGTATAATAAATTCTGTGCTCTTTATTACTTTGAGTGCCAATCTTCTGTGGCATTCCTATCATTCTGTATGATTCTTCTGTGATTCTTTTTCTTTTTCCTTTGTGAATTGAGTAAAGGTTTCCAGAGCAGATCATCAGTTTTACATTCAGCAAATCATATACTTTGCTCATTACAATGACTGTAATCCCCTCCATGTACCATCAGCTAACAGTATTTACTGCTAGTCACTTTAACTATTGCATTCTTTCTTATGTGTCCTGCTACTTTTCATCTTTCCTCTGCTAACCTACCTGTTGTTGGATATTGCCTATCCTGTCACCCATATTAACATAGATCTATCCTCTAGCCCATGAATAATTTTCCCTCTCTCTTCCTGCTGTAACCATCATAGATTGTTTCTTTTATTAAGAAAATCTTTTCTTAACTTTTTATATTATTGTTGTGAAGTGCTGTCAAGTCAGTTCCTACTTATAGCAACCCTGTATAGGGTTTCTAAGAAGCAGCTGGTGAGTCTGAACAGCCCATCTTGTGGTCTGAACTCCAGTGCTGATCCTGGAATGCCACACCAGGAATCCTTTTACATTAGTCTCAGCAATATTTGTCCTTTTGTGATGGACAAATTTCACTTAGTATAATGTCCTCCAGAAATCTTGGTGTGATGCTGTAGGATAATGCACTGGACCTCAAGGTAGATTTGAACTGTAAGGTTGGTGGTTCAAACTCACCATCTACTCCTTGGAAACCCTAAACAGGGACACTATGAGTCAAACCTCACCCAGTGGCACTTAGCAACAACAGTAGTGTCCTCTAGGTTCGTCCACGTTGTAAGGTGTTTCGCAGAGTCATACTTCTTCTTTAACGTTGAATTCCATTGTATGTGGCAAAGTTTATTTAACCCTTCTTCTGTTGTTGGACATTTAGGCTGTCTCTATCATTTTGATGTGTTTCTTGTAACCTGCATATTAAAACGATCCTGATCTCTTTTTTTTTTTAATGTTTTATTATAATAGTTTACATGGGAGAACATTAGCTTTACATTCATCCTATTGTATATCATTTCATTGCCATGGTTACAATAGCCCTCCATGCATCATC
>NW_006408767.1:1494061-1519994 GCF_000296735.1 Chrysochloris asiatica
TGGGTTTCTTTGTTCCACATAATTTTCTGCACTGAGTTCATTTTTGTGTTGGGGGGTTCTTTTCATTTTCATATCTGTTTTGTTAATGCTTACAAAATCTTTCTGATTTTCCTTATTTAAATTTTGATGTGCAGATGTATTAATTTTCAGGATAAATTACAAGTTACCCAGTAATTCATTAAATTATTCCCCTGTTTAAAACAATCTGTTTTATTTTGAAATAGACTTGACTTCCTTGCCATTTGGAAGTTCTGTATCTACACTATTCTCTCATTTTGGTTTCTGGTGACTGCATTATAAACTGATATCTCTTGTGTCTTGTTTTCAGCCTTGTAGGAATCCTGATGTGATGCTGTAGGATAAACATTGCACTGCAAGGTTGTTTTGAACACAAAGTTTAGTGGTTCAAGCACATGAATCTCTCCTCAGAAACTCCATATAGGACTGCTATCACTGGAAACTAACTCGATGGTACTCAATACCAACAGCAGATTTGCTTTACTTTACATACTTCTGTCTCTGGATTGGAGTGCTGGTGTGGCACTGTAGGATAAGCACTGGACCACAAGGTCATTTGAACTGCAAGGTCAGTGGTTCAAACCCATCAGTCGTTCCTTGGAAACCCTATACTGGGTCACTATGAGTCAGAACCGACTTGACAGCACATAACAAGAACAACATATCTAGACTAAGTTCTGAATGGTATTGCCATGTATGGCAGTCTCAGGTTGTTGTCTGTTGTTGGTTCTTATTCTGAAGAACACCCTTTAGTATTTTTTTAAAATGTGGTCTGAGCATTACATATTCCTTAACTTCTGTTTATCAGGAAATGTCCTAATTATGCCTTCATATTCAAGGGACAGCTTTGCTGGGCATATAATTCTTGGCTGGCAATTTTTTTTCTTTCAGAAGTTTGTATATGTCATCGCATTGTCTTCTTACCTGTATGGTTTCTGCTGAGAAATCAGAGCTTAGTCTTATCTCCTTTATAGGTAACATTGCATTTTTCCTAAGTTTATCTCAGGTTTCTTTCCTTGTCTTTGATTTTGGAAAGTTTGATTATGATATGTCTTGGTGATTTTCTTTTGAGATCTATCCTATTTGGGGTTAGTATGCTTATCTTCTAGTCTTTCATAATGTTTTCTTCCAATAACTCTTCTACAGTTTTTTCTGTGCTTTTTGTTGTCTCTTCCTGTTCTAGAAATCTGTTTACTCATAATTAGTTCCTCTTCATGGTGTCCCATATAACTCTTTGCTTCCATTGACTTGAATCTACTCTTTTGCCCTTTCATTGTATTGTCCATTTCTGAAATCTTAGAATTAATCTTCTAGATTTCTAATTACAGGTTTTGTATTGTTCCAAAATTTGCATTTATTTTTTAGGTTGTTCTTATAGTGTTTTCCTGAATTCTTCTAAAGTTTTTTCTATGTTCTCCTTGCTTTCCTCAATCTTTCTATCAATCCTTTGACTGTACCTAAGTATTATTCTTTTGAATTTTTCAAAGTTTGTTCCATTACTTTTCTTCCACAGAAACATTTTCTGTCTGTGCATCTTGGTCATTTGTTTGAGCCAGTCTCTCTTGTGTTTTCATGTGAACTAAAATTGTCTGTTGTCTCTAGGGCATTGTGAGTCTGTCGTATTTGTGTTTCATTCATGATTGTATGTTGATTTATTCTTAAGCTCTCACCAACTCTCTCCTGTGATTGTTGTTAGAGAATGGAAGCCTTTACACCATTATCATTCACCGTTGGGTCAACTCAGTTTAGGCTGGGTCTGACTGGTACTGGCTGCTGTCTATCATTGATCAGGTGGTAAAGGAACAGATATTGGCTCTTGCCCAGTAGGTGGGGCTGCAGAGGGTACCATTGTTGCTGAGCTGTATGGGCACTGTTGCTGTGTTCTATAGGGGGAAGAAAGAAAAACCCTCATATACCCCACCACCCCACACGCATACACACTCAAGAAAACAAAACAGAGTAAATAAACAAGGAACAAACAATGAAAAAGAGAAAAAAAATAAAAACAAGCAGGAACTGGGGTGGGGGGGGGAGGGGAAGAATATAATCAGTATAAATCCAAAAGAAGGACAGGGAAATGGAGCAATAGAAGAGAAAAAGGATAGAAAAATAAAAGGAAGAAATTAAAAAAAAAACAAAACTTCAAAAAACCATGGAGAGGGAAGATGAAAAGAGAAAGAGAGCAGTAAAGAAAGATAAAAAGGGAAAGGGGGAGAAGAAGAGAAATGAGAAACAGAAGGAAAACAAAAGTGAAGATATAAAGAATAAAGTTCAAGAAATTGGAAAAAGAAGTAGAAGGAGGAGAAAGAATAAACAAATAAAAACAATAAAACAAACAAAAATAACAAAACAAAAAACAGTGCAACTGTTGAACCCAGAGATGAGAAAATTCTGGGGGGCTTCTGCAAGCCAAAGAGCTCATGATATGGGTGTGGGAGATCAAAGTTCTTGGCCCTAGATGGAGTAGCATTGCCTCAGTGTTATCTATGTTCAGGGCACTAAATCCAGAAGGAATTCTTTGATGGAGCTGGTTTCAGTGTCTAGTAGGAACCCAGGGCAGTGGGGGCAGGGTGATAGGTTAAATGCTCATGTGGTGGTTCTGCATGGTATGTAAGCCTAGAGCTGAGCTTGCCTGAATCCAGGCATTAAAGCAGCACAGCAGGCACCAGAGCAGAACGGCAGAACCCCGCCTCACACTGGCGTGTTCCCCACCCCACGCACTGCTGTGTCTCCCAACCACATGGCTTCAAACTCCCTTGAGAGCAGGGTCTGTGCTGGGGATGGATAAGGGTGTGAGTTGGCCACAACTTTGGTCACCAAGGGAGCATGTGAAAAAAAAAAAAAAAAGAAGAAGGAATAGCACCTTTCCTGTCGCCTGTGTGAATCTGCTCTGTCACGTCACCTTCTGTTGCCAAAGCTACTCACAAGATGGTCATGCCACGTCTGGCCAGCCATTCACTAGTCATTTCCCCTCTTCCAGTAAGCACTCAGTCCTCTCCTCTAACCTGCCTTCTGAAGTTCAGGATTCCCAAATTTTCATCTGGCTGTTTTATTTGGTCTTTCATATCTATGTTGTAGAGGGTCTGTATAGTGCATCTGCCTAGTCCTCCGTCTTGCCAGAACTCTCCTGTGTGATGTTCTTGATGTCTACCCACTCCTTGTGATTCTTGTCTTCCATGTAATATTGCTCTTATACTTTTTCATTATACTTTATTTTAAGAGAATACTTGAGTCAAATATTCTAGGGCACTAGTTCAGTCTGTCACATCCAAGCTTTTATTTGCTTTTTTTCTTCTTCTTTGTACCTGATTGGGTCAACAGTTAAGGGTCTCAGCTGCTAAATGATAGGTTGGCAGTTGAAGTCCACCCAGAGATGCCTTGGAAAAATGCCTGGCAATAAACTTCTGAAATATCACATTCACTGAAAACCCTATGGAGGGAGCACCGTTCTACTCTGACACACATGGTATCGCCAATAGTCAGAGTAGACTTGACTGCAGCTGGGTTTGTTTTTTAGCTGATTTTTTTTTTTTTTTGTAATATTATTTCAAAGATTTTGAATTGGTTCTCTTTTTAATAATTGTCTTACTCCATAACTTACTGTTTTTGTTCCTTGGCTGTGATTCTAACCATTCACATTCTGAGGATATTAAATAGACTTGTTCTGAAGTCCTCTTTCTACTGTCTTAACTTTTTCTTTAGGTTCAGGATCTCATAATTGTTATGTTTGTGTTTCACTTTAATGATGTTGGTCTTCCTCAAAAGCTTAATGAATTTTTTTTTAAATCATAGGCTTATCTTCTATAGCACAAGCTCTTTTCATCCCCACCCCCACCCAGGCTGGTCCTGGATGCTAACTTCCTGCTGCAACCTCAGCTGCTTCTCTCTGTGGTCTTAGGTGTTTCCTGCCACCATCTCAGCCCACTACTATGACTTCCTGTCTGCTTCCCCCCACCTCCACTTCACAGTATTCCCTTTCTTTTCAAGAGTAACCACATACTAATTAATTTTGATACCCTTTTCATCATTTCTATGTATATAAAGAAAAAAAAAAAAAAAGAGAGAGAGAGAGAACTTCCAATGTGTGCTCACTCTCCTGGAAACAGAAAGCCCATCCTAAACTTGGTTTGTTTTTGTCATCACAGAGTTTTAACCTGAGGAGGGACTGATCAAATTTGTTGCTTTGAAAAATCTTTTCAGTTGATATTGATGATAGACTCCACACTAGTATAAAGACTTCAAGTGGGAAATGGTGGCAAAATCTGAGATGAAAAAACATGATTATCAGATGTAAGGCAGTGACAATGAGAATTGAGAGAAAGGAGCCAACTCAAAGAATGTAAAAATGCCAGCACTGGGGTCTGACTGGGGAAGGCAAGAGTAAGGTACAGGTGTGTGATATATATACATCAGGTTTCAGACTTTGTCAGATACATAAATGGTGATGCCATTCTCTGAGAAAAAAGACATAGAAGAAAAAGCAAGTTTGGGAGACAAATGAGTTCAATGTTTAAGACATCAAATTTGAGTTTGAAGTGTCTGTAGGGTATCCATTTGTAAATGTATAATTGGCCATTGGAAATAAGCATCTGCAACTTTAAAGGGAAGTCTGACAGAAAGTTGATAATCGTTGGTACACAGATAGCAATCGAAGTTCCCAACATTGAGTCAATCAAACAGGGAGAATGTGTACTGTACAGTACACATAAGATAAGAGAGAAACTTAGTTAACAACAACATTCAGTGGGTGATTTAAGGAAGAGAAGGCATCAAAGCATGGCTAGAGGACCAGGAAAGTGATACTGAAGAACTCAATGAAGAAGGAGGTTCCATAGCGAATGACCAGCAGTATCAGTGGTGATCCCCAGAAAACAAGTCAGACAAAGGCTTGAAACCTGCGTTGCATTTAACAATAATTGCCTTAGTTTAACAAGGGTGATTAAGATGCATTTTGGGGGTGTAAATCCAAACTTCAGGTTATAGAAGGTAAAAGTGGAAGAAACAACTGAGGACTACTCTCAGAATTATGGCAATGAAGAGAAGAAAGAGCGCCAGTGATAGCTAAAGGGAGAAACAAGATCAAAAGAAGACTTAATTTTTCAGTAAGGACCAATTTTAATGTATTTGCAGACTTATGACAAAAAATATTTTGAAGAGATATTAGAAGTAATAATGGAGCAAGGCTACTGAATTATGACCATCATTAATTCTTTTTACCTCATCTCAGTCAATGAAGTGTTCCTCCTTCTTCCCCAGATTGATTCCTATGTTCTGCACTGAGATGAGGTAAAAAGAATTAATGGTGGTAATAATTCATATGAGCTAATGATAGAGTCAAGAGTATTTACCCCAACTGCCTCACTCTTCTTAGTGAAGGAGAGATAGGTACCCTTCCAATCATTTCCCCTGCCTCCATCAAAAATCCCAGCTCATTTGAAATTCATTCATTGCTCCCCTTAGATGGAAGAACCATCTGTGCTCCTACCAGAAGTCAACTCCTCCACTTATATTAACATCCTATCCATACATCTAAGGAGCTCTGGTAGCATAGTGGTGACGAGTCAGACTGCTAGCCTCAAGGTCAGTAGTTCAAAACTACCAGCAGTTCTGCAGGAAAAAGATGAGGCTTTCTGCTCTCATAAAGATTTGCAGCCTTAGAAACCCTATACAGAGTTGCTATGAATTAGAACCAACTTCATGGCACATAACTGCCACCACTACCACCATCCATACATCTGGAGTCCTGGTATGGTGTTGTAGGATAAGCACTCAACCGTAAGGTCAATTTGAACCACAAGGTCAGAGGTTCAAACTCACCAGCCGGTCCTCAGAAACCCTATACAGGGTTGCAATGAGTCAGAACAATTTACAGCACTTAACAACAACATCCATACATCTCCTCAAGGACTATGCACCGGGAATTAACTCCACTCTTTCCTGTAGTGACAGATTCTCCCTCTCCCTGGAACACAGCCACCAGCTTGCTCTCATAAAGCCTTTCTTAACATCCTTCAGTTGTTGTTGTTTAATGCTGTTGAGGGTTTCTGAGGAGCAGCTAGTGAGCATGAACTGCCAACCTTGCGGTTCAAACTGACCTTATCACCCTCATTATTGTTGTTGTTAAGTGCCGTCAAGTCGGTTCCAACTCATAGCGACCCTGTACAGGGTTTCCGAGGGTGTAAATCTTTACGGGAGTAGAAAGCCTCATCTTTCTCCCGTGGAGCGGCTAGTAGTTTCAAACCGCTGACCTTAAGGTTCGCAGCCCGAGTCGTAAGCACTACACTACCAGAGCTCCTTGTAGCAAGAATTATTTAGAGATGTCTGTGATGCTGTAGTATAAACACTCAACCACAAGGTTCAAACTCACCACTCACTCCTCAGAAATCACATAGGGTCACTATAGGTCAGAACCTACTCGATGACACTTAACAACAATAGTTGCTGCATGGACTCCTGGTATGGCACTGTAGGATCAGCATTGGACTGTAAACCATAAGGTTAACAGTTCAAGCCCACCGGTTGCCCCTTAGAAACTCTATACAGGGTTGCTATGAGTTGGAACTGACTACACGGCACTTTAGTCTTTCTTCTCTTTTTCGTCTTATATCCTCCCTTCAACACACTTTGTGAAGTGCCCTTTCCCATTACTGCTCAGAGACTGGTTGTGTAAATAAAGGTGGCCAGTGGCTTCCATGTCATGTGCTCTTCTTGTCCTACTTGACCTCACAGTAGCCCTGGGGCACAGTTCATTCTTATCTTCTTTAAAGTATATTTCTCTTGACTCTATTCTTAGGGTCCCTGTAAAACCGCATTCTCCACTTTGTCTTCTACCCAGCCCAACTTTGCTGGGTTTCTCCACTCTGCTTAGGTCCTTAGATTGTTCCAGGATTCAGTCGTTGATCTACTTTTCTATCTACATTCTCTTCCTAAGTGACCTTGTTGTTTTTGTTAAATGCCCTTCAGTTGGCTCTGTCTCATACAGACCTAGTATAAGTTGTCTGAGGAGTGGCTGGTTTGAAATGCCGACCCTGCAACTGACAGTCCTTGTTGTTAAGTGCCATCGAGTCGGTTCCAACTCATAGCGATCCTGTATAAAGCTTCCCAGTAGCCGCAGGTGAGTTTGAAGTGCTAATCTTGCGCTTCCAACGACCTCGCTGTCCAATATTTGTCCTTCAGTGCCACAGCAGGATAAACAATTCAAATTACTGTAGGATAAGCACTGAAGCTCAAGGTTGTTTAAACCGCAAGGTCGCCTCTTCAAACTTACCAGCGCCTCCTGGAAAACCCTATACAGAGTCGCTATGAGTCAGAACTGAATCAACAGCATTTTAACAACAGACGTTGTTGCTGTGCAGTCGAGTTGATTCCGACCCCGATCCATAGAGGTCCTGTACATGGTTTCCTAGGAGCAGCTGGTGAGCTTGAACCGCCTACCTTGTGGTTCAAACTGACTTTGCAATCCAGCCCATTAACCCACAGCACCACATCAGTACTCCAACAAACATAGGCAAAGAGAAGTTTTGATTTCCTGCTTCCCCAAACAGTCTGTTTTACCCCTTTGTCGTTCCTGACTCCTAAGTTTATCTTCTTCCCACATTCAAGCCATCTATAATATAGTCTTGTTAGTGCTACTTTTGAAACATTCTAGATCGATCTACTTCTTTCTATGTCATCTGACATCTACTGAGCCCAAGCCACCATCTCTTGCCCAGACAATTGCCAAGGCATCCTCCACTCCTCTTCCTCTCTCCATTCTTTTAACATAGCAGAAAGTTAGCTTTTAAAATATAAATCAAAACTGGTCACAGCCTCACATAAAATACTCCAGTGTCTTCCAGCTCCACTTGGATATAATCTAAACTTCATACCCTTGATTATAAATCTCACTTTGATCTGTCATCTGCCTACATTTCCACACTAATTCATGCTACTTTATCCCTCACTTATCTGCCTAACATACCCTTCCTCTGAACTTTTAAGAGCTGAAACTTTTGTTCACATGGTGGTGGTGGTGGTGGTGTGCCATGGAGTCGATCCGACTCACAGTGACCCTGCATAGGGTTTCTGAAGCTGTAAATCTTTACAGGAGCGGAAGGCTTCATTTTCCTCCTGTGGATCAAGTGGTAGTTTCAAACTGCTGACCTTGTGGCTAGCAGCCCAACTCACAACTATTCAGATTAAATGTCACCTCCTCCTAGAGACCTTTGAAGACCATCATGGCATTGTGGGCTAATGTGCTGGGCTACAAAGTCAGTTTGAACCACAAGATCAGCAGTTCACACTCACCAGTCACTCCTTGGAAACCCTGTACAGGGTCACTATTGGTCAGAACCAACTCGATGGCACTTAACACAATAACAACAAAGTACCACCACCCACCTGTCACTTTGTCATCCACTGGTGGCTTGTTTGCTGCTGTCATGTAATATGAAGTTTTGCCACTGCTATTTCAAATACCAGCAGTATCATCAATGGTGGAGAAGTTTCAGTGGAATTTCTAGATTAAGGAAGAAAGGTCTGGCTATCTACTTGCAAAAAATCAACCAATGAAATCCCTGTGGATTACAACAGAATACTGTCCGGTGAAGTCAAACAGGCCAATGATCAGGTAGATGGTACAGGACCTGGCAACGCTTCATTCTGGTATACATGGGTTCACAGTGAGCCAAGGTTGACTTGACAGCCACTAAGAAATAGAAAGTAGCCAACCCATTCTCTATCACATCAGTTTTATGTTTTGTTTTTTAAACTTTTTATTGTAAATTGAGTGAAGGTTTGCAGAGCAAGTCATCATTTTTATATTCCACAAATCACATACTTTTCTTCGTTGTTGTTGTTGTTGTTGTTAAGTGCCATCGAGTCGGTTCCGACCCATAGCGACCCTGTACAGGGTTTCCGAGGGTGTAAATCTTTACGGGAGTAGAAAGCCTCATCTTTCTCCTGCGGAGCAGCTGGTAGTTTCGAACCGCTGACCTTAAGGTTCACAGCCCGATTCGTAACCACTACGCTACCAGAGGTTGCAATCCCCTCCATGCACCAACAGTTAACAGCATTTACCTCTACTCATTACAACCACTGCATTCCTACCTGTGTCTCCTCCACCCCCATCTTTCCTCTGCCAGCCTCCCTCTGGTTGTATTTTGCCTCCCCTGTCACCCATGTCAACGCTATTTAAAATATAAATAAAAACTGGTCACAGCCTTACATAAAAATACTCCAGTGGCTTCCAGCTCCACTTGGATATAATCTAAACTTCATACCCTTGACTATAAAGCTCACTATGATCTGTCATCTGCCTACATTTCCACACTTTTGTTTTGTTTTTACTTTTTATTGTGAATCGAGTAAAGGTTTACAGAAGAGATCATCAATCCTACGTTCAATAAATCATATACTTTGTATGATTACAATGATTGCAATCCCTTCTATCATCAATTAACAGTATTTACCTCTATTCACTTCAACTCTTGGGATTCTCCCTGTGTCTTCCACTACCTTCATCTTTCCTGTATCAACCTCCCTCTTCTTGTGTATCACATCACTTTAAAAAAATACTTTTTATTGTGAATTGCATGAAGGTTTACAGAGGTGATCACCAGTTTTACATTCAGGAATTCATACACACTTTTTTCATCTCATTGATTGGCAGTCTCCTCAATGGTACATCACTTACCCCACTTTCTCTCTGTGGTTCCTGTTTGAGGCTTCCTTCTTCCCTAGTCTATCTGAATTGTGTCTTTGGGTGCCTAATTGATCTCAACTGGTTGATTATTCTAAGGTGTGCTGCAGTGTAGTGAATGATTTGATGTCTTTTCTAGCCAAGTCTTGATACAGTGGCAGCAGCAATAGACTCAAATATAACAATTATGAGGACAGGACTGAGCAGTGTTGTGTTCTGTTGTGCATAGGGTCACTATGAGTTGAAAGTGACCCAACAGCACCCAGAAACAATGCCATAGTCTTTGTAAACTCCCACCAAACAATTTTTTTCCTGGTTGGTCTGGGTAAGAGAAGGTAGGAAAAGATACTGACGGATTATATGATTTACTTGTGAGTGATTGTTAACAGGGTTGTGATTGTAAACACTTGAAATCTAATGAGATTAGTCAATGTTACCATCCTGTTAGGTTTTAAAATAAGCCTTCTCAGGAGTTTGGGGTAGGGTCTGGGGGTAATCTCAGTACCATCGAAGAAGAGCCAGGAGTGGATCCATGTCCTTTGGACCCAGAGACCTCTGCACATTTAAACTCCTTGACCCAGGGACAGAAAGATATGACCATAGAGGAGTGACAGAGGAGAAGCAGTAGCGGAACCAAGAATCAGAGCAGGAGACAAAACAATGGATTTCCCAGCCCATGGAGCAAGTAAAGCTGAGTGACTTGGGGCAGGATATTGCTTGCGGAGTGGCACTTAACTGGGGGTCAAGACTAGGTTTGCTGGCCCACAGAGCTAGAACCAAATAGTTCAGGCCGGTGTTTATGGTAGAGTGGTGTGTCCTGTGGGCCTTTATCAGCAACCCTAAAAGAGGTTTGTAACATTGACTAGGCAAAGAGAGGCCTATCTGTAGGCGAGGCTGTCATACTAGAACAACTGTTCACTGAGCATTTCTGATCCTAAATTGTATGTAACCTATTTTAACTTCCCTAACAACCCTCATCACTGTAAGTATGGTGTCTGAGTTCTGTGTGGCCATTGCAATGAATTTTTTAATGCAGTGTTGTCAGGAGGACTGTGGGAAGAAGAATGGTTGGTGTCTTACTTCTTATATGTGCATACCTCACTAATGTTACGGCTCCCCTTATAGGCCTATCAATTGTTGGGCTGAAAATTGAGCCACAGTTCCAGATGTGAAGGGTGATTACAGGCCATTGTCTTGGAGGTTCCACCAGTCTCTAGTCAACCAATAAGGCTGGTCTTTTGTATGATTTTGAGTTGTGTTCAGCATTTTCTCCCCTAGTGGTTACGAATTGGACTGCCAATCTCACAGACAGCAATTCGAAACTACCAGCTGGTCTGCAGAAGAAAGATGAGGCTTTCTGCTCCTTTAAAGATTTACAGCCTTGGAAACCCTGTACAGGGTCACTATGAGTTGGAACCGACTCCACGGCACATAACAACAACAGTCCTTGACCTTATAATGTGGTGGTGCCTGGACCTCCCAACCCTTCAGAACGGTTTGTAGTGGTAACCAGGCACCATCTAGTTCTTCCATTCTCTGGGTTGTGGAGACTGATGTTCATGTGGTTCGTATGCCACTGGACTAAGTGTTCCCATGTGTCTTTGATTTTCATCACTCTTTTGGCCTTCTGACAGGAAGAGACCAAAAGTTGCACACTAGAGTTTATAAGACCCCAGTTACTACTTACCACGGTAGTATGTAGATGCTTGTCTTTGTAGACTATGTTAAGCCAGCTGACCTTGTTGTCTCAAGATAGACATAGCAACTCATTTCCTCAAGTTGTTTTGTTATGTATAGGAAGTCTTCATAACTTTTACCACTGTATGCTCTAGCACATTTATGGATATATTTACAGCAAAAGTCAATACCATGTACAAATGTTCTACCAAATTAATTTATATTTGTGAATATACTCCTACTCTCCCTCCCACACCAATTCAGCCTGCATGTGTATCCATGGAGATCACCATTATTGCAAGATTTTGTATATAATAGTGTTTAATTTTGTTGCCTTTAAGTCTTGCACTCCTGCCCAGGTGTTCCCCTGCAAGACTGTGTATATAACAGTATTTACTTTTGTTACCTATAACTCTTACACTCCTCCCTGAGTTTTCCCCTGCCTCCATCACTTTTTTTGCCAACCTCCTTCTGAATTTATATTGCCTTCCCCTTCATTCAAGTTAATACGTCTACCCTCTCACCAGTGACTTATCCTTCCTTTTCCTCTGACCCTTGGTAACTATCAAAACAATGTTTCTTTTAGTATGGAAACATTTCCTTGACTTTTTTTTTTTTTTTTTTTTTAACAATAGTTGTTGTTGTTTGCTGCTGTTGAGGCCGGTGCTGTGGGGTTCCAATTCATAGTGACCCTGTATAGCGTCTCTGAGAGGATGTAAATCTTTACAGGAGCAGAAAGCTTACCTTTCTCTGGCTGGTGGAACTGCCAAAAAAGATGGAAATAATCTAAATGCCCATCATTGGAAGGATAAACTTTGGTACATACACATAGTGGAATATTATGCAACATTTAAGAGTAACAGTAAAATTGTGAAATACCTCATGTTGTCGTTATGTGCTATCAAGTCAGTTCTGACTCATAGCAACCCTCTATAGGGTTTCTAAGGAGCAGCTAGTGAGTTTGAACCGCCAACCTTGTGGTTAGCAGTCCAGTGCTGATTCTATAGTACCACACCAGGACTCTGAAATACCTCATAACATGGATGAATTTGTAGGACATTATGCTGAGTAAAATAAGTCTATTACAAAAGGGCAAATATTGTATGAGACCACTATGATATAATAGTATTCCATTGTGTGTATGTACCAAAGTTTGTTATCCTTTCTTCTAATGGGCATTTAGGTTGTTTATGTCTTTTTGTTATTGTGAATGTTGTTGTTTTTGTTGTTGTTATTGTTTAGTACGGTTAAATCTGTTTTTGACTCATAGTGCTCCTGTGTAGGGTTTCCAAGGAGGAACTGGTGTGCTTCAACTGCCAGCCTTTCAGTCAGCAGTTCAGTGCTTACCCTACAGCTCCACACCAGAACTCCCATGTGACAAGCATGGATATGCATGTAGCTATTTGTGTCATAGCTCTTGTTTCTCTAGGATATATACCAAGTAGGAGGGCTGCTGGGTCATACGCAGGGTATTTCTTTTTCTAACTTTTTGAGGAAGTGCAATATAATTTTCTATAATGGTTGCAACATTTTACAGTCCAACCAGCAGTGTATTAGAGTTCCAGTCTTTCCACACCCCCACCAGCACTTGTTGTTTTCTGTGTTTTGAAATTTGCTGTTAACGCTGGGGTGAGATGATATCTCATTGCTTTGATTTGCTTCTTTCTAATGGTCAGTGGTCACAAGCATTTCTTCATATGTTTGCTGACTGCCTAAATGTCTTCTTTGATGAGGTATCTGTTCATGCCCTCTGCCCATTTTTAAAATTGGATTATTGTCTTATTCTTGTTCAGGTGTTGAAGTTTTCTGTAAATTTCAGAGATCAGTCCCTTGTCTGATATGTCATTGCCAAATTTTTTTCTCAGTATATGGCCTCTCTTTTTACTCTTTTGTTGAAATCTTTTGATACACGTAAGTGTATAATTTTTAAGAGGTCCCAATCATCTAATTTGTCTTCTGCTGTCTTTATGTTTCTGTTATGTTTGATAGAATATTTATGACATGTATTTGTTGTTGTTATGTGCCATCGAGTTGGTACCAACTCATAGCGACCTTATGCACAGCAGAACGAAACACTGCCCAATCCTGGGCCAATCTCACTACTGTTTCCACGCTTGAGTCCATCGAAGCTGCCACTTGGCCAATCCATCTCATTTAGAGTCTTCCTTTTTTTCTCTGACCCTCCACCTTACCAAACATGATATCCTTCTCCAGCGACTGGTCCCTCCTGACAACATATCCCAAGTATGAGAGACAAAATTTGGCCATCTTGGCCTCCAAGGAGCACTCTGGCTGCACTTCTTCCAAAATGGAGCTACTGGTTCTTTTGGCAGCCCGTAGCACTTTCAATATTCTCCTCCAACACCATAACTCAAAAGCATCAATTCTTCTACAGTCCTCCTTATTCACTGTCTATCTTTCACATGCATATGAGGTTATTGAAAATACCATGGCTTGGGTCAGGCGCACCTTAGTCCTCAAGCTGACATCTTTGCTCTTCAACACTTTAAAAATGTTTTGTGCAACAGATTTGCCTAATGCAATATGTCGTTTGATTTCTTGACTGCTGCTTTCATGAATGTTGATAGTTGATCCATGTATTAGGGTCACTTAATTTGTTGCTACTTTTTCAATGATGATTTATAGTTTTAGGTTTTACATTTGAGTCTTTGAGTCATCTTGAGTTCATTATTTTCTATAATGTGAGCTATGGGTCCTGTTTCATATTTTTACAAACCCAGTTTTGCCAGCACCATTTGCTATAAAGACTAACTCTTCCCCATTTAATGTACTATGACCCTTTGTCAAAGATCAAATATCCATAAATGGATGGATTTGCTTCTGGATTCTCAATTCTTTTCCACTAACTATATAGTTGCTTTTGAGATCAGGAAGTGTGTGATGCTTCCTACTTTGTTCTTCTTGTTTAGTTTGGGTCTCTTACCTTTCCATATAAAGTTGATTATTAGTTTTTCCATCTCTTTAAAGAATAATGTTAGATCTAGATTGGGATTGCATTATATCTGTATATTGCTTTGGGTTGTATTGACATTTTCACAATGTTAAGTCTTCCTATCCATGAGAATGGTCTTCCATTTATGTAGGTCGCTTTTGTTTTCTTCTAGTAGTATTTTGCACTTTTCTTTGTTATAGAACTTTTGATTCTCTGATTAAATTTATGCCTAATTATTTCATCTTTAGTTTAGCTATTGTAAATGGTATTGTTTTCTTCATTTCCTTTTCAAATCTCTCTTTGTTCGTGTAAAGGAGTCTGATTTTTATATGTTGATCTTATATTCTGACATTTTGCTGAAACTTCAATTAGTTCCATTAATTTTCTTGCTGAGGTCTTGGTATTTTCTATGCATAGGTTCATATTACCTGAAAATTAATAGAGTTTTACTTCTTCTTTGCCAATTTGCTTGTATTTTATTTCCCTTTCCGGCCATATTGTTCTGGCTAAGACTTCCAGCACAATATTGAATAGAAGGGATAAGAAAGGACATTCTTGTCAGGTTCTTGTTCGCAAGGGAAATGCTTTCAGTATCTCTCTGTTGAAAGTAATATTGGTTGTTCCTTTTGTATTGTTGTTGTTAAGTGCCATTGAGTTGGTTCAACTCATAGAGACCTTGTATAGGATTTCCAAGAAGCCACTGGTGGATGTGAACCTTCAGTCTAGCTGTTAGCAGTCTAGTGCTTTTCCTACAGTGCCACACAGGACTCCTTTTATATATATGCCCTTAATGATATTAAATAATTTCCCTTCTTCTCCTATTTTGTTGAGCATTTTTATCAGGAACATGTGTTGGATTTTGTCAAATGCCTTTTCTGCATCAACCAATATGGTCATGTGGTTCCTTTCCTTTATGTGGTGGATTATATTGATGTTTTTCCTGATGCTAAACCATTAAACTGTCTCTGATAAGGCTTTCACCAGAAATATGCCTGGAATTGCTCAATCACCCATGGTGATGGTCTGGTCACTAGATGGTCTAAATTCTTGTGCTCTGAGACATTCCTTTTAGCTGCCAGGGCAATGAGGTCCCGTGCATTGTTAATGATGATTAAGATCATTTGTTTTGTGTTTTTTTAAATGTTTTATTGTGAATTATGTGATAGCTTACATGGGAGAACATTAGTTTTACATTCATCCTATTATATATTGTTTCATTGCCATGAGTACAATCCCCTCCATGCATCATCCAACCAGCCAAAGGGTATACCCTGCAAGCCTGCCCTCCTCCCCGAGTCATCAGCACTCTGGGTCTATAATACGCATCTGCTCCATCTCTCCACATCATCGTCTCTGCCTCTTTCTCTGGCATCACTGCTTCTCTGGGTAGGGTCCCGCTCTCCAGTCTCCTCCCTTGATGGTTACAGGGATCTCCGCTCCTAGGCTGCAAAGTTAGTCACTCTCCTTGCTACAAAACGACTACCTTTACATTTCCAACCCTCACAATCAGTCCTGATAACAATTATTCACTATTGTATCACAAGAGACCTATCTGCATTTCCTTTCATCATCCCTGCCTAGACAGATTGGAAACTACTCAGTGGAGATTCTACCTTCCTCCACACCCTCTGGATCTAGGTTCCCTCTTGAAAGCTTGTAAGCCAGTCATTTCCTGCCTTTGTAGCCCCCCTCATTTTGGATAGCCAGTGTCTAAGTTGCCCATCCCTGTCTACTCTGTGTATAGAGGAGATGGGAATGATCCTTGCTATAAAGATTTGTTCCCTCTTTTGAGCTACTACATCCATAAGTATAGGTCAAGTTCATCAAATTGTATCAAATTACTCTTTTTTCCCCTCTTCTTTCTTCTTCTGTTTGAGCTCTGATCATCTAGTCATTGAAGCTAGGTCAAGTGGGTATTATCTGCAAGTGTAGGTGTTCTTGTGCATATGCCTTCTCTTCTTATTAGCTGGATGCTTCACTCCCCACTCTAGTCCTCTGTGGCTATGTCACTGACTGTGGACCCAAGAATCCCCAGGTCTTGCTACAGTGCTGGCCAACCACGTTCCACCCGAATTCACAAGAGTCTGTTGAACGTTGTAGGGCTCAGCTTACAGCTTCATTGCTGTTTTTCCCACACTTCCCCTTATCCATCATGAACGTGGTCACCAATCAGAGCGTGTATTCCCTTTGAGTCTTAGTCTTGGAAGGAGGTTAGCTCTAAGGGGACCTGACCACTTGCCTTGACGTCTCCTGGGCAAGGAACTTGCTTGTTTTTGTAGTTAGCAGTCAGTCTGCCTATATTGTTTTGTATTTTTTCCTGTCGTCTTTCTTTCAAGAAGTATTTTTTGTTCTTCTAGCCACTCCAGGCTTGTCTGCTTGTCCTTTCAAGTGGAAATTTCCCACCTCTGAAGATTCTGGATGCTGTTCAGGGTTCCACCTATGGTCTTATGTAATGCAGAGGCTCTGCAGGAAGCCTCCTTCACTGGGCACGTTGTAGCCCCATTTTAGGTATTCCAATCAGTTTTAGGCAGAAGACGGACTTACAAGCTATCATATGGTCCTATTCCTGGCTATTCCTTTTTCTCCCCTCAAGTATCTATTTTGTAATGGTATGCAAGGGAAACCAAGATTCGAAAGACAGCCAAGCGTCTTAACATTATTTCTACCCTTTTGCCCATTCCAACCATGTCTCAATCCCTGTATCCCAGAACCCTGTTTTTCCAAGGTTGTGCATACATCATTATTTACCTCTGTCCCACTTATGAATGTCATGTGGTCATGGTGTACTATTTTTTTTTTTTATGCTATTAGGTGTTATCATGTCCATGCCATCAAGTTGGTTCCAACTCATAGTAAAACTGTATAGGGTTTCCAAGGCTGTAAGTCTTTTGGTTAGGATTCTCTTGAGAATTTTTACATCTATGTTCATGAGAGATATTGGTCTATGAGTTTCTTTTTTAGTGATGTCTTTGCTTGGTTTTGGTATGAGGGTTATGTTTGCTTCATAAAAGGAAGTCACCAGTCTTCTATCTTCTCTATACTCTGGAATAGTTTGAGTAAAATTAGTGTCAGCTCTTCTCTGAATGTTTGGTAGTCTTCACCAATGAGTCAGTGTGGGTAAAATGCTTTGGGGTTTTTGTGGCTTTTTAAAAACTTTTTATTGTGAATTGAGTGAAGATTTACAGAGCAGATCATCAGTTTTATATTCAACAAATCTCACACATTTTGCTTCATCTAACTGATTACAACCCCTTCATTGTAAAATCACTTAACCCACTTTCTCCCTCTTTATTATTTCCATTCTTTCTTCTTTCCTAATTCTTCTGAAACTTATCCTCGAATAAATGCTTCCCTTTTAATCTCAATTCATTGATTATTCTAAGATGTGTATACCTCACTAGTGTTATTGTTCCACTTATAGATATATCTATTGTTTGATTGAAAATTGAGTCATGGAGATTAGTTCAATTTCAGGCCTGAAGGGTGACTAAGGACCATAGTGTTAGGCATTCCATCCTTCTCTATCCAACCAGCAATCCTGGCCTCTTTTATGATTTTTGAGTTTGGTTCTGTATTTTCTCCCCCTCTATCCAGGACCTTCTAGTGTGACTCCTTTAGCCACAGTAGTAGTAATAGTCATGCACCATCTAGTTCTTATGATATCTGGGTCACGGAGACTAATGTTCACATGGTCCATTAGTTCAGTGGACAAATTGTTTCCATGTATCTTATTATTCAATATGTATGCAGGGCAAATAACTCAAGAAGCTTGATTATATGAAGAAGAATGTGGCATCAGGACTGTAGGAAGACTCATTAACATCCTGAGATATAAAGATGATAAGACCTTGCTTACTGAAAGAGAAGAGGACTTAAAAATACTTACTGATGAAGATCAGAGACCACAGCCTTCAGTATGGACTGCATCTCAATGTAAAGAAAACAAAAATTCTCACTACTAGAGCAATAATAACACTATGACAAATGGAGAAAAGATTGAAGTTGTCAAACTTCATTTTGCTTGTATCTACAATCAACACTCATGGAAGCAGTAGTTGAGAAATCAAACAGTAGAAACACAGCATGACCACCTTGTGAGCAGCTTTGGCAACAGAAGGTGAACTGGCAGCGCAGAGTCACACACAGGACAGAAAAGGCACAATCCCTTCTTTTTCTCCATGCTTCTCTAGTAACCAGAGGTGTATCTACCTCTTACCTTCACCCATCCCCTGTTCATACTCTGCTTTCTAGGAATTCAGAGCCACATGATCGGGAACCACCCAGGTGTGAGGAAGGGGCCTGCTGCGTTACTTTTATTCCAGACATACAGAACCCACAGACCAGTATTTAACCAGCCACCCTGCCCCCAGCTACCCTGTGGTCCTAACAGACACTGAAACCAGTTCCATCAAAGACCTCCATAAACTACTTCCAGAGTAAGTGTCCCAAGCATGGGATGACATATACATAACTCTAAATGAAAAAACATTGACAGCCAAGAATCATATACCCAGCAAAACTGTCCCTCAAATGCAATAGCAGAATAAGGACATTTCCTGATAAACAGAAATTAAAGGAATTTGTAATGACCAGACCAACTTTACAAAAAAATGGCAAAGGGTATTATTTGCACTGAGAAGAAACAACCTGAAACTGCTGAGCATGATAACAACACCCAGAATTCAATACAGATTTAAAAATATTAACAGTAAAACTAACCTACAAGACTGAAAATAGGGAACTACAGATATCAAGTTATAATGAAGTCAACTACAAAGCAAAAAGAGGGAATAGTGTTGATACAAAACTTCCAAAAGGCAAGGATGTCGAGTACATTTCAAGATAAAACAGACTGTTTCAAATAGGAAAATATATTAATTAATTACAAGGTAACCTGAAAGAAAATGAATAAATCTGAACATAAAAATAAGAAGAGGAAACTCAGAAAGATTTAGTAAACATTAATGCAACAGAACTGAAAATGTAAAGAAAATCCATAAGCACAATAAATTCAGTGCAGAAAATTATGTAGAACAAGGAAACCAGCAGCACCACACACACAAACACACACACACACACAAAAAAAAACCACACACACACAGTAAAATGACAGCAATCAATTCATACCTATTGATAATGACACTAAATATAAATGGATTAAATGCACCAGTCAAAAGAGAATAGCAGAATGGGTAAGAAAATAGGATCCTTCAGTATGCTTTTTATAAGAAATAGGTTTAAAAAAAAAATGGAGACAGTCTAAATGTCCACCAACAGAAGAATGGTTCAACAAACTTTGGTCATTCACACAATGGAATACTGCACAACACTGAAGAATAATGATGAATTGTGAAACACCTCAAGACACTGATAAACTTGGAGGACATTCTGAGTGAAATCAGTCAATTACAAAAGGACAAATAGTATATATCAGACCAATGTTGTAAAATACTAAGAAAAGGTTTTCTTTTTTGTTCTTTTTTTTAAAAAAACTTTTTTATTGTGAATTGAATGAAGGTTTACATTAGACAACTCATGTTTTACTGCATTACCTGTTTGCAACCCCCTCCACATACCAACAGTTTTAACTATAACCTTCTTCCCTGTGAATTCTTCTACCTTCATCTTTTCTCTGCTAACCTTCTTCTTGTATATTGCCTGTCCTGTCACCCCTGTTAACATGTGTCTACTCTCTAGCCCATGAATAAATTTCTTTCTCCCCACCCCATAACCATCATACATTATTTCTTTTATCAAGAAAGCCTTTTCTTAACTTTTTACATTGGTCTCATGTAATGTTTGCCCTTTTGTGATTGATTAATTTCACTCAGCACAGTGTCCTCCAGGTCCATGCATGTTATTCTTTATATCTCTTGACTGGTGTATTTAATCCATTTACATTCAATGTCATTATAAATTTCCTTGCCATTTAGAAGTTCTGTATCTACACTATTCCCTCTTTTTGCTTTGTGGTTGACTTCATTATACATTGGTATCTCTGGTTCTCTATTTTTACTCTTGTAGATTTGTTTTACTTTTAATACTTCTAAGTATGGATTGAGTTCTGGGTGGTGTTATCATGTATGGTAATCTCAGGTTGTTATCTGTTGTTGTTGATTCTCAATCCAAAAAACACCCTTTAGCATTTTTTGTAATATTGGTCTGATCATTAAAAATTCCTTTAATTTCTGTTTATCAGAAAATGTCCTAATTCTGCCATTGTATTTGAGAGACTGTTTTTGCTGGATATGATTCTTGGCTGGCAATTTTTTTCTTTCAGTGTTTTGCATATGTCATCCTATTACCTTCTTGCATGTATGGCTTCTGCTGAGAAATCAGAGCTTAGTCTTACTATTTCTCCTTTGTAGGCAACTTTTAATTTTTTCTGAGTGGCTTTCAGTATTCTTCTCTTGTTTTTAACTTTGGAAAGTTTGACTATGATATGTCTTGATGATTTTCTTTTGGGATCTATCCTGTTTGGTGTTTATTCAGCTTCTTGCATGCTTATATTCTTACCTTTCATGATGTTTCTTCCAACAACTCTTCACAATTTTCTCTGTGGTTGTCTCTTCCTATTCTGGAATTCAGATCACCCTTAAGTAGTTCCTCTGCATGATTCCCACATAACTTTATCTTCAACTTCACTAGTTTAGGCATCCATTACTTTTCATCTACTCCCTTGCCCTTTCAATATATTGTCAATTTCTGAGACCTTTGTATTAATTTTCTGGGTATCTAATTGTAGGTTTTATTTCAAATTTTGAATTTTTTCGCTGCTTTTTTCTTGTAGTGTTCTCCTGAATTCTTCTGAGGCATTTTCTGTGTTTTCCTTGCATTCCTTGATCTTTCAATTGATCTTTTAGAGGGACCTATAAGGAGCTCCGGTAGCATAGTGGTTATGAATCAGGCTGCTAATCTCACAGTCCGCAGTTCAAAACTACCAGCTGTTCTGTGGGAGAAAGATGAGGCTTTCTGCTCCCATAAAGATTTACAGCCTCAGAAACCCTGTACAGTGGTGCTATGAGTCAGAACCGACTCCACGGCACATAACAACAACAACATAAGGAGCTCTGGTGTGGCACTGTGGGCTAATGCGATGGACTGCGGAGTCGTTTGAACCATAAGGTCCGTTGTTAAAACTCACCAGCCTTTCCTTGGAAACCCTAAGCAGGGTCGCTATGGGTTGGCACCAACTCGACAGCACTTAACAACAAGGAGCTCTGGTAGCGTAGTGGTTACGAATCCAGCTGCTAACCTCAGGGACAGCAGTTCAAATCTACCAGCTGTTCATGGGAGAAAGATGAGGCTTTCTGCTCCCGTAAAGATTTACAGCCTCGGAAACCCTGTACAGGGACTCTATGAGTTGGAACCAACACCACGGCATGTAACAACAACAATTTATCATTATTTTGAATTCTTTTTTCAACTAATTCCATTACCTTTTTTTCCTCAGAAAAGTTTCTGTCTCTTCATCTTGCTCATTGGTTTGAGCCATTCTCTCGTTTCTTCTTGTGAACCGAAGGTGCTGTCTCCAGAGCATTGTGAGACTGTTGGATTTGTAAAAACAAACAGTGTAGTTGTTGGATGCTGAGGGGAGAAATGTCTGGGGAGGGCGGGTTGGGGGTGGGGCGATTCCAATTCAAGGAGTTCACAAGATGGTAATAGAAGGGATGTGACAGCAGAGTTTCTGGGCTTTGATGGAGTTCCTATTGGCCTCAGTGTTATTATCTATGTTCAGTACACTCACATCGGAATTACTTTGTGGGGGCCCTTGATGGAGCTGGTTTCCATGTTTGTTAGGACCACAGGGAAACTAGGGGTAATGTGACTGGTCAAATGCTGGTCTGGCATCTCTGCATCTGATGTCTCTGTGGGGTTTGTAGATTTGGAGCCAAGTCTACCTAAATTCAAAGCACACCAAATCAGCACACCAAAGCAGTGGGGCCCCATCTCACACTGGCATGGCTCCCAACCATGTGGGCTATGAACTCCTGTAGAGCAGGATCTGTGGTGGGGGTGGATACGGTGGAACTGGCCACACTTCTGGGCACCAGGGAAGCATGGAGGAAAAGGAGAAATTGTACCTTTTCTGCCACCTTGCCAATCTGCTCTGCCAGGCCTCCCTCTGCTTCCAAAGCTACTCACAAGATGGTCAAGCCATGTCTGGCCAGCCGTTCACCAGTCAGTCTCCCTGTCTCACAATCCCTGCTTGGCCTCTCCTCCCAGAAAACACTTCATACACCTCTCTAATCTTTCTTCTGAAGTTTGGTGCTAGAATTTTCATCTGTGTCTGATTTGTTTTGTCTCTCATATCTTTGTTGTAGTGGGTCCATGTAATGCATCTACCTTGTCCGCCATCTTGCTGGAAATCTGAAAAGGCATTTTTATTTTTTTATAAAAGAAGCAATCTATAACGGTTACATGGTGGGAGAAAGGGTAGGATAAATTATTCATTGGCTACAGCATAGACACATGTTAACATAGATGATGAGGTAGGCAATATGCAACAATGTGGAGTTTAGTAGAGGAGACATGCAGGTAGCAGGAGACAGGGAGGGATACAGTGTTAACTTGAATAGAGGTAAGGACTGTTAACTGTTGGTACATGGAAGGATTGCAATCATTGTAATGAAGAAAGTATATTATTTGTTGAGTGTAAAACTGATGATCTACTCTAAACTTTCACTCAGTTCACAATAAAAAGTTTAAACTAAAAAAGAAAGAAAGAAAAGAAATCAAACAACATATTGTATTGGTCAAATCTTCTGCAAAAGACCTCTTGAACATGTTCAAAAGCAAAGATCTATGTTTGAGACCTAAGGTGTGCTTGACCCAAGCCATTGTATTTTCCGTTGTGGGCAATGAACAGGAAGGGCCATAGAAGAACTGATGCATTTGAGTTATGGCGTTGGAAAAGAATATTGAAAGTACCATGGACTGCCAGAAGAACAAACAGATCTGTGTTGGAGGAAGTATAGCCAGGATGCTCCTTAGAAGCCAGGATGTTTTCTTATAGTTCAGACACATTATCAGGAGGGAACAGTCCCTGGAGAAGAACATCATGCTTGGCAAAAGAGGAGGGTCAACATAAAAGTGGAAGATCATCAATGAGATAGATTGGCACAGTGGCAACAGCAATGGGTTCAAGCATAACAACTATTATGCAAATGGCACAGGACCAGACAATGTTTCATTCTAGTGTGTACAGAGCCATTATGAGTCAGAATTGACTCAATGGCACCTAACCTAATCTTCAGTTTCCGTCACTCCTCTTTCATCCAGACAGGGAGAAATCAATAGTTGAACCTTAGATGGCCACTCAAAAGTTTTTAAAACCCCAGCCACTATTTACCAAAGTACAATGTAGAACTCTGTCTTTGTGGAGTATCCTATGCTACTTGACCCCAGTGTCTGCTGGGAGTTTTAAGGTGGCCTAATAAACTTCTTCTTTTGTTGTGTATCTGTTCATATTTTCTACTTCAGGCTATGTTGGTTCAGGCATGAGATATAGTTCCAGAAATTTGTCCATTTCTTGTAGGTTTTCTAATTTGTTAGAGTCCAATTTTTTATAGCATTCTGTTTTTATATTTCCATGGGCTCTTTTGTTAACAACACCCATTTAATTTCTTATTTCTATTATTTGAATTTTTCTGTGTTAAATTTGCCAGTAGTTTGTCAATGTTATTAATCTTTTCAAAAAATCAAATTAATGTTTTATTGATTCTATTGTTTTTCTGTTTCGTTTATTTCTCCTCTAAACTTTATGTCTTTTTTTCTGATGATAGTTTTTTTTTTTGCTTTTCTTTATCTAATTGTTGGAAATTTTAGGTTAATTTGTTGATTTGGGTTCTTTCTTCTTTTTAAATGTGTGTGTGTTTTGCTATAAATTCCCATCTGAACACTGCTTTTTCTGTATCCCAATAGTTTCAGTAGGTTGTATTTTTATTCTTATTTAATTCAAGGAATTCTTTATTTGATTTTATTTTTCTACTACTTAGGGATTTCTAAACAAGGTGTTATTCAACTTCCATATATTGTATCTTTCCCCCTTGATCCTCCTGTTGTTGAGCTGTAATTTCATAGTATTGTGATCAGAAAAGAAGCTTTGTAGCATTCCAGTGTTTTTACTTTTTTTAAAAGTTTTATTGTGAGGTTTACATGGGAGAACATCAGCCTTACACTCATCCTATCATATTTCATTTCATTGCAATGATTACAATCCCTCCATGCACCATCAAATAACCAAAGGGAACACCACACAGGCCCGCCCCCCTACCACCGGCACATAGCCCTTCCTTCTCCCTCCCTGAGTCCAGTGTCCCCAGCCACTCCATCTGTCCACATCATCATCTATGTATCCATCCCTGGTGTCACTGCCTCTCAGGTAGGGTCCCTCTCTAGGTTCTTCTCAATGATGGTCCCCCTGACCTCTGCTCCTCGGCTGCAAAATCAATCACTGCCCTCCTTTAGTCAAAAAAAAAAAAAAAAAAATCTACCTCTATAGTTCCTAACCTCACAGTCAGTCCTGATGGCAATTATTCACTATTGTACCACAAGAGTTTTATCCCCATTTCCTTTCACCAGCCCGGTCCCAACTGATTGGAAATCATTCAGTGGTGATTCTACCTTCCCCCACCCTGTCTGGAACTAGGCTCCCTCTTGAAAGCTTGTAAGCCAGTCATTTCTTGCCTTTATAGGCCCCGCATTTTGGGTAGCCAATGTCAAAGTTGCCCATCCCTGCCAACCCTGCATACCAAGGGGGTGAGAGTGATCCTCATGGTAAAGATTTGTTTCCTTTTTTGAGCTACTACATCCATAAGTATAGGTAAAGTTCATCAAATTGTAGCAGGTTACTCCTTTTTTTTTTCTTTTCTCCCCCTCTTTCTTCTTGTAGTGGAGTTCTGATAATCCAGCCATTGATGCTAGGTCAAGTAGGTACTATCTGCAAATATGAGTATTCTTGCGCACTTCCCTCACTTTATATCAGCTGGACGCTTCACTCTCCGCTCTAGTCCTCTGTGGCCATGTCACTGCCTCTGGGCCCAGGAGTCACCGGGTCTTGCCATATTGCTGGCCATTCAGGTCTCCATGGGGGTTCACAGGGTCCTATTGAATGTGGTCTGGCTTAGCTCACAACTTCCATGCTGGATTTTCCCCCTCTTCCCTTTATTGGTGACCAACGTGGTCACCAGCCAGACCACATGGCTACTCATGTATTCCCCTTGAGTCTCAGTCTTGGAAGGGGTTTGCTCTGAGGGTTCCTGATCACATGCCTTGATGGCTCCTGGGTGAACAGCTTATTTGTTCTTGTAGTAATCAATCAGACTGCTGCTGTTGTTTCAGATTTTTCCTACCGGTCTTTCTTTCACGGAGTATCCTCTGTTCTTCTAGCCACTCCAGGCTGTTCTACTTGTCCTTTCCAGTGGAAATTTCCTACCTCAGTCAGTTCTGGATGGGGTTCTGGATTCCACCTATGGTCTCGTGCAATGTAAAGGCTCCACAGGAAGCCTCTTTCATTGGGCAACTGCTAACCCCCTTTAAGGTATTCCAATTAGTTATAGGCTGAAGAAGGACTTACATGCTTTCTGTAGTTTCTGTAGTGATGA
>NW_006408767.1:1520094-1522513 GCF_000296735.1 Chrysochloris asiatica
TATTTTTTATGCTTTCTGATTGCCTCCAGGTAGATGTGACCAGGAAATGGGCTTCCCTTTTCACTCTTCTTCTTGAGAAATTTCATGATGCCACTGTTGGTTGTTTTGACGTAATTTAGGATTTTATTTTGGGCTTATTTCCTTTTTTGTCTGCTTGTCCCAGTCCACAATCCCCGTTCAGGCCTTTTTTCTAGTTGTAAACAGTGCAGGTTTGGCTGTGGCCATTTGGTTTTAAATGGAAACTGTCTCTTTAAATTTCAAGGAGATCTGTGTGCATGCATAGTAGAACCCTCCGAGGGTGGGCATGGGGTGCCCACTAGCTCAGACACCCCTATAGTCACCAGAATGGAAGTGCGCAGACAGCAAGGAACCAATGAACAGCTACCCAAAGAAAAGAATGTCCATAACTTTATCTCAGCGGTTCTGCCAGGCATCTGTGGCCGCTCTGATCCTTTCCCTGTGTGGTCTCACCCAAGATGGCGGCTCCTGGAGCAGCCAGCCGAGTGTCCTGGACTAGAAAGCAATAGATTTCTTGATTCTGCCACAAATTCCCCCAGCTGTAAGCCTTCCAACCTTCTAAATATTCCTTTATATGTGGTTCAGAGTTCTGGGACCATCCCCTGAACCTGCTTGATCGGGTATTCTGTGTTGTTGTTGGCGGATCTCCTTTACTGCACTTTCACCCAATCCACCATCTTGTTTGTTCTCCCTTTTGCAGCCATTTTAAAAATTATCTTCAGCAAAATTTTGCTTGCATGTGATATTAATGATATCAATTATTTCCACATTCCGTTGGATCACCTCTCTCTGAAATGGGCAAAAATACGAATCTCTTCCTATCAGTTGAACAGGTATATTTCTTCCAAATATATTGGCCTGGATGATTGAGTGCTTGCAGTGTTGCGTCAGTTTGATTGAAAGATTTCGATTTGTATTCCATCAATTTCTGGAGACTTGTTCTTTGCCAATACCTTCAGTCCAGCTTGGACTTCTTCCTTTAGTACCATTGGCTCTTGATCATATGTTTCCTCTGTGAAATAAATAAACATTGGCCATTCATTTTTGGTACAGTGACGCTGGGTATTCCTTCCATTTTCTTTTGATGATTTCTGCATCTTTCAATATTTTGCAAGTTGAGGCTTAAATTTTTTCTTTAGTTCTTTCAGCTTGAAAAATGCTGAGCTTTTGATTTTCTAACTCCAAGCCTTTGCACATTTCATTATAATGTTTGACTTTGTCCTCTCAAACTGCCCTTTGAGGTTTTCTGTTCAGCTGTTTCACCTCCTTATTTCATTTGTTCGTGTTAGCTAGCATCTCTACACTGGAAAGCAAGTTCCACAATCTCTTCTGACATCTATTTTGGTCTTTTCTTTCTTTCTTGACTTGATAATGACCTTTCATTTTCTTTCTGTATGATGTTCTTGATGGTATCCCACAATTCTTCTGGTCTTCCATTATTAGTGTCAAATGTATCACATCTGTTTTTGAGATGGTCTCTAAATTCAGGTGGCATATACTCCAGATATATTTTGGCTCTTGTGGAGTTGCTTTAATTTCTTCCATTTCAGCCTGAACTTGTGCATATGAGCAATTGATGATCCGTCCACAGTCTTCCCTTACTTAGCCTTGCTTTGGCTGATGATCTGGAGCTTTTGCACTATCTCTTCTCACAGATGCAGTCAGTTTGATTCTTTGTATCCCATCTGGTGAGTTCCATGTGTATAGTCATTTTTTAAGTTGTTTTTAAAAGGATATTTGCAATAAATTAGTCACTGGTCTTGCAAAATTCTAGCAAGTGGTTTCCATCATCATTTCTATCACCAAGGCCATATTTTACCACTACTGCTCCTTTCTCTTTGTTTCCAGCCTTCATATCCCAATTACTAATAATTATCATTAAATCTTGGTTGCATGTTTGTTCAATTTTGCACTAAGGAAATTGGTAGGATTCTTTAATTTCAATATCACAGACTTTAGTGGTTGGTACATAAATTTGAATATAGTGGTATTAACTGGTTTCCTTGTATGTGTATGGATATAACCCTATCACAGACAACATAGAACTTCAAGATTGATCTTTAAATGTTCTTTCTGATGATGAATATGATGCAATTTCTTTGATTTGTCATTCCCAACATAGTAAACTCTGTGGCTGTCAGATTCAAAATGGCCAGTACCAGTCCATTTCAGCTCATTAATGCCTACGATATCAATCTTTATGTGTTCCATTTCATTTTTGACAACTTACAATTTTTCTAGATTCATACTTTGTACATTCCATGTTCTGATTATTAATGGATGGTTACAGCTGTTTCTAGCGTAGTGGTTACGAATCGGGCGACTAACCTCAAGGTCGGCAGTTTGAAACTACCAGCTGTTCTGCAGGAGAAAGATGAGGCTTTCTGCTCCCATAAAGATT
>NW_006408767.1:1522613-1530469 GCF_000296735.1 Chrysochloris asiatica
CCACACCAGGTTTTTCCTTGCTGTATAGTAAAGGGTCCCGCACAAGTTAACTTTAGGGCTGGGACCCACAGGCTGACATCATAAACAGCTGCCAAGCTCCTTCACTCTGTGCCATGGGAAAACGATGGGTTCATCGCTGGATTTATTTTATTTTTTTATTTATTTATTTTTTTTGAGGGGTTGGTGGTGGCGGTGCACACCCAGCTGCCTAAAGGAGTCTGGGTTGGGCAAAGAAGGTGCAACAGGGAAGAGGAGGAAAAAATGTGCAGAATCCCTGGTACCTCCTTTTGGAAATGTCACTGAGCCACTTTTAGCCAGTGTCATACTGGCTGTAGCCCCACCCTCTGAACTCCGCCTAGGCAGGGTGGCCACAGAGGGAATTCCATCTCAAGCATTTCCTAACTCACAGTATTTTCCTTTATATTGTGATTTGTTTCACTTGCGTGTGTGAGAAACTGATGCCCTGTATCTTATGCTAGATCCAGAGCTCTTTTGGTGTTCTGTGAACGAACTTCTGTGGGTTTTCAATTCCTCCCCCATGGAGTCTTTCCTATCTGGCTGTCTCTTTTGCCCACCCAAACCGGACAACCTTCTGTTTTTACATTTTTGAGATTTGTTTTGTGGCCTACCAGTCTTGAGAAATGTTCCATGTGCACTGGAAAATATATATTGCATTGTTGTTGGGTGGAGTATTCTATATAGGTCTATGAGTTCAAGTTGGTTGATTGTTGCCTTAGGCTCAGTTCTCAAGAGAAGCAAAACCAGTGACATTTCTATATGTGTATATTGAGAAATTTGTATCAAGGAAATAATTCACACAGTGTCGAGGCAGGCGAGTTTCAAGTGTGTTTGTCAGATATAGTTGCAGAGGCTGATAAACTCAAGATCAGCAGGTCAGAAGGAAGGATTCTGGCTGCAGAGATGAATGAATCCAAGGTGAGCAAGTAAAATGGCTGGCTGCTGGCAACACCCAGAATTGGCAGGCAATATTGACAGGCTGCAGGCTCAAGCCAGATGCAGGATCCAGATGCAATAAAAAACAAGCAAGCTTTGCTTGAATGTCCAATGTATTGGAAGCAGATCACACCCCAAGGAAACTTCAATTAATCAGCTGCTCATAGTAGATCTCATCATGGAAGTGATTACCTTCTATTCACTTTCTTTATGGGGGATTGCTACATCTTAACTGCTGCTGAGAATCTTGGCCCAGTTAAGTTAACACAAAACTTTAACTATCACAATTGTGTTGCTTAGTTCTTCGGTGTCTTTCCTGAGGGTTTTTTTTTTTTTTTTTTTGTATTTGTTCTGTCCTTCATCAAAAGTGTTATATTAAATCTCCTGCTATTATAGAGTTGTCTGTTTCTCTCTTCAGTTCTGTAAAGGTTTCATTTATGTAGTCTGAGTCTCTTTCAGTGGGTGCGTTGATATTTATCATGGTTATAGCCTTTTGTTCAATGTGCATCACTTTTTAAAAATTACTTTTCACTATCAAAGTTTTCTAGTTTGTTTGTTTGCCTATTTATTTGTTTTCTGGCTTCTCCTTATTCCCCACAAAATAAGATATTAAGATCAACAATCTTTGCCAGATGCACTTCTATAACACTGTATCTGAGACATAAAAGTTGCCATTAAATAGACTCAGACTTATGGTGGCCCTAAGTGAATCCAATTGGGTATATGCTCCATTGGGTTTTCAATGACTGGTTTTTCAGAAATAAATGGCCAGACTGTCATCTGAGGCTCCTCTGGGTAGATTCAAACCCCAAACTTCCTGTTAGAATCTGAGTATTTAACCATTTGCACTACCCAGGATTCCATCTGGTACACCTTAATAAAATTTATTGAATGAAGACAAGGTCTTACAAGGTCAGTTTATAAGACTGAATTTGAGAAGAAAGAGTGAATGAGAAGGGTTTGAACATTTGAAAGGAAACAAGGTAGGGTTGGTGCATAATTGCCCTCTGGTTCTAAAGACCCAACTAAAGTTAGAGCTGTAGCTTGGCAATGATGTCTAGCTGTTCTGCTGGGTGATTTTTCTCTATCAGAGATCAAGAATCCTGAAATAAGAATGGAAAAAACAGAGAAGTCTCTACTACGTCCCTGGTAAAAAGCAAGTGTTTAAAATCTACCCACTATTGAAACTCTATGATACCTCAAATATACTTGGGAAGTGAGATACTCAATTTTTGGGTTTTGTTAAATGGATCATTAACAACTCTTTCTATTCTGTTGAAGTTGAGTTTTACACATTTGATTTGGTAAACTGCTACTACTTTATCTTGATGGTATAATAGCTAAATGTTTTCACATGCATTCTAAACATGTTGTTATTGTTAAGTACTGTGGAGTTGGTTCCAACTAATAGCAACCCTGCACAGGGTTTCCAAGGCTATAAATCTTTACAAGAGCAGAATGCCTCATCTTTCCGCCACAGAACTGCTGGTAGTTTCAAACTGCTGACCTTGAAGTTGGCAGCCCAACTCGTAACCACTATGCTACCAGAGCATCTTATTCTAAGCATAGGTTAACTTATATATATCTACATATTTTCACCTCAATTTAATATGGCTAGGTCTTGTTTTATCTTAGATATGTATATTTCTGAAGGGCACATTCTGTGTTTGAACAATTTTCATCAAGCTTCCCACATTTTCATAAGAACAATGCCACTCAGTTGATATTCAGTAAACAGAGACTGATTATGTCAGACTCCATTAGAAGAAGAAGTGACACAAGGGGCAGGGGTCCAAGGGAGTCTGCTATTCAAATGCAAGGTGTTCTCAAGCCAGAAGTCTTGGCACAAGAAAAGCTTAAATTTGCAGGTTAAGAGACAGTCTTTAATGGGGCTGCTGGACAGCAGCCTGAACTATGCTCCTGAATCAGAGGAACAAAGACACCAAGCAAAAGTTGGTTATATATTTCTGTAGAACATTCTGTTTTCACTGTTATTGTACAAATATATATGTGCATTTGGTATATTCTCTTATCTTTCATTAACTCATTCACAAAGCCTTTATTAAACAGTTATAATATGTGAGACACTATGGTAAGGGCTGAGGAGAATACAAAGATGAATGGGATCCTGATTTCAAATGGTAAAACGAATAAGAAGAAAAAAGATATAGGCCAATAACCAGAACACACATCAGGATATGCCATGTTTGGAAAGTTCAAATGAAGGAGATTTCACTTTTGGCTAGAGGAAGGACATCAAGAGTTACTTCAAGAAGTTACATCAGGGCATTTGATTGACCCTTGAAGGTTGGCTTAGGTTTGTACAGATACAAATAGAGAGATGAGGAAGCTATGATAGGCTATCAGAGAATGGAAAAACTGTAAAAGATGGCTTAGACTTCTTTGGGATGCCGTTATTGAGGGTAATATTCAAACTGATGATTGCAGTTTTCATATATCAGTTAAATATTAAAATATTTTGACAAATGAGTAGTGAACATTTCTTTAGTAGGTAGAATGCTGGAATAGATCAGTGTTTCTCAACCTGATCAGTTGTTGTTGTTAAGTGCTGTAGAGTCTGTTAACAATTTATAGCAACCCGGTGTAGGGTTTCCAAGGAGCAGCTGGTGATAAGCTGTATTTGAAATCTAAATACATAAAACTAGGTATTAACCCTTACGATTATAAACCATATGTTAAAATAAAACAAAAACAGCTTATAAGTAATTGAATGTAACAGTTGATATTGTGGTAAACCAGTTTTTGTACAACTGTTCTCCACTTACACTACTAAGTTTCAGTTTGAATAGAGAAGTCACAAACTTATGCAATGTCACTAAGTCTTTCCTCAATACAAGTAAGTCATTCAGAGTTAGTCTATCTCTTTCTTATTTTAAATTAGTCTTGAAAAGTAAAAGTTTGCCCATAATGGAAGCACCCTGGCTGATGTATGCACACTCAACCTGGGATAGTTCAAGAGAGTTTATTTACAAAGAAGTCCCTAGGCAATGCTCTCAGTTAATATAGTTGCCTGCTAACCAAAGGATTGGAGGTTTGAGTTCACCTGGTGGCACCTTAGAATAAAAGCCTAGTGATCTATTTCTGAAAAAACATTTTCAGTCTTATAGGTTTGTTTTACTTTAATTACTTCCATATTGGGATTCAGTTTTGGGAGGTGTTGTATGTATAGTAATCTCAAGTTGTTGTCCTCTGTTGTTGATTCTTATTCCAGAGAATACTCTTTAGGATTTCTTGCAAAGGTTGTGTGGTCATTACCAATTCTTTTCATTTGTTTTTATCAGAAAACATCCTAATTCCATCATCATATTTGAGAGATCACTATACTGGGTATATGATTTGCAATTTTTTTTCTTTCAGGGTTTTGTGTATGTCATCCCATTGCCGTCTTGCTTGCATGATTTCTGCTGAGAAATCGGAGCTAAGCTTTATTGATTCTCCTTTGTAGGTAACTTTTCGTTTTCTTCGGACTTCTCTCAGGATTCTTTCCTTAACATTGATTTTGGAAAGTTTGATATGAAATATCTTGGTGATTTTCTTTTGGGGGTCTATCCTGTTAGAGTTTTGTTAAGCTTCTTGTATACAGATATTTTTGTCTTTCATGATGTTAGTGAAGTTTTCTTACAACATCTCTTTAGTGATTTCTTTGTACTTCTTATTGCCTCTTTTTATTCTAGCATTCCGATTGCCTATAAGTTGTTCCTCTTCATGGTGTCCCACATAATTCTTAACCTTCCTTCTAATTTTTTTCAGTCTTTTTTTCTGTTTGTTCTTCTAGCATACTAGTGTTGAGAGATTTATCTTCAAACTCACAAATGTGGACTTTCCATTGCTTTGAATCTACTCTTTTGCCCTTTCAATTTTTATATTGCTTTAAATTTATATTTACATTCTGTTTGTTCTTCTAGTGTTTTCCTGAATTCTTCTAAAGTTTATTCTATGTTCTCCTTGCTCTTCTTGATCTTTTTGTCAATCCTTTGAAGCTACCTAAATTTCATTCTTTTGAATTCTTTCATTACCTTTTCTTCCTCAGAAATATTTTCTGTCTGTGCATCTTGGTTATTTGTTTGAGTCATTCTCTTGTTTCTTCGTATGAGTTGTAATTGTTTTTTCTGGTTTTGTTTGCTTGTTGTATTTTGTGTGATTGTTGTATTTGTATTTAATTGGTGATTACATGTTAGTGCATTCTTAGGCTCTCACTAACTGTCTACTGTGGGTGTAGTTAGAGAATGGAAGCATGTGTACCATTCTCATTCACCATTCAAGCACTTCAGTTTAGGATGGGTTAGACTGGTGTTGCCTGCTGTGTATCATTGATCAAGTGGTACAGGAGCTGGTATTGGCACTTGCCTGTAGGTGGAGCTGCAGAGGGTATGGTTGTGACTGGACTATATGGGCATGGTTGCTGTCTCCTCTCCTTTACCCCCACCCCCATACACAAGAAGACAAAACAGAATAATCAAACAAGATACCAACACTGAAAAGGAGATATAATAATTAATAATTAAGATGAAAATGCAATATAAAAAAGTGTTAAAAAGTTTTTTAAACAGGCAGCAACCAGAAATAATAATAATAATAGTAGTACAGTAATTATGAAGACTAAGAGGGTCAAGGAAATGGAGCTATAAAAAAGAAAAATATTGAGAAAGTAAAAGGAAGAAATAAAAAACTTAAAAATAATGAAAAAGAGAAAAGTGGGACTGGAAAATAGAGCTTTAGAAGAGGAATAGAGAAAAGAATTTTTTTTTAAAAAAAGAAGGAAAATCTAAGGAGAGGAAAGATGAAAAGAAAAAGAAAGTGAAGAGTATTAACTCCTAGGTCTATGTGCCATGGAGTCAGATCCAACTCATAGAGACCCAACATAGGGTTTCTGAGGCTGTAAATCTTTACGGGAGCAGAAACCCTCATCTTTCTCCCATGGAACTGCTGCTGGTAGTTTCGAACTGCTGACCGTGAAGTTAGCAGGCTGATCCATAACCACTACACTACCAGAACGCATTGGAGAATAGTAAAGAAAGATAAAAATGGGAAAAAAAGAAGAGGGGAAATGAGAAACAGAAGTAAAGAAGGAAAAACAAAAGCAGGGATAAAATGTATAAGATGAAAGGGAATGGAAAGAGAATGAAGAGAATAAACAAATAAAACATTGGAACAACCAAAGGAAACATCAAACACAAAAATAAAAAAAAAAACAATGCAGCTGTTGGTCTCAGAGAGGTAAAAACTCTGGTGAGTTCCTGCAAGCCAAGGAGTTCATGAGGTGGATGTGTAAGACATATGATAGCAGACTTCCTGGCCCTAGGTGGAGTCCCTAACCATGCTCTTTCTATGTTCAGAGCACACAATCAGAAGTAGTTCATAGAGGCCCTTGATGGAGCTGATTTCAGTGTCTGTAAGGACCGCAGGGCAAGTGGGAGCAGGTGACTGGTTAAATGCTGGTCTGGTGGCTCTGTGGGTTCTATAGGTCATGAGCCAAGCCTGCCTGAATCTAGACACCAAAGTGGCACACTAAAGTATAGCTTCCAATCATGTGGCTCCAAACTCATGGAAAATAAGTCTGCATTGGGGGTGGATAAGAGTAGGAGCTAGCCACACCTTTGGTCACCAGGGGAGCATAGGGGGAAAGAACCCTGCTAATGCTGATGCTTCCTGAGAGCTGACCACCCCACTGGCTGGTTCATGCTCAATTTGAAAGGTGTGATGTGCTGAGCCCTGAGCTGCCATCCCTACAGGGAACCACAATATTCACTTTTCTTGTGTGACATGGCCTGGCTAGGTCCAAGACCTCTCAGCCCCCCATAGCAGACACACATGTCTTTATACATGACAGCAGGGCCCTGCGGAGGAGTACTAAGAGGTGGTAGAAAAGGAGAAGGAGTGACTTTCAGACAATCCCCTGGAAAATGGAAAATGTCTAACCGGCTTCCTACAATACTCTTGTGCCCTAAAGACACCGACTCTGGATCCAGCTGCTGCCTGATGCTGCACCCTAGCTGCAGGACAGGGTGCAAGGTTTTTGAGCTGTTGGTGTGCTCATTTATAAAATGGGGATGACAGCATTTTCCTGGGTAGATTGATGAGAGGATTACTTGATCTCATGTACATTAAGCATTTGGGTCAATGTCTGGTACATGGAAAGGGCTACAACTATGACTACTGCAAAGAGCAGCCCTCTCTGTGCTCGGATCGTTGTGCTCTATCAGGCTCTTGGATATTTGGCAAAGTCCTGCTCTTTGAGGTACCACTTTTTTATGTAGGTATACACCTGTTCCTGCTTGCAGAACATCATTCTTCTCTCTTCTTCACATTGTGTTAGATGATGAGTGAGTTGAGTTGAATCATATTCCACATGCTCCTCCTCTCCCCCTAAAAAGATATGTTGTAGTTTTGATGTCTCTATCTGTAAATATGACTTTATTTGGAAATAGGGTCTTTAAAGAGGTTTTCAGCTAAGTTAACACAAGTTAATTTATGTTACCTCAGTTAACATAACTGGAGAAGGGGGCATGGTCCTAATCCAAAACAAAAGAATAGATACAGATAGACAGAAGGAAGATGGCCATGGAAAAGTAAATTCATAAACCAAGAAACAGCTGGGGTAATCAGAAGTTGGAAGAGAAGAGAAAGAATCTTCTCCTAAAGCCTTTGGAGGGAACATGGTCCCCCTAACATGTAAAGTGGGACTTCCAGTCTCCAAAACTATGAGCCAATACATTTCAGTTCTTAAAAGTCACTCAGTTTGTGGTATTTTATTAGGGCCCACCACCCAGCGAGAACTTCGAGCAGCAGCGAGACGTGTAGTGTGGAGCTCCAACAACAACACGGAATACTGGGCCATAAGGCTGTTTAACTGCAAGTTGCGGAAAGCCTCATCTCTCTCA
>NW_006408767.1:1534114-1540555 GCF_000296735.1 Chrysochloris asiatica
AGTGAGGTTGGCCCAGGATTGAGCATTGTTTCGTTCTGCTGTGCATGGGGTCGCTATGAGTCGGTTCCGACTCGATGGCACCTGACAACAACAACAACCCTGCTCCAGAGACACACTGGGAAGATAACCATTTGAAAACAGAGACAGATATTGGAGTGATGAGTTTACAAACCAAGGAACTCCAAGTATTGCCAACAACACCCAAAGCTGGAAGAGTCATGGGAAGATCTTCAACTAGAGTCTTCAGAGAGCGCATGACCTGGCTGACACCTTGACTTTGGACTTTCGGCCTCTAGGACTATGTGAGAATAAAGTTTTGTTGTTTTAAGTTGCCTTCTGTTGCCAAAACTGCTCACAAGATGGTCTCTCCACATATAGCCAGCTGTTCACCAATCGGTCTCCCTCTCTCCTTCACTGCTCAACTTCAACACCCAGCAGAAACTAATCTTTCTTCTGAAGTTCAGAGTTCCAAAATTTTCATCTGTGTATGTTTCATTTGGTCTTGCATATCTTTGTTGTAGAGGATCCACATAGGGTGTCTGCCTAGTCCGCCATCTTGCCAAAAGACTAACCTTTTATATGTTTCATGAACATTGTCTGGTTATTACAACATCCTTTAATTTTTGTTTATCTGGAAATGTCCTAATTCCGTCCTTGTACTTCAGGGATAGCTTTGCTAGGTAGATGATTCTTGTTTGGCAGTTCTTTTCTTCCAGAGTTTTGTATATGTCATCTCATTGCCATCTTCCCTACCTGGTTTTTGCTGGAAAAAATCAGAGCTTGGTCTCATTGGTTCTCCTTTGTTCGTAACTTTTCGTTTTTCCCAAGCTGCTTTCAGAAATTTTTCCATGTCTTTGGTTTTGGAAAGTTTGATTATGATATGTCTTGGTGATTTTCTTTGGGGATCAAACCTATTTGGGGTTCATTAAGCTTCTTCTATACTTCTCATTTTCATGATGTTAGGGAAGTTTTCTTCCAACAATTCTTTGATAATTTTCTGTGTTTTTTTTTTTTTTATCATCTCTTCCTGTTCTGGACCTCCAATCACCCATAAATTATTCCTCTTTATGGTTTCCTACATAACTCTCAGGCTTTCTCTAGATTTTTCATTCTTTTTTTCTAATTGTTCTTCTAGCATAATAGTATTGAGATATTTCTCTTCAAGCTCACTAATTTAGGCTTTCTTTGTTTCGAATGTATTCCTTTGTCCTTTCAATGTACTTATTGTCCATTTCTACAATCTTAGTATCAGTCATCTTGATTTCTAATTGCAAATTTTTATTGTTTCTAAATTTGCATTTATTTTGTTTGTTCCTGCAGTGTATTCCTGAATTCTTCTCAAGTTTTATCCTGCATTCTCCTTGCTTTCCTTGATCTTTCTGGCAATCCTTTTGAATTCTTTTTCAGGTAGTTCCATTACCTTTTCTTCCTCAGCATCGTTTTCTGGTTCTACATCTTTGTCATTTTTGAGCCCTTCTCTCTTGCTTCTTTGTGTGAACTAAAATTGTCTGTTGTCTCTAGGGCATTGGGGAGTTGCCATATTTTTATTTAATTGATTATATATTTATGTGCTCCTTGACTCTCCCCACCTGTCTCCTGTAGACATATTAGAGAATGGAAGTGTGTGCACCATTCTTTGTCACTTGTGCACCTCAGTTTATGGTGGCTTTTGCTACTTTCAGCTGCTATCTATCATTGATCAGGTGGTATAAGAGCTGGTATTGGCTCTTGCCCAGTGGGTGGAACTGAAGAGGGTGTGGTTGTGGCTGGATTGTATGGGCATGATTTCTGACTCCTTTGGGTAGAAAGAGAAGAGACCACACACACATATGCGCAAGAAAATGCTATGAGTCAAAGCATACACTGCTATATGGTCAACTTTTAAGATAGAAAGTACAGTAAAGTATGTGCATAAGCCAGTAACAAAGGCATTTATTATGACAATCAAGAGATATGTATTATAGTTTATATATATACTATACCTGACAGCACAATTACCTTGGATACAAGATACATGAGCTACACATATTGCATGTGGGAAGCTGTTGCATTCACTCTGTCTCAATCTCTAATTGGGTTTCTTAAATCTATTAATACCTTAGAGGACCAGAGCTATATGTGTAGCTGGATATTGCCTGAATGGTACTCATGGGACACATGGCTTACATTTTTAAGAAGCCATCAAGAGGATTTCTAGTGAGTCTGGATCAAGAAACCTGAGTTGAATGTGAGAACTCAGGTGCTATCAGTCAACGTGGTCAGGGTTTAGAATCCTGAGATGAAGGGGGGACCTAGATTTCGATGCTATCAGCTTATATGATCAGGACAGTTAGCCGAAGCATGGAGTGCTGGACAGATCCTAAGATTTTTGTCATTTCAGTACATTTTTCTTTTATTCAGCAATATCATAGCTTTTCCCTGTAGTATCTTAAATAGATTTAAATCAGTACCAATAGTATCTCTAGATCAGAAGCAACCAAGATCATTTTCCTGGATTTTACACTCAGTTCTTCCACTGATTCCACAACTTTAGGCAAATGACTTTACTCACCATGTCTCAGTCTTATCATCCACAAAATGTGAGGAGTATCACAAACTAGGGATGGGGAGGATGAATTTAATTGAGCCCATTGTGAATTATCAAAATTTAGAAAAGGAAAACCAGAATCATTCCATTTGTCATGGACATTAATCACACCTATGGTATTGCCATTTCAATATACAAGTATTCTGTTAGTCTCTGGGTTTTTATTCTGGAATTTTTTGCTGTTTTGTGTCTTTGTATGATAATTTCTGGTTTTATAAAGTGGATTTGGTTCCAAGGAAAGCAGTATGATCTCAGCACAATCATTAAAGAAAAACATGACTTTAAAAAAAAAAAAAAAGATAGACCAAAAGTAAGCTATAGCCAGTAGACTAAATTAGGCTCTTTTTTTGTTAATTTTTTAAAGTGTCTATTGTGACTTGAGTGACAGTTTACATGGGAGAACATTGGTTTTACACTCATTATTTCATTGCAATGATTACAATCTCCTTTGTGCATTATCATTTAACAGTATTTGCTTGTATTACCTGTTTTGGTTTTTGTTGTTGTTATTTATTTGTTTGTTTGTTTGGGGGGATGTACACAAAAACACTCAGGAATATGTGATCATTTAAACAACCAAATGGCACATTTTGCAAGCTTACCTCCTGGCCACCAGATCATAGCCTTTCTCTTTCCAGCAGTCTAGAGTCCTCATCTGCTCTACCTCCCCATGTCATCATCGCTGCCTTCATTTCTGGTGTTGCTGCTTCTCTGGATAGGGTCCCACATTCCGCTCGTCCTTTTCTCCCTTGATGGTCCTAGGGTCCTCTGTTTCTAAACTGTAAGATTAACTACTCCCTCCTTTTTGTTACAAGACTTCTACCTTTACAGTTGTGACAATTGCAATTAGTCATGATAACAATTATTCACTATTGTATCATAAGAATCTTATCCCTATCTCTTTTCAGCAGACCCATCTAGACAAGATGAAAACTACTCAGTGGGGATTCTAACTTCCCACACACACTCTGAAACTAAACTCCCTCTTGAAAATGTGTAAGCTAGTTACTTCATGCCTTTATAGCCTCCTCATTTTAGATAGCCAATATCTAAATTGCCCATCCCTATCAATAGACTAAATTAATCTTTAACACCCAGTTATTCTAATCTGTCAGATGTACTAATAAACTCCTAATTTCTCCTTTCCTCCACTCACTGGTGTATCTTCCCCTGCTTCTAACTCCCTGAAAGCACCATTTGGTCTCATATCTCTTACTAATTTCCCTATTCCAAACCTTCTCACTTAGGTAGGTTAATATAGATGCCAATAGAATCAATGTATAGCTTCTGAGGGAACACACATTTCAAAAAGGAATGAATTACAGTTTCAGGTAAAGTAACAAACTTTGGGAGAAGTATTTGATTGGGGATGGAAAGGTCTCCCAAGAATTTCTTAATCATGCTTAATTATGCTTCACAAATAATAATCAGTCTGGCTATATCAAGGTGTCTCTTAGCTAAACCGGGTAGGAGTAGAGTGGTGCTAGATGTAAGCTGTGATAGAACAGAGACAGTGACATGTTCTGTCGGAAACAATGTTCTTCCACCTTCTTCTCTATGCCCCACGTCAGGTTTTGTGCCCAACTTTATGTTAGGGGCTTTGGGAAATTAAAGGATTGTGTATCTGGTGCCCCTTTTTCACCTGTGAGGAAAAGTTTAGAAACCATGACTAGACTCCATGAAACAATTATAATAGAATTAAGTAGGATATTATGTGTACAATGGTAAATCAAAAAGTTTTGCTTCAAAATCATAGCAACCTGTATTAAACAAAAATAGCAAAATGTAAAGCTATTGTTTCTCAACACAGCCTTCATCTAGGTCTACACACTTCTGGAGGAGCATTTGCATCTGTCTTAGGAAAGGTGTGTGCCAGGGTTGTATCCTCTCATCATACTTATTCAATCAGTATGCTTAGCAAATAATCCAAGAAAGTGGATTATATGAAGAAGAATGTGGCACCAAGATTGGAGGAAGACTCATTAACAACCTGTGATAAGTAGATGATACAACCTTGTTTATTGAAAACAAAGAAGACCTAAAATACTTACTGATGAAGATCAAAGACTAGTCTTCATTATGGATTTCACCTCAATGTAAAGAAAATTAAAATCCTTACCACTCTACCAATATATAGCATGATAAATGTAGAAAAGATTGAAATTGTCAAAGACTTCATTTTGCTTGGATCCACAATCAACATTCATGGAAAGAGCATTCAAGAAGCCAAAGGACATATTGCAGTAGGGAAATCTGCTGGGGGAAAAAAATCTTTATAAAGAGCAAAGAGGTCACTATGAAGACTAAGGAGCGCCTGACACAAATCATGGTATTTTCAGTCTTTTCATATGCATTTGAAAGTTGGACAATGAATAAGGAAGCCCATAGAAGAATTGATGTATTCAAATTATAATGTTGGAGAAGACTATTAAAAGTAGAATGACTGCCAGATGAAGAAACGAGTCTGTCTTTGAAGAAATGCAGCCAGAATGTTCCTTAGAAGTGAGGATGGTGAGACTTCATCTCTCATACTTGGTGAATATTATCAGGAGGGACCAGTCCCTGAAGAAGGACATCATGCTTGGTAAAGTGGAGATTCAGCAAAAAAGAGAAAGACTCCCAAAAAGATGAATTAACACAATGTCAGAAATAATGGGCTCAAAGTTAATAACAATCGTAAGAATGGTGCAGAACTAGGCAGTGTTCCATTCTGTTGTGCTCTTCAATTTATATCAAGTAATAATGGTAGTTTTGGCAACCTTGAGGGACTCAAATTACATTCCCTTTAAAGGTTCTTTGACTTTGGGGGACAAAAATAATCGGAAGGGGCAAGATTAGGACTATAGAGTAACTTTTCCCAGTGAAATCTCATAGGAAAACACTTGTTACCCTCAAAGAATGAACAGGTGTATTGTGATGGAAAATAATTCTTGGTGAAACTTTCCTGACCTTTTTCTCATCATTGTAATTTTCTATTTTTTTCAGCTTCTTAATAATAAGCCCCCATGATCAACCTGTGTTCTTTGAGAACATCTATTAAGATTATCCTTTTGCATCCTAAAAAACATTTCCCATAACCTCTAAGTTGACCTCTCTGCCTTGAATTGAACTGACCCAGCAGATCCCAGAAGTCACTGTTGTGATTGGACCCTTTTTGTTGTTGTTGTTCAGTCACCTTAACGAGACGAAGGAGTCTTGGTGTGACACTGTAGGGTAAGTACTGGACTGCTAACCAAAAGATTGAAGGTTCATACCCACCAGTCACCCTTAAGGAACCCTATATAGGGTCGTTATGAGTCAGAACAGACTCAATAGCACATAATAACAACAACGAGACTAAGACAAGTGTATTGCTGAAAATTAAACAGCCATCCACTGAATGCAAAGGCATGCTTAAACATGTTTTATTTAGAATAATCCCATGCATTTATGACCTGGAACTATTCCAGGTCATACCTTTTTACTTACTCTAGTATGAGAGACAAAGGCTCGCCATCCTGGCTTCTAAGGAACATTCTGGATATACTTCTTCCAATATAGATTAGTTTGTTTTTCCAGCAGTCCATGGTACTTTTAATATTCTTCTCCAACATCATAACTCAAATGCATCAATTCTTCTACAGTCTTCCTTATTCATTGTCCAACTTTCACATGCATATGAAGCAGTTGAAACTACCATGACTTCAGTGAGGTGCACCCCAGTCCTCAAACTGAATTCTTTGCTCTTCAACACTTTAAAGCAGTCTTGTGCAGCATGTTTGTCTATTGCAATACATCATTTGATTTCTTGACTGCTGATTCCATGAGTGTTGGTGGTGGATCCAAGCAAAATGAAGTCTTTGACAACTTCAATC
>NW_006408767.1:1540655-1541779 GCF_000296735.1 Chrysochloris asiatica
TGGCTTGCAGCTTCCTTGTTGTTCTTCAAGGTAGCATAGTATTCCATTGTGTGTATGTACCACAGTTTGTTTATACATTCTTCAACCGATGGGCACTTAGGCTGTCTCCATCTTTTTGCTATTGTAAATAACACTGCTATCAACATTGGTGTGCATATATCTACTTGCGTTATGGCTCGTATTTCTTGTGGGTAAATACCAAGTAGAGGAATTGCTGGGTCATAAGGTATTTCTATTTCCAACCTTCTGAGGAAGCGCCATATTTTTTTCCAGAGTGGTTGGACCATTTTGCAATCCCACCAACAATGTAGGAGGGTACCAGTTTCTCCACATCCCTGCCAGCATTTACTGTCCTCTACTTTTTTGATATTTGCTGTTATTGCTGGTGTAAGATATATCTCATTGTTGTTTTGACTTGCGTCTCTCTAATGGCTAGTGATTGTGAACATTTCTTCATGTGTTTGTTGGCTGCCTGGATATCTTTCTTGGTGAAGTGTCTGTTCATGTCCTGTGCCCATTTTTAAATTGGGTTATTTGTCTTTTTCTTGTAGAGGTGTTGTAGATGCCTATATATTTTAGAAACGAGTCCCTTGTCTTATATGTCATTGCAAATGATTTTTTCCCATTCTGTGGATTCCCTTTTTGTTCTTTTGGTGAAGTCTTTTGATACACATAAGTTTTTACTTTTTAGTATGTCCCAATCATCTATTTGGTCTACTTTTGTTTGTGTAGTTTTCAAAATGTTTGGTAGTCTGTGTATTCTCTGTATTAGAGCCCTCACATTTGTCCCTATTTTTTCATTGATGATGTTCATAATTTTGGGATTCACATTTAGGTCTTTAATCCATGCTGAGTTGGTTTTTGTATAGGGCATGAGGTAATGGTCTTGTTTCAATCTTTTGCATATTGCTTTCCAGTTCTGCCAGCACCATCTGTTAAAGAGACTGTCTCCTCCCCATGTAACATACCTTGGCACTTTGTCAAAATAATCTGGTTGTATGTGAATGATGCAGAATGCATCAAGAAAAGATGGAAGGAATACACAGAGTCATTGTACCAAAAAGAAATGGTTAATGTTCAACCATTTCAAGAGATACCATATGAACAAGAGCCAATGATACTCA
>NW_006408767.1:1541879-1547712 GCF_000296735.1 Chrysochloris asiatica
CAGCTGTTTCTCCTCAATTTGAATTGTCTTGAAGGCTTTACTCCATTCATATCATCATGGTCAGCCCTTCTTTGAGAAGCCAGCTCTGCCCCAGTCATATTTTGAGTGCCTTCTAAACCAAGGGTCTCATCTTATGGCAATGTATCTGACAATATTCTTGTGTTATTCAAATTAATGCTCATAAGGTTTTTCAATGGATAAACATGCAGAAGCAGTCCGCCTTTCCTTATTTTTAGTCTATCTTAGTCTGGAAGCTCAGCTGTAACCTGCCCACCACGGGTAACCCTATTGGTATTTAAAATAATGGCCCCATAGCCTCCAGCATCATAACAACACACAGCCTACCACAGTACAACAAACTGACAGGAGAGGGTGGAGTATTTTGTAGTTTTCTTTGTAGGTCTTTTGTTTCTCTGGTTAGATTTATTCACAAGTATTTCACCTTTTGGGAGGCTCTTATAAATGGTATTGTTTTCCTAATTTCTTTTTCAAAGCTCTCTTTATTATTGTAAAGATATGTAACTAATTTTTGGATGTTTATTTTGTACTTTGTTGAATCTTTCAATGAGTTTCAATAATTTTCTTGCTGGTTCTGTAGGATTTCCTATGTATGGGATCATATCATCTGAAATAGAATTTTATTTCTTCTTTGCCAATTTGAATGCTTCTAATTTCCCTTTCTTGTCTTATAACTCTGGCTAAGACTTCCAATACAGTATTGAATAAGAGAGTTGATAAAGGGTATTCTTGTCTGGTTCCTGTTCACAAGGGGAATATTTTCAGTTTCTCTGTTGAGAGTGATGTTCCCTGTTGATTTTGTTAAGTGCCATTTAGTTGGTTCTGAGCCATATCAACCTTGTATAGAGTTTCTGTGGAGTGACTGCTGAGCTTGAACTGCCAGCCTTGTGGTTCAAAGTGACTTTGCAGTCCAGTACATTAACCCATAGCACCACACCAGGATTCCTGATTATCTATATATGTTCTTAATTCTGTTGAGGAATTTCCCTCCTATTCCTATTTTGTGAGTGTTTTTATCTGGAATGGGGTTGAATTTTGTCAAATGCTTTTTCTGCTTTTGTTGACATGGTCAATGAATGGAGATTTTCCTTTTTTAAATTTCTGTGATGGATTACATTGATTGTTTTGCTAATATTGAACCAATCATACCTGGTATGAATGTCATTTGGTAATGATGTGTTCCTTTTTGATATGTTGTTGGATCCTATTGAGTAGGATTTTGTTGGGAATTTTTGCATCTGTGTTCAAGAGAGATATTGGTCTATAATTTTGGTTTTTTTTTTTAATGAATCTTTATTTTCTTGATAAAGCCAAGCTAGAATACTTATCTTTGGATGTGCAAAACCTTACACATAGCTACAAAACAAAAAGCAACATTCCTCTTTTTCTCTGAAAAATTATAACAGTTACAGAAGCCAAAAATATGACATTAAGATCCTACTGAGCACAAAAACTCACTAGTGGTGATGGTAGCGGTGTGTGTAGAGTTGGTTCCAACTCATGGTGACCTTGTTCAGGGCTTCCGAGGGTATAAATCATTATGGGAACAGAAAGCCTCATCTTTCTCAGATAGAACAGCTGGTAGATTTGAACTGCTGACTTTGAAGTTAGTAGTCCAATTCATAATCCACTACACTACTTGGACTCCTTCAAAATCTTACTAAATAGACTCACTGGGGAGTTTCAGCAAGAAGACAAACTAGGCAGACACACTATATAGACCCACTTAACTTCAGAAGAAAAGTTAGAGAGGTGGATGGAATGCTTGCTGGGAGGAGAGGTCAAACAGGGGCAGCAAGAGAGGGAGACTGACTGGTGAATGGCTGCACAAGGGAAGAATCCTGAGAGCAGCTCAGGAAAAATGAAAAGTTACCTACAAAGAAAAACCAATAAGACTAAGTTCTGATTTCTCAGCAGAAACCATGAAGACAAGAAGGCAAATGGGATGAAATATAAAAAACTCTGAAAGAAAAAAATTGCCAGCCAAGAACCCTATACATAGCAAAACTGTCCCTCATATATGATAGCAAAATGAAGACATTTCCTGATAAACAGAAATAAAAGAAATTTGTAATGACCAGACTAATTTTACCAAAAATGCTAACGGGTATTCTTTGGACTGAGAACCAACAACAACAGATAACAACCTGAGATTACCATACATGACAACAACATCCAGAACTCAATCCAGTTATAGAAGTATTTAAAGGAAAATAAACCTACAAGACTAAAAATAAGGAACCAGAAATATCAATGTATGCTTATGTCAACTGCAAGCAAAAAGAGAGACTAGTGTAGATACAGAACTTCCAAATGGCAAGGAAGTCAAGCAGATGTCAAGATAAACAGACTGTTTTAAGCAGATAACAATTTGAATAAATTACAGGGTAACCTCAAAGAAAAACAATATGCCTGCACATCAAAATAAAGAAGAGGAAAATCAGATTTAGTAAACATTAACACAACAGAAATGCAAATGAATAGAAATCCCACAAAAAAATGAACTTAGCACAGAAAATTTTGTGGAACACAGAAACCAGCAGCACCACAAAACAACAACAAAACACACACACACACAGAAAAGTGGCAGCAATCAGTTCATACCTACTGATAATTACAATGAATGTAAACGGATTAAATGTACCAGTCAAGAGACATAGAGCCAAATCGATAAGAAAATGGGAACCTTCAATGTGCTGTTTACACAAGACATCAAAAAAAAAAATGGAAACAGCCTAAATGCCCATCAACAGAAGAATGGTTAAGCAAACTTTGATACATACACACAATGGAATACCACACTGAAGAATAATTATGAACCTGTGAAACACCTCACAACATGCTTGAAACTGGAGGACATTATGCTGTGAAATTAGTCAGTTGCAAAAGGACAAATATTGTATGAGGGCAATGTTGTAAAAAAAAATTTTTTTTTAAAGGTTTTCTTGATAAAAGAAATATCTGAGTTCTTTACCAGGAAGCCATCAAAGCAAGCAATCAAGTTCCTTCAGGACAAACCCCCCTCTAGGACTGAAACACAAAAGGAACACATGAGCAGTCATGAAAGCTTACTGGCGACCACATTGGTTTACTGGTGAGTGGAAGAGGGGGAAAGGCAGCAAGGAAGAAATGGGCTCAGTTCAATCACATTTCATAGACTCCCGTTGACCTGGAGATGAGAGAGAAAAGAGAAAGGGCTGGTTAGTCTAAAATGTGGTGAGATCTGGGGACACCTGCGCCCATGGACAAGGACATAGCCACAGAGGACTAGAGCTGAGAGTGAAGCATTCAGCTGATATGAAGTGAGGTGAGATGCACAAGACCACCCAAACTTTCAGCTAGTATCCATTTGACCTAGCCTCAATGGCTTGATAATCAGAACTCACTTGTTGTTGTTGTTAAGTGCCGTCGAGTCGGTTCCAACCCATAGCGACCCTGTACAGGGTTTCCGAGGGTGTACTCACTAGGGGACAATAAAAAAGTAAACAATTTTTGATAAAGGAAACAAGAATGAATTGCTACAGTTTGATGAACTTGACCTATATTCATGGAGGTAGTAGCTCAAAATACCAACAGAAAGTGAAGTCTTCATATCAAGTAACAATGCTATTCCCTCTGTATGCAAGGTAGATAGGGACAAGCGACTAAGACATTGGCTACCTAAAATGAGAAGTTGATAAAGGCATGAAGTGACTGGCTAACAAGATTTCAAGAGGGAGTTTAGTTTAAGAGTGTCGGGGGAGGGGAGATAGAGTCCCCACTGAATAGTTTTCATCTTGTCTAGAAGGATCTGGTGAAAAGAAATAGGGATAAGATTCTTATGATTCGATAGTGAGTAATTGTTATGACTAATTGCAACTCTCACAATTGTAAAGGTAGAAATTTTGTAACAAAAACGGGGGAGTAGTTAAACTTACAGTACAGAAAAAGAGGACCCTAGGATCATCAAGGGAAAAGAGCACACACAGAATGTGGGACCCTATCCAGAGAAGCAGTGACACCAGAGATGGAGGCAGAGATAAGGACATGGAGAGAGGGAGCAGCTGAGGACTCTGAACACATGGAAAGAGAAAGACTGAGTGCTGGCGGCCAGCAGTCAGACTTGCAGAAATGTGCCATTTGGTGGTTTAAATTATCATATATGCCTGAGTGTTTAAAAAAGAAAAACCAAAATGAATAGAGAGAAATACTGTTAACAGATGGTACATGGAAGGGATTATAATCATTGCAATGAAACAAAGTATATGATTTTGCTGAATGTAAAACTGATGATCTGCACTGTAAACTTTCACTCAATTCACAATAAAAACTTAAAAGAAAAGAAAAAGAAACCATCTGTGATGTTTATGGGTGGGGGGAGAATGGGGTTGGCATGGGTGATGGAACAGACAGTGTACAATGAGAAGGAGATTGGCAGAGAGAAGATGAGAGTGGAGGGAGACACAGGGAGGAATGCAACAGTTGGGGTGAATAGAGGTAGATACTGTTGATTGTCAGTGCATGGAGAGGGATTGCAGACATGCAATGATGCCAAGTGTATGGTTTGTTGATTGTGGAACAGATGATCTGTTCTGTGAACCTTTACTCAATTCACAATAAAAAAGTTGGAAAGAAATACAATACCATCAAGGAAAACAAAATAGATTCATTAACAAAAGGATCTGGGTATAATTTGACAACTGCCTCTGCAAGGAAAATGCTAAAAAGATGATAGTTATAAATTGGGTTCTACAGGAATCAGACTCTGAGATGAAGACTAACATGAAGAAAGTTCATTAGGCAGTGATCTAAGAGGCAATACTCATGCGGGACCAGAAGGAAGCAAGATTAGACAGAGGAATAAATAGATCTATAGTGTAATATCAGCAAGGCCTTATATAACTCCATAGGTCATTCAGAAGTTGGGATGGTCCTTCAAAGTTATCCCAAGAGGTTTATGAGGTCCAAGCCTTTAAAACTCTGCAAAGATGAGTTTTGGCTGTGAACTGTCCAGAGAAGAAAGCATGACCTTGGAGGAGGTGACGCTCTTGAGCTTGCAGCTGTCAGTCAACTTCCAGTTAGTAACTGGAAAATTAAGTCCTCCAGTACTGAAGGGGAAATCTGAGTGATGCAGCACAATACTCATTACAATCCACCCTTTGTGCCACTCAGATTCATTTATTTCATATAAATTCTGGGAACTGCCCCTTCAGGACTCTGGAGGACTCTGTTCCTGAGGAAAATTATTAAGAGGAGGGTCAGTAGAATTAACTGAAGCTCCTCTCACTGCAGCTAGTATCAAATTTAGATTTCTCTCATCTTTGGCTAACACTTTTACTGGTATAGATGGCTTAATTGAAGGGTTGACCAAAACTTTCAGTCATGAGGGATTTGAGCCCCTGGTGTCCTTCAATCTGTGGCTGTTTGATTTATGCACTTGCCATCAAAACTACGCAAAAGAAATGAGAATAGCTTTAGTAGATACCTGTTGTTGTTAAGTGTCACTGAGTCAGATTCAATTCATAGCCACCCTGTGTAGGATTTCTGAGGACCAACTGGTAGATTTAAACCCCTGACCTTGCAACTAACAGTCCAGTATTTAGCCAACAGCACCATACCAGGACTTAGGTGCCAAAATATTCCTCTGCCTTCACTGTAGCAGAAGCCTTATCATTACTCCTGCCAAAATAGCAACTCTATAATTTTATTTTTAGTGATATCCTTGCCTGGTTTAAGTATCAGGGTTATGCTTGCTTCATAAAATGAATTTTGCATTTTCTATGACAAGCTGTGGACAACATTGTGAAGTATGAGTATTCCTAAACACTTGATTGTG
>NW_006408767.1:1551692-1553512 GCF_000296735.1 Chrysochloris asiatica
TGTTTTTTTATCAAGAAGCTGCTTATTAATTTTGAGAATTTGGGGTAAACCAAACATTTTTATTCTTCTTCTTGAGAGATTTCATATGTAAGTACAAAGCTTTCAAGGATGAAATTAAGGACAATGAAAAATGGCAATTCCCTCACCAACAGCTTTCACCTTTACAAGAATATTAAAGTTCTGATGGGATTTTTGTTTTAATGGTGAGACAACACTCCAATAATCCTTTCTCAGAGAACCTCTATAGACCTCCACAACAAGGTGCCAGGGGACATGGGCTATTTTTCTGTCTCAGAATAAAGTCCCAGTAGGTTCTTTATTTTGGAATTTTGTGCTTCTTCTTGACTTCTTATTTCTAATTAAAATTAACTTTTACGAGGAGGCTTCAAAAAGTTAATGGAAAAATCCATTATCGTTAAATTCCATTTTTCCACAGACTTTTTGAAGCCCTCTTGTATTTTCTTATTGCTAATTTTTTATATATGTTGACTTTAGTAATTTACAAAGACACTCTTAAAAAAAGAAAATTAAAATGTCCATTACTCCATTACCAAGAAGTAATCTTACAGTTTTGTACGTATTTTTACAATAATTTCTCGGTACATCAGTTGTTTTCTTTACAAAAATGAGTAACTCCTATATTGTTGTTGTTGTTGAAGGCTTTTGCTTTCAACTTAAAAGCATAGTGCTATGTATTAAAAATCCTTCTATACATTTTCTATTGCCTGCCTACTACCTCACTCTAATAAAATATAACAAAATATAATCTCCTACTTCTGAAAATTTGTCATTTTTCCAACTAATCTGTTTCATAACAACTATCTTACCAGCTCTGAATATCTTTGTAGGTAAATCTATGTACAAGAAGTCCAGGTGGTACCATGGTCTATGTGCTGGGCAGCTAAGCAAAAGTCTGACAGTTGGAACCCAACAGCTGGTTCTTGGGAGAAGGTGACACAGTCTGCTTCTGTGAAGATTTACAGCCAAAGAAACCCTCTGGAGCAATTCTACTCTGTCCTGTGGGGTCACCATAAATCAGAATCAACTAGACAGCAGTGGGTAGTCTGGGTGCACTCTTATTTATTTCCTCAGAACAAGTTCTTATAAATAGCACTTTGGAGTCCAAAGGTGTGCACACTTCTTTATGCCAGGTGCTAAACTGTCCTCCAGAAAGACTGCAAGTCACCTTTTTCAGTCCTACCAGCAGTCCAGAAAAGTGCCTGCTTCTCTGCTGCTTCCCTAATATTAGAGTTTTCAGATTGAAGGTTTTAGTAACAGTGTCTCAGTACCTCACTCTGTGTATTCCTAACCATTGGTGAGATGTGTCATTTTTCCTTATTGGTTTTTTTTTCTTTTGCTCTGTTATTGTTCCTGAAAAATAATTACAGTGAAAGGATCAGGGTAGGCTGTTTGGCCCACCTCTCACACTTCCATTTTTGATCTTGAGCATGCAACTGCATTTCAGGTTTCCTGCCTGAGTAACACAAGTGATTGAACCCACACAGAGTTTTCGTGTAAGAAATGCCTGGGGGTCTGTTTCCATAGAGATTACAGCCAAGCAAAGCCTCCAGAGCAGTTCTACTGTATAATACATGGGGTCACCATGAACAGGAATCGACTCGATAGAAGCTACCATCAGCAACAACAAAGTGGGGATGATACGTAATTCATAGACTCATTGTAAGAATCAATGAGTTTCTATATGAGGTAATGAGTCCTGGTGTAGCACTGTAGAATAAGCGCCATCAGTTTGAACTGCAAGTTCATCAATTCAAACTCACCAGCTGCTTCTTGGAAACCCTATATAGGGTCACTATGAG
>NW_006408767.1:1554022-1564233 GCF_000296735.1 Chrysochloris asiatica
TCAGAGCCAACTAGACTGCACTTGACAACAGTAACATAAATGTCTCTAACCCTATGCATGCTGACTAGATCCAGTGATGATAATTCCCTTCCTAATTACTTTCCCTTCATCTGAGAAGAGAGCATGTATAGGGATTAGTGATTGTCTTCAACTATTAGAAAGGCAATAGTATAGAAAGAAAAAGAAATATAGTTGTTCTTATTATTCCAGAGGTAAAAACTACCAGGAAATAAATTCAGGTCTAATGTATAAAGAAACATTATAAACCATCCAACACCAAACCAGCTGTTTAAGCAGTCTGTGCAAGCAATAACTATCATGGGAGATGCGTTCAAGCAGGAACGGGCTATGAGGCAGGATGACTGCATCAGGGAGAGACTGGATTAGATGAACATCATGACTCTCATAGTTGAAGCCTTATTTTCTTCTAAATTCAGTCTATAAATTTAATATTCTCTTCAATCAGACTCTTTAATTCCCTGATCAGAGGCTCTCTTCAGTCCTATATTTCTCTCCCTCCTTTTTCCACCAGGCTAACAGACTCCCCTGGAACTCCTACGCCAGCTGGATTTCCAAAGCCAAAAAAATGTGCTTTTAGCTGTTTGTACCTGACTGCATTGTTCCCAAGCTGTGGTCTCCCTAAGGTCAGTGTCTTCACCCTGCTATTCCAAAGAACCTTTTGTCCTACCATGGTTGAAATGCAAAGGTTTCTGTATATTTGACCACAAATTAACAAAACAAGTAATTCTTTTGCACTGATATTTGAGGGATAGGTAAATGTGGATGATAAATCCTAACTCAGGTAGTATTCTTCACTTATCTTGAGGTAGGGTACCTGGAGTGGCTGCTAAAACCTGACTTTTGTGACCTTATGTTTGTCCTTGTTGCCAGAATCCAGCTGTTTACCAGGGGTGACACTGTGGCTTAGCCATTGGGCTGATGTGAGAGAGAATGATGAGACTGTCTGCTTCAGGAGTAAAGATTCATCATCTCGGAAACATTTTAGAGGGTCTCTATGACTCAGGTTTTTAAAATTTTAGATTGTGATAGGTATTGCTTGTTAAGGAAACCTGGTGTGATGCTGTAGGATAAGCACTGGATTGAGAACCACAAAGTGCGGTTGAAATCCACCAGTCACTCCTCAGAAACCCTATACAGGGTCATTATAAATCAGAATCACTTGATGGCACTTAACAGCAAAAAGGAGCCCTGGTAGCACAGTGAATTAAGCATTGAACTGGGAATCAGTAGTTTGGACCCACCAGCAAAAGAAATATGAGTCTGTCTCCTTTCACTAAGGATTTACAGCCTTGAAAATCCTATGTATGGATAGGCAGTTCTGCTCCCATGTAAGGTCACTATGATTTGGAATCAACTAGATGGCAGTGGATTTAGTTTTAATTTTATACCTTCCTCTTATGTTATTTAGAATTTCTGAAAATGAGTACCATCTCAAGGAATGGTCTGCCTTGAATCAGTCTCAGGGAAAATCATTTGACAGATCCTTATTGTATAAGAAATGGGGAGATCACATTGGAATCCGCAAGTGAGGCAACTGATTAGGCAACTGAGTGCTAAAGATCATTCAAAAACAGCTGCAACAGTACATTGACAGGAAACTGCCAGAGTTCAAGCCAGATTCAGATGAGGATGTGAATGGATCTTGGCTGAAAGCAGAGAATACCAGGAAAATGTTTACCTGTGTTTTATTGGCTACATAAAGGCTTTTGACTGTGTGAATCATGACAAGCTATGGGCAACATTGCAGAGATGAGTATTCCAGAACATTTAATTGTGCTTATGAGGAACCTGTATGTAAACCTAGAAGCAGTCATTCAAACAGAACAAGGGGACACTGAAGGGTTTAAAATTAGGAAAAGTGTGCAGCAGGATTGTAGTCTTTCACCATACTTATTCAGTGTGTACGCTGAACAACAAATCTGAGAAACTGTATTATATGAAGAAAAATAGGGCATCTGGATTGGAGGAAGAGTCATAGACAACCTGCAATATGCAGATGATACAATTTTGCTTGCTGAAAGTAAAGAGGAGTTAAATGCTTACTGATGAAAATCAAAGAAAATCAAAGCCCTTCCATACGGGCTGCACCTGAATGCAAAGAAAACAAAAATCCTCACAGCTGGACCAATAAATAACAATATGCTAAATGGAGAAAAGATTGAAGTTGTCAAAGATTTCGTTTTGCTTGGATCCACTATCAACACTCATGGAAGTAGCAGTCAAGAAATCAAACGATGTATTGCATTAGGCAAATCTGCTGCACAAGACTCTTTACAGTGTTCCAAAGCAACAATGTCAGTTTGAGGACTGAAGTGCACCTCACCCAAGTCATAGTATTTTCAGTAGCTTCATATGCATGTGAAAGTTGAACAATGAATAAGGAAGACTGTAGAAGAATTGATGCATTTGAGTTGTAGTGTTGGAGAAGAATATTAAAAGTATCATGGACTGCCAGGAGAACAAACAAATCTGTGATGGAAGAAGTACAGCCAGAATGCTCCTTGGAAACCAGGATGGTTAGACTTCATCTCTCCAGCTAAACAGTGGTGTTAGGCACAGGGTGTTAGACATTGGGCTGATATCAGGGAGAATGATGAGACTGTCTGCTCCAGTAGTAAAGAGTAATACTCTTGGAAACCTTTTATAGGGTTGATATGACTCGGGTTTTTAATTTTATATTGTGATAGTTGTTGCTTGCTAAGGAATCCTGGTGTGGTGCTGTAAGATAAACACTGGATTCCGAACAGCAAGGTTGGAAGTTCAAATCCACCAGTCTGTCCTCAGAAACCCTATATAGGTTGTTATAAGTTTCAAACTCATACTTCAGACAAGGACTGGTCCCTGGAGAAGGACATTATACTCGATAAAGTGGAGGACCGGCGCAAAAGGGGAAGACTCCCAACAAGATGGATTGGCACAGTGGCAACAGCAATGGACTCAAGCTTAATAAAGAGTGTGAGGATGGCATTGGACAGGCAGTGGTTCATTTGTTGTGCATAAGGTCTCCATGAGTTGGAACTGATTCAGTGGCACCTAACAACAGTCTTTATGATAATAGATCGCCTTTCAGTTAGCAGTCAAGCACTGAACTTTGTGCTTAACTGCTTGTTGTTGCTGCTGTTGTTGTCAAGTGTCATCAAGTCGGTTCCAACCCATAATGATGCTGTATAGGGTTTCCTAGTAGTGGCTAGTAGGTTTGAACCATGGACCTTAAGGTTAGCAGTCCAGTGATTATCCTACAGAGCCATTCCAGGACTCTGAGGAGGGAGGAGAGTTAAAAATAATCAGTCCTAATGTGTATTGCATTAGGCAAATCTTCTGCACAAGACCTTTTTAAAGTGATGAAGAGCAAAGATGTCAGCTTGAGGACTAAGGTGCACATGACCCAAACCATGGTATTTTCAGTAACGTCACATGCATGCAAAAGCTGGACAGTGAATAAGGAAGACCACAGAAGAATTGATGCTTTTGAGTTACGGTGTTGGAGGAGAATATTGAACGTACCATGGGCAGCCAAAAGAACAAAAAGATCTGTGTTGGAAGAAGTGCAGCCAAAGTGTTCCTTGGAGGCCAATATGGCCAAACTTTGTCTCTCAAACTTCGAACATATTGTCAGGAGGGACCAGTCGCTGGAGAGGGTTATCATGCTTGGTAAGGTGTGTAGGTTCAGAGAAAAAGAGGAAAACCCTCAGCGAGATGTATTGGCAAAGTGGTAGCATCAATGGGCTCAAGCGTGGCAACAGTTGTAAGGTTAGCCAAGGACCGGACAGTGTTTCATTCTATTGTGCATAAGGTCGCTATGAGTCAGTACCAACACTATGGCACCTAACAAAACAATAACCTCTTTTCCATAATGGTCACCAAGATGTTAAGGCAGACAATCTCCCTCCCTTTCACATTCCTACTAACAAGGCCCTTCTTAGAGTTTCTAGTCCCTTCATTGTAATCTGATTACATAACATTAAAATGACATTACCAAAGGAAGACACAAACAGCACTCTCCCTGGGTACCAATTCTCCAGGTACTCCTTACAAATGTAAATTGTTATCATCTTAACCACAGTCATTATTGGGCTCAGAGCCCTGAAGCCCCCCAGGGCAAACCTGCATCTGGTAAACAAGAGAATGCAATCCCAAAAGCAGTTCTCCATTAGTCAGAAACTCTCTTCCAAAAAACAGTCACTTGAACATCAGTCCACATGCAATGCCTGTGACATCCCAGCCTGGCCTTGGCCCTCCAGCTCTACTCTGCAAGTCTGCTTTCTGTCATGCATACACCCAGGTGGCCATGTTGCCAACTGAGAATAATTAGCCTTTGATTCACATTGGTTGCATTTTCATCAACTCAATTTTGAAATTCCTGTAATTTTTACTTCACTCAATTAGTTTATTTTGGCCCACGGTCTTCTAACCCACCCAGAAATAATAGGCTTAGTTCTACTAAATTGTCGGATACTGCTGGTCAGAGTATGGAGCTACAGCCCCATTTATCTAAGGCCTTAATAATTAACTTCAGTCAATCTAATATTCTCATTCTATCTTGAAATGGATGCTATCCCAGGGCAAAGATTACCTTAAATCAAGTTTCTGGGAAGAACATTTGATAAAGATAAAATATCCTTAATTTTAAGTAGAATGCTGAAAAATACATGAGTAAATAGCTTTCCATTTTATGTTCCATATGCCAAAGGTGTTAACATTGTAAGAGGAGACTTCATAACTTTCCCTCAAGTGTCTACACTTGAGTCTTATGACTCTGGTCCTATGAGCACTTTCTCTAAAATGAGGTCTCCTGTGAGAGGTTCTGATGAGCATAAGTCATATTACATATTAATTAAGCAGTCTCAGCTTTGCTTAGTCAATATTAGTTACAAAGAAAGGTCTATGCACATGCCAGCCCCACTGTAGTATGTTGTTAGTTGCCATCAAGTTAGCCTCTTACTCATGGTGATCACGTGCACAAGGAAATGAATCAGTGCACAATTCATCAGTTGGGGATCAAATCACTGGCTTTTTCCAGAACTCTCTTCCTAGGCCATCTTAGTCTGGAATCTCCCCTGAACCTAGTCAGTTTTACAGAAACATTGATGCCTCCACTAAGACAGTGTGTGAGGTGCATTGGCTGGGAATCAAACCTAGTTCATCCATGTGAAAGGTGAGGACTCTACCAATAAGCTACCATTCCGCTCTCCTTCAAGTCCAATCAAATGTAAATTCCTGGAAGGAAGGGAGTCTATCCTAGTCATCTTTACTTATTTAATCCTTTGGTTGAGCAAAGTGCCTGGGTGGCTAGTTTTGTTGTTGGCGGTGGTACCATCGAGTTGATACGGACTCATAGTGACTTTATGCACAGCAGAACAAAACACTGCCCAATCCTGGGCCAACCTCACTATTGTTGCCACACTTGAGTCCATCAATGCTGCTACTTGGCCAATCCATCTCACTGGGGGTCTTCCTCTTTTTCCCTGCCCCTCCACCTTACCAAACATGATATCCTTCTCCAGTGACTGGTCGTTCCTCACAATATGTCCCAAGTATGAGAGACAAAGTTTGGCCATCTTGGCCTCCAAGGAGCACTCTGGCTGCACTTCTTCCAACATGGATCTATTGGTTCTTTTGGTAGCCCATGGCACTTTCAATATTCTCCTCCAACACCAGAATTCAAAAGCATCAATTCTTCTACTGTCTTCCTTATTCACTGTCCAGCTTTTACATGCATATGAGGTTATTGAAAATACCATGGCTTTGGTCAGGCACACCTTAGTCCTCAAACTGACATCTTTGCTCTTCAACACTTTAAAAAGGTCTTGTGCAGCAGATTTGCCTAATGTAATACGTCATTTGATTTCTTGACTGCTGCTTCCGCAAACGTTGATAGTTGATCCAAGAAGAATGAAGTCCTTGACAACTTCAATCTTTTCTCTCTTGATCAGAATGTTGTTTATAAGTCCAGTGTTGAGGATTTTTGTTTTCTTTACATTGAGATGCAATCCATACTGAAGGCTGTGCTCTTTGATCTTCATCAGTTAATATTTTAAGTCCTCTTCACTTTCAGCAAGCAAGGTTGTATCATCTGCATATTGCAGATTGTTAATGAGTCTTCCTCCAATCCTGATGCCACGTTTTTCTTCATACAACCCAGCTTCTCGGATTATTTGCTCAGCATACAGGTTGAATAAGTTTGGTGAAAGAATACAACCCTGTGGCATACCTTGCTTAATTTTAAACCATTCAGTGTTCCCATGTTCTGTTTGAACAACTGCTTCTTGGTCCAGGTACAGATTCCTCATGAGCACAATTAAGCGTTCTGGAATACTCATACTTCTCAATGTTGTCCATAGCTTGTCATGATCCACACAATCGAAGAAAGCCTTTGTGTAGTAAATAAAGCACAGGTAAACATCTTTTTGATATTCTTTGCTTTCAGCCAAGATCCATCGGACACCAGCAATGATATCCCTCGTTCCATGGCCTCTTCTGAATCCCGCCTCAACCTCTGGAAGTTAGTAGGTACTCTCAATAAGTAATGTTTGGAGGGATGAATAATTCAATTAATTAATGCTTCATAGCTGAATTAATATGGCTTAATATTGGAGATTCTCCCAGCTAGAAAAAATTCTTAGAAATCATTTACTCTAGCCCTTATTCTCTGATGGAAGAAACTGACACCACAGGGAATGATGTGGTTTGCCAAGCCCAAACACTGAATTCCTCAGAAAGAGTGATTATAACTATTCTTTGTAAGATAATGCCTAATGTTATGGTACTGACCTGGCCAGCTTGGGTTGTTTTGAACTATATGCAGATACTATACTAATTAATTACTGTAAAGCAATTTTTTCAAGCAGACCAATGTCACATGCATATACCATCATAAACTATATTTCAAATACTAACATGTACAGGAAAAATCCATATTTATTAGTTCCAAGAACAGAAATGTTAAAATGTCTGAAGGATTTTTAACTTCGGTACAATCACTTTCATAATCATATTACCCAGGAATTTTTCCTTTAGAATTTCTAAGATTTTTATGCAAGCATTTTCTCTCTCTCTGCCTTCCCATTAAATTCTTTGAAAACTCAGAAGAACTCACATCTATTCCTTCCTAAAACTGATTTATTCTCAAGGGAGTAGTAGGAGGTTTGTTTTGCAAGTAGAGGATGATTCTTTTTGACAAACTTCTGGCCTTTTCTTGGTTAAAAACTGACAAGGAATAATTAGTCTGATCATTGGAGTATTGAATTGATCTACAAATGGCCCAAGGGACTCTATCTAGCCTATCCACTCCAATTTCGTACCTTCACAAATGCCAAAACAAAGAAATAAGATATCAGGTGATACAATTTTAGGACTAAAAAATTGGTCTTATGCCCAAAAGTATTTCCCCCACTTATTCTCACTGACTAAATTATATAATAAAACTTTAATGATTTAGATTATTTAAAGTTGTGACTATGCTTTCCAGTTCAGAAAATATTATAGGCTGTAAAAATTGGAAGTGTAGAAGTGGTTAAAAATGTAAGCTTGAAGTCTGACAGATGAGTTTGAATTTCAGCTTTGCTATTTATTAGATATATAAGGAGTCCTGGTGTGATGCTGTTGGATAAACACTGGATTGAAAGGTCAGTTTGAGCAGCAAGGTCAGCGGTTCAAACTCACCAGTTGCTCCTCAGAAAATCTATACAAGGTCTCTATGAATCATAAAAAAACTCAATAGCATTTCACAACAACAACAACAACATAACTATAACCATATCATGTCATCCTTTATTTCCTCTGTTCCATAGAAATGTTTTGAAAATTATAAACACAACAATGTTTACAAAATGGTTAATTTGATGTCTAGCTCAATAAATTGTTTGTTGGTGTGTCCCATCAAGTAGTTTCTGACTCACAGTGACCCTGAATAGGAGCGGTTGGTGGTTTGAACCACCAACCTTGTGGTTAGCAGTCCAGTGCTTATCCTACAGCATCACACCAGGCACAAGGATTGCATTACCAATTGTAATCCTAGTGACTATCTTATTTTGGCAAGGAAAAAAACATTGAAAACACCCAACTCCATCCATCTAGGACACATTACAGGCCAGAGTCTTGAACATTCTTTCACACTTAAAGAATGTTAATTTGTTTTCCATTCATAATTTGTTTTCCAACCTGGAGGACAAGCTGAGGACAAGGCCTTCTGAGAACTGACTGAAATGTAAGAGGGCATGCAAGGATGTCTGAGTTACTGAGAGGACCGCCGAAAGTGCAAGGCGGAAGCAAGCAAAGCACATTTCACAAAGTAAAGATACATGTCACTAACCTGGCAATTTTGCTGAAGGTCAACTCAGGCTATATCTCTATGTAATTATTTTCTAATTGTTTATGCTAATATAGATCAGTTAAACAAATCAATTACTTATTACTACAGCAACCAATCAAGAGAAATATGGTTTTGAGTTCATGCCTATAGAAACTTCTCTCTTTCCAATTCGTTCAGTTATTGCTTATGGAGCAGGACCAGCATACAGAAAGGCCCTGTGCTGTCTTCTACAGAGACAAGATGAACAGAACATGAACCCTGTTCTCACGCAGTTCATATCAAGAGAAGGGACACGCAGGTAAGCAAATAATCACGCAAAATGACAAGCACAGTGCAGGTGATAGAAACAAAGGAGAGCTATGAAAATGAAAAGGAGAATAACATCTCCTGCCATTTTCAGGAGACTGAGGACCCTTGAGTGTCTGAAAGAATCAGGAGCTCTTTCAAACAGTTTTTGTTGTTGTTAAGTACTGTGGAGTTGATTCCGACTCATAATGACCCTGAACAGGGTTTCCGAAGCTATAAATCTTTACAGGAGCAGAAAAATCATTCCTGGAAGAGAGAGAAAAGAAACTATCAGAATAGGCAGTGTAGTAATGGTTAAGATAGATGGCTAAAATGATTCTCAAATACACAGTACAATCTGAGTTCAATGTAATTTAGTTTAAGTAAACAAAAAGAAGTAGAAAGTAAATAAGTACAAAAAACAACAGAGAAACACGTATTTTATTTATCTAAGTGTACCTACTAGTACCCAACAACATTCAAGTCATATGTACTTATACCAAAAATTAATTATTAATATCTTGTTTGAAAGTGTTACCCATAAACTCAATCATTAATCTAAAAGGAATGACATAAATGACTGTTTGTTGTTGTTAACTGCCGTCAAGTTGATTTCAACTCATACTGACCCTATATAGAATTTCTGAGGAGTGACTGGTGGGCTTGAACTGCTGACCTTGAGGTTCAAACCAACCTTGTTGTTGTTGTTGTTGTTGTTGTTAAGTGCCATCAAGTTAATTCTGACCGATAGCGACCTTGTATAGGGTTTCCAAGGAGTAGCTGGTGCGCTTGAACTGCTGACCTTGCAGTTCAAACAACCTTGCAGTCTGATGCATTAACCCACAGCACCACACCAGGACTCTTTTAAATGATGCTTCTTGTTGTTAAGTGCTATCAAGTCGGTCTGACTCATAGTGACCCTGCATAGGATTTTGGAGAAGCATCTGGTGGGTTTGAACCACCCACCTTGAGGTTCAAATTGACATGTGGTTGAATGCTTATTCTACAGTGCCACTTCAGGATTTCATAAATAACCGTTGTTGTTGTTATTAAATTCTGACTCATAGCAACCCTGTATAGGGTTCCAAGGAGCAGCTAGAGAGTTTGAACTGCCAACCTTATCATTCAAACCAACCTGGAGTTTGAGTGTTTATTCTGTGGAGCCACACCAGGACTCCAAGTCTATTTGATCTTTCCTAGTATATTTTATTTCACTTGGTCTATTACTTCATTGAAAAAATGAGAAAGTTATTTATTTTGAATACTATTTCAACTCTAACTTTCATGCTTCTGTTATTACTGACTATGGAGGCAAAAAGGAGCTATGGTAGCATAATGGCTATGAATCGGGCTGCGAAACTTAAGGCCAGCAGTTCGAAACTACCAGCCACTCTGCAGGAGAAAGATAAGGTGTTCTGCTCCCATAAAGATTTACAGCCTCGGAAACCCTGTACGGGGTCGCTATGGGTCGGAACCAACTCGATGGCACTTAACAATAACAACAACATGGAGGCAAAAGAGCTGAACAGAAAATTTCAAAGATCAGCTCGAGAAGATAAGCCAAATATTACAACAAAATGTGCAAAGATCTGGA
>NW_006408767.1:1565941-1574363 GCF_000296735.1 Chrysochloris asiatica
ACCTACTCGATGGTACCTAACAACAACAACAACATATCCATGACTTACTAGAGATAAGACAAAATCCAAATTTATGGATTAGAGAAATTAAATGCAAGAGAAAAGACAGAAGAATAAAAGAAAAAAAGAAAATACAGAGTGGTAAGTTACCATTTTGTGTCTCAGGCTTTCCACAAATTACTTTGTAATTAACTATCCAAAAATTAAAAATGATATTTATTACAGTTTTTCACTTCCATTCTGGTAAAATACATGCAATAAGACATTGCCATTTAAACTGTTTTGCGTGAACAGTAACGTTCACTGAGTTGTACTATCATCACTATCCATTTAAAAAATTTTCATCACCCTAAGCAAATACACTTTAAACAATAATTTCCCTTTCCCCCAGCTTCTGTAACCACTAAAACTTTTTTCTCTATGTATTTACCTGTTCTAAATATTTTCTACAAGTGGAATAATTATTTTGTGTCAGACACACTTTACTCAGTGCAATATCTTCAGTGTTCATTATGTCATAGCATGTAGCAGAACTTTGTTTCTCTTCATGGATGCATAATATCTCATGGTATAAACATACCACATTTTGTTTATCCATTCATCTGTTGCTTAGCACTTGAATTGTTTCCACCTCTTGGCCATCATGAATGATGCTGCAAATGAGTCCCTGCTTTCCAGTATTTAGTGGCATTGCTAAGTCATATGGTAATTTTTTTCTTAACTTTTTGAGTAATTGTGGAACTGTTTTTCACAGCAGTTGCAGCATTTGACATTCCCACCAGCAGTAAATGAGGGTTCCAATTTCTCCACATCCTCACCATATTTATTATTTTCTTTTTCTGATAATAGTCATTCTTGTGAGTGTGGAGTAGTATTTCATTGGGGTTTCAATTTGTATTTCCCTAGTGATTAAAGACGGAACTCTAGTACCGTTGTGGTTATGAGTTGGGTTGTTAACCTCAAGTTCAGCGGTTTGAAACTACCAGCTGTTCTGTGGGAGAAAGATAAGGATTTCTGCTCCTATGAAGTTTTATAGCCTTGGAAACCCTATACAGGGTCACTAAGGGTCAGAACCAACTCCACAGCACACCACCACTACCACCAGTGATTGATGATGTTGAACATGTTGTAATGTGTTTATTGGTCATTTGTACACTGACTTTGGAGAAATATCTATTACACTGACTTTGACCATGTTGGAGATAGTGCTGGTGTATTGATTATTTGGAGTTGTCAGTGTTGCTGTGGGCCACAATCATGCACAGAAAAACAAGGTGAACCAATAGGAAGGCTAAGTATGTCTCAAGGAAGGCTATTATACAAGTATATCAAATCTAGGTAATACTGAGGAAGATGTGACCAAAAGTGAGCCAAGATTGAAGTTAGGCTTGATGCAATAAGGGCTCAAAATCCAGAAAGCCATCAGGAGATACAGATGGATAAGTTGCCATGTCCAGTTACACACACCCCAGCAAAAACAAAAAACAGGCCATCATCAACAGAGTAACATGGGAAATAAAAAAGAAACACTAAATTCTCAAGAGTGGAATCCTGGTGTGATGCTGTGATATGAAGCACTGGACTGCAAGTTCTGTTTATACAAGGTCAGCAGTTCAAACTCACATGCCACTTCTTGGAAACCCTATACAGGGTCTCTACGAATCAGAACTGACTCAACACTTAACAACACCAATGATTCCAAAGAAACCTTTATTTGGACATCCCAAGCTAGTCTAGATGCTTCTCATAATCTTCCTGCCATGTTAGAACAATCTGAAGACTTGTCCAGACTCAGGACTATGATGAAAAGCAACAATACAGTTGCATCAAGATATAGAAAGTACATGGATTGAAAAATAGGAGCAGACTATGAATGTTTCACTGACCAGGAATGAAACATCTGGTGAAACATTTTGGAATGGGAAGACCACAACAAACAGGGCCAAAAGGTTGAAACTTATGTATAGTAGTAAACAGAACAGACCCCAGGGAATCCAAGGTGAAAAAGTGCCAAGAGCCAGAAATAGGTTACAGTGAAGAGGTGAATAGTGAATACAGAAATAGGTTAAAAGTAAAAAGCTGAAACTCAAGAGCATTAATTATTTTCATGCAATAGGTACTAATAAACACCTTCTATTGTACAAGGCATAATTAATTGTATGAAAAGCAAGATATGTATTGCTCATGTCCTCACAGGTCCTTGAAGGTTTTAAGATTTCTTTAACATGGAAAAATTCAGATAAAAAAAAAATAAAGGAAATTATTTCAAAGGTGAGAGACACACATTCTAAGAAGACCCAATGTAAATGAAAGGATGATAATAATACACATAAAAGCATCTATAAATGAAATAGAAAACACATAAAATAGAAAAATAAGTAAAGTCAAAAATATGGTTGTTAGATTTATTAAACTGATAAATCTTTGACACTGCTTAAACAAAGAGGTGAGGAACAAAATATGTATATTTGGAATGAAAATAAATATTTTATGTAAAAGATACTATGACTATGTTATAAATAATATTATACACAACATTTGGAAAGATCGATGGAAAACAAAACAGACACAAAAAGAAATAGAAAACCTAAGTAATCCTGTAACTATAAAAGAAGTTGAATCTATAATTTAAAACCTTCTTCTATCAGGCCCAGATAGTTTTTCCTGTGAGTTTTATCAACATGTGGCAAAGAAATAACATCAATCTCAAACATGCTATAAGAGAAGTGAAAAAGAAAGTACATCTGCCAACTTATTATAAGTCTATCATAACTTTATATCAAAACCTGTCAAGGATATTACATGTAAAGTCATTTTAAATTATAGGGTAATATAATTCATAAACACAGATGTAAAGCTGCCAATGAAATATTGACTAACTGATTCCCAAAATGTATATGATCAAGTTGAAGTTATCCCATGAATGTAAAATTGGTTTACTAAATAATCAGTGTCTATACAGCGGTTCGAAACTACCAGCTGCTCCGCGGGGGAAAGATGAGGCTTTCTACTCCCGTAAGGATTTATACCCTCGGAAACCCTGTACAGGGTCGCTATGGGTCGGAACCGACTTGATGGCACTTAACAACAACAACATACATAGACAAAATAAAGGAGAAAATTGATATTATTATTTCAATAGGTACACTGAAATGTTTGACAAAATTAATCTATGGAAATATATACGTAATAGAGAAATGTAACTTTTCCCTACTAAGTAAATTAGTTTGCCGACTATCACCATTTCTTTCAATATTGTACTAGACATACTGGTAGTGGTGGTCTGAGGGAACTAAAAAGATAACAAGTGGGATTTGAGAGTGGCATTCCTGATAAGGATCAGTAGTTCCAAGAATGGCAAGGTTTCGGTATGGCCAATGGTACAGGTGGGTGAAAAAGAAAGGAGATGAAGACTGTGGGAGTTTGAGATAAAAGAACCTTGAGGCTAGAATTTTATATGCATTACCAAATGGTACTGAAGTTACTTAAGATGACTCAGAAAAGAGACTCAGACTAGAATGGAACATTCCAGTGAATATGGAAGAGTGACCATAATTTGAGAAGATGTTATCAAGGAGGAGGGATAAATCATAAAACAACTAAATGGCAAACCCTCACAGAAGGTGAACAGTTTTATATAAGGGTAGGAGTGTAATGATTAGGAAAAAGTGGTGCTATAAGATAAGAACTGGACTGCTAACCACAAGGCTGGTGCTTCAAACCCATAGCTGCTCCTCAGAAACTTATTCAGGATAGTGTAGTGGTTATGCTAATCTCAAGATCAGCAGTTGGAAACTACCAGCTGTTTCATGGAAGAAAGATGGAGGCTTTCTGCTCCCATAAAGATTTGCAGCCTTGGAAACCCTATACAGGGTTGCTATGAGTCAAAACCGACTCCACAGGATACAACCACCACTACCACCCTGAGTCAGAACCAATTGGATGGCACTTAACAATAACAACAACAACAAGAACCAAGAGAATGCTGATCCCAAGTTCTTATTAAATAGGGCTATTACTAATAAAAGGAGCTCTGGTAGCGTAGTGGTTACGAATCGGGCTTCGAACCTCACGGTCAGCAGTTTGAAACTACCAGCTGTTCCGCGGGAGAAAGATGAGGCTTTCTGCTCCCATAAAGATGTACAGCCTCGGAAACCCTGTACAGGGTCGCTATGAGTCGGAATCGACTCCAGGGCACATAACAACAACAACAGTTACTAATAAGTTACTTCTACTCAGCAAAGCTCTAGAGGGAACTTTTCCTTAAAATAAGGAGGTGAAGAGTTTGACATTAGACCCTGAACATAAAGTACCAACATAGTAGTCATTCTGTTCCCCTTCTAGACCTGTCTATTGCTTGGCTGAAAGTTGAGGCACGGGGTACTTAACATACCGTCTTTCTGTTTTGTATCTAAATAACATACTTTTCCATCTTTTTAACTCCCTCTGCAATAGGACAGTTTTACTCACCTTTGAAAAACAGTTTTATTCATCTTCATTCTCCTTCACTATATCTTTCACACTGAATATTTCAATAAACGCTGGTCTCATTGCACTGAAAAAAAAGAGAAAGTTATACTTTCAAATGTCAGCAAAGAAAGATTCCTAAGGGAAAGAGGAAAGATAATTAGCCTTTAATGAATGCCTGCTCTCAAAATGTAATTTCATTTCGTGCTTTTTGTATTCCACATATGAAGTTAATCAAGGGTTAGACTTAAAGTCAGTCAAAAGTCACCAGCTAGAGGGGTAGAGGTGAAAGTTTTGTCTAATTTGGCTCACTTCAAATTTTTGTTTGTTTACATTGTTTTGTTTAGTTTTTAAAGCTTCTATTATGAATTGAGTGATAGTTTACATGGCAGAACATCAGTTTTTCAGGTGTGGCACTGTGGGTTAATGCACCAGACTGCAAAGCCATTTCAACCACAAAGTTGGCAGTTCAAGTTCACCAGCTGCTCTTCAGAAACCCTATACAAGATTGCTATGGGTCAGAATAGACTCAACAGCACTTAACAACGAATTGTATTTTGTTTCATTGCAATGATTCCAACCCCCTCCATGTGCCATTGGTTAACAGTATTTGCCTTAATTACCTCTTTTTTTTTTTTTATGTACACAAAACCACTCAGTAATATATAATAATTTAAACCACCAAAGAGCATATTTTGCAAGTCAACTTCCTGACCACCAGTACACAGTTTTTCTCTTTCCAAGAGTCTAGAGTCCTCAGCTGCTCTATCTCTCCATGCCATCACCTCTGCCTCCATCTCTGGTGTCCCTATTTCTCTGTTGAGAGTCCCATGTTTCACTCATGCTTTTCCCTCTTGATGGTACTAGGGTCCTCTGTTCCTGGAATGTAAGATTAACTACTTGGCTCACTCCAAATTTATTGTATCTTTTTAAAAACTTTTTTGTGTCACCTGATGTATTATTGTGTTATTTATCCTATGATTACAGTCAGAGATTACATGAATTACTAGATTACACTATTAATCTAGTGGTCCTTCTTTTCAAAATATGACTTCAGCTGTGTATTTCTCTTCTTGAAAAAATAAAAATAAAAACATGTCTTTTATTGATGAAATGATAAGTAATAATGAATTAGTGGTAAGACACTTTTCAGTCCCATTTTTTTCTTCACCAACTCCATTATATTTCATATGATTTCTTTCAAACAGATCTCTTTCTGGATCTTTGCAGAAGCGCTATCAAAAAGTATAAATGGAGAGCATTTTAATTTTTTAATTCATGTCATTATTCTCCTGACATCAGCTTCTTCTAATTATGCATCAGGGCATACATCTAACAGAGTGCCTGCCCTGACTCATGCCTTACTTACGAGATCATACTTTTTTACTACAATTCCAAAATTCCACCAATCTTTTCTTAATTATTTTTAAGTGACTTTTCTGGTTTAGAAAGGGAAGGGCGTATGTGGCACAAGCAGGAACTAGGAAAGTTTCATGCAATTTCAATTTAAGCAACTTTGTTGGCAAGATGACCAATAGCTGTTGCCAATGTTAATAAATCAAATCTTGATGTCTAGGAATAGGTTTCATACCATGGGCCCCCCAAGTACCAGAATTCACTCTCAAATTTGTTGAATCAGACTTTCAAACAATGCCACAGCAAAACACTTTCCAGATATCTCTACCAAAACATATTATTGCCCTCAGTATAGCCATAGATAATGTTAAAAATGTTAAACAATGGATACCAGCTATAACACTGAAAGAGGATTCTAGAAACCCCAGCTATGTCTGGTTTACCCTATTAGTAGCTGAATTTTAAGAAGCACTAGAGGTCCCTAAGGGAGAAACTAGAGAAGACAGATTGTTGTGGGTTAGTAGGAGTTGTAGCAGCATCTATGTACTGACTGGTAGAGCTGTGTTTCAATATTTTATAATACAAGATGGTATAGGTATTTACCAGTATCCTCCTTGTCTGTAGCACCCCAGGCATCCTAGGAATGGCTACCTCCTAAGCCTGAATAGCATTACCTTACAAGGGGTTGCTCTAATGTCCAACATCCTGAATGAGTTTTCACTAACAATATCTTACTTGAAAATTTGTTACCATTTACCTTGCATTCCCTTTACATTTTACATAGTTGGTCATCTATGCCTGGTGGTAGTGGTGGTTATATTATGTGAAGTCAGTTCGGACTCATAGCAACCCTGTATAGATTTTCCAAGGCTGTAAATCTTTAGAGAGCAGAAATCCTCGTCTTTCTCCTGCAAAACAGATGCTAGTTTCCAACTGTTGCCCTTGAGGTTAGCAGCCCAACTTGGAACCACTTTGCTACCAGAGATCCTTATCTATTCCTGGACTTCATATAATATACCCTGCAAATACTCATTTGTCAGAAGTTTATATAAATAAGGGGGGCAGTAACTAGCAAACTTCTAACTGTGACTGATCTTTGTTCCCCATATTAGCTTTTTAAAAACTTTTTAGACTTTCGGTTTGGGCAGCAGTAGAGAAAGCCAGGTAGGGAAAGCTCCGTGGTGGAGGGACTGAGAACTCACATAGGAAGCGCTCACAGAACAACTCCAGAGCTCCGGATCTACTATAAGGTCCAGGATGTCAGTTTCCCGCACTCACAAGTGAAAAAAAATCACAATATTAAGGAAAATACAACGAGTTAGGAATCTGGAGACGGGACCCCCTCTGCGGCCACACTGCTCTGGCAGAGTTTAGAGGGCAGGGAATACAGCCAGACCAGCTCAGGGAACCGGCGCTAAAAGTGGTGCAGGGACACTTGTAAAACGAGGCGCAGGAGACTCTCCACATTTTTCCTTCCTATTTATTCCCTGTCACGTCTTCTTTGCCCGGCCAGATGCCCTCAGCAGGTGGTTGCACACACACCCCCAAAAACAGAGGTCCAGCACTGACCCCACAGTTTTTCCATGGTACAGAGAGAAGGAACTTGGATGCTACTTATAATGTCAGCCGTGGGGACACAGCCCTAAAATTGACCTGTGCGGGACCCTTGGTGGCTGTGCGCCATGGAGTCAGTTCCAGCCCCTGGTGACCCTCTGCAGAGTTTCCAAGGCTGTGGGTCTTTGGGGGAGCAGAGCACCTCGTCTTTCCCCTGCAGTGCGGCTGGTGGTTTGGAGCTGCTGACCTTGCAGTTTGCGACCCCATTCCTGGGCACTGCGCTACCTGAGCTTCTTGTGCAAAACCCTTATTCAGGCCTACATAGCAAGAAAAAAACAGACACTTCAGGCCTGACAGAAAAACCATAAAACAATCTGTAAAACCCCCACATAAAAGGAATCTACCATCTCGAGAATTGCGCTGTGCACACGCAGATACCTAACTGACCTTCAGAGATAAAAATAGTGGATATTTTTCTCCCATTAACTTCTCAATATCTACCTGCGCATCTCTACTGTAGTGATTAGAGGAAGGGCCTGAGCTAGTGGACACACCCTCACCCACTGCTGGAGGCTTCTACCTTGCACACACACTACCTGTGTAGCACAGGACAGTCGACCACAGCTTTACGTTTGTTCCAAAGTGGTAGCTTTAATCTCTGCATTTATATTACTTCTGCTTTTGGTCCTTTTGATCACATATCTTTCCTGAAGGTGGGAGATTTTTCTCCCTATATTACCTAAGAAGAGACAGCAATCATGGCCATATAGCCAAGCTATAAGCATACCCCATAATATTCCACCACTGAGACGAGAGCCAACAACACCTACTAAGCATTACATATGAAAAAGGAAGCTATATCCTAATCATATCCACCAGGAGACACCCAGTAATCTTAATAAAAAACAACAAACATCCACTTAACATTAAAAAAAAAACCACATAACTATTGGAAATGACAAACAGAAAGCAACAAAAGATATCAAAACATGTCCAAAAACAGACAACAGTAACTGAGACAAATGAGCTGGAGACAGACAAAGGC
>NW_006408767.1:1575033-1575719 GCF_000296735.1 Chrysochloris asiatica
GCTCTGACTATTCAGAACAAACCATGCAGGCAAGAAGGCAATGGGGAGACATATACAAAGCCCTACAAGATAAAAACTCAACCAAGAATCATCTATCCAGCAAAACTATTAATCAAATATGATGCTGTGATCAAGACATTCCATGATAAATAGAATCTGAGAGATTTTATCAAAACAAACCCAGCACTTCAAAACATCCTAAAGGGAGTTCTGTAGACTGAAAGCCACCAAGAACAGACAATAAACAGAGATTGACAGGTGTGGCAACACCACCAGGAACTCAGTCAACAGATAGCAGAGTCCAGAACAGAACAAGATTACAACAATAAACTCAAAGGAGCTGTGAGGTCAATCGAAGATCAAAATTATATCAATGTCAAAGAAGGGACAAAAGTAGCAACAGAGAACCAGGTGGTGAGGATGTCAGGTAAATTACTAGATACAATGGATTCTCTTAAATGGAGAGAAAAGTTAGCAGACTATAAGGTAACCCCCCAAAAAAAGTAATTCACAACTTGCCATGAAAATGAAATTCCAAGCAGAACAAGCAAACTTGAAAACTAAAAAGAAACTGACAAGAAATAGCACAAAAACCACAAACCCAACACAAGAAGGCATGCAGAACAAAAGAATGAAGAACACTACAAAAAAGTGCCATGATGGTAGCAATTAATTCATACCTATCG
>NW_006408767.1:1578025-1595547 GCF_000296735.1 Chrysochloris asiatica
CTATAAAGGCAAGAAGTGACTGGCTTACAAGCTTTCAAGAGGGTGCCAATTTCCATTCGTTCCAGACAGGGCAGGGGTAGGCAGAACTTCCACTGAATGATTTCCAATCTGTTAGGACCAGGCTGACGAAAGGAAATGGGGATAAGACTCTTTTGGAACAACAGTTAATACCTACCATCAGGACTGACTCTGAGGGTCAGAATGTAGAGGCAGTTTTTTTGTTGTTTTGTTTTGTTTCGGTAAAAGGAGGAGAGTGATTGATTTTGCAGCCCAGTAGCGGAGGTCCCTGGGACCATCAAGCAGAAGAACAGAAAGTGTGACCCTACCCAGAGAAGCAGTGAAGCTAGGCATGGAGACAGAGATGATGATAGATGGAGTGGCTGGGGACACAGGACTCAGGGAGGGAGAGAAGCTGTTTGCTGACAGCCAGGGGGGTGGGCCTGTGGGGTGTGTCCTTTGGTTATTTGATGATGCATGGAGGGGATTATAATCATTGCAATGCAATGAAATACGAAAGGGTGAATGTGAAGCTGAAGTGGGACAGAGGCAAATAATGATGTGTACACAACCTTGGAACAACAGGGCTCTGGGATACAGAGATTGAGACATGGTTGGAATGGGGGAAAGGGGGGAAATAATGTTAAGATGCTTGGCTGTCTTTTGAATCTTGGTTTCTCTGGCATACCACTATAAAATAGACACTGGAAGGGGAGAGAAAGGAATAGCCAGAAATATCACCATAGAAAGCTTGTAAGTCTGTCTTCTGCCTATAGCTGATTGGAATACCTAAAATGGGGCTACAATGTGTCCAGTGAAGGAGGCTTCCTGCAGAGCCTGTGCATTACATAACACCATAGGTGAAATCCTAAACCGCATCCAGAATCTTCTAAGGTAGGAAATATCCACTTGAAAGAACAAATTTCCACAGAAGCAGACCAGCCCGGAGTGGCCTAAAGAACAGAAGATACTTCTTGAAAGAAAGACTGACATGAAAAATACAAAACAATATAGGCAGACCAACTGATTACTACAAGAACAAACAAGTGGCTCACCCAGGAGTCATCAAGACAAGTGGTCACGTCTCCTCAGTGTAAACCCCCATCCAAGACTAAGACTAAATGGGAATACACGCTCTGATTGGTGACCACATTCATCACCGATAAGGGGAAGTGAGGGAAAAGCAACAATGAAGCTGCAAGCTAAGCCCTACAACGTTCAATAGACTCCTGTGAACCCAGCTGGAGACCTGGTTGGCCAGCAGTGTGGCAAGTTCAGAGGACTCTTGGACCCAGAGTCAGTGACATAGCCACAGAGGACTAGAGTGGAGAGTGAAGTATCCAGATTATAAGAAGATAGGGCACATGCGTAAGAACACCCACACTTGCTGATAATACCCACTTGACCTGGCATCAATGACTGGATGACCAGAGCTCAACTAGAAGAAGAAAGAAGAGGAAAAAAAGAATAATCTGATACAATTTGATGAAGTTGGCCTACTCCTATGGATGCAGTAGCTCAAAAGAGGGAACCAATCATTACAGCAAGGATCATTCCCACCCTCTCCATACACGGAGAGGACAGTGATGGACAGCTTGAACATTGGCTACCCAAAATGGGGGAGCTACAGAGGCAAAAAGTGACTGGCCTACAATCTTTCAAGAGGGAACCTAGATCCAGAGGAAGTGGAGCAAGGTAAAATCTCCGCTGAGTAGTATCCAGTCTGTCTAAGTGGGATTGATGAAAAGAGATACGGATAAGTCTCTTGCGATACAGTAGTGAATAACTGGTATCAGGACTGATACCTTACAGGGCTGGAAATGTAAAGGTAGACGTTTTATGGCAAAAGGAGGGGTGTGGTTAACTTTGCAGTCTAGGAGTGGAGGTCCCTGGGACCATCATGGAAGAAGAGCAGAGAATGGAACCCTACCCAGAGAAGCAGTGATGCAAAAGATGGAGGCAGAGACAATGACGTGGAGAGATAGAGCGACTGGGGACTTTGGACCCAGAGAGGGAGAAGGGCTGTGTGCTGATGACCAGGGGGCAGGCTTGTGGGATGTACCCTTTGGTTCGTGGATGATGCATGGAGGGGATTGTAACCATGGCAAGGAAACAATATACGATGAAATCAGTGTGAAGCTAATGTTCTCCCATGTACACTATCACTTAATTCACAATAAAGCATAAAAAAAAAAAAAAACTTTTCACTGTGTCTCGGCTGAAAGCTTACAGAGCAGATCAGTTTTCCATTCAACAATTCAGACACATTTTGTTTCATTGCAATCCCCACAATGTAACATTACTTACTCCACTTCCTCCCTGTGTTTCCTGTTTCCATTCCTGCTTCCCTTTCGATCTCAAATGGTTGATTATTCTGAGTTGTACTTCCCTAGTGTTAATGTTGCCCTTATAGACCTGTCATTGTTTGGCTAAAAATTGATCCACCAATCTCTATTGGCCAATTGGCAGCATCGATGGACTCAAGCATGGCAACAATAGTGAGGTTGGCCCAGGATCGGGCAGTGTTTCGTTCTGCTGTGCATAAGGTCACTATGAGTCGATACCAACTCAATGGCACCTAACAACAAGTCTCTATTTTACCAATAATTCTGGTCTTCTATATGATTTTGAATTTTGTACATTTTTCTCTTACTGTATCCAGGACCTTCTAATGTGATCCCTATCAGAGCAATTAGTACTGGTAGCCAGGCATCATCTTATTCTGGTTTCAGTGTCACAGAATCTAATATTTTTGTGGTTCATTTGTCGATTATTTGTTTCCATGCATCTTTTATTTTCTTCGGTCTTCTTTCTTCTGCACAGAAGATTGCACCGTTTAAAAAAAAAGTTGCACCTTAGATGGCCACTCATGAGCTTTTAAGAACTCAGTCATTACTAACCAAAGTAGGATGTAAAACATTGTCTTTATAGATTATGTTGTGCCAGTTGATCTTGGTGTCCCTTAAGACATGTCCTGAGACCCCAGGCCTAGTGAATCTTTCCCTCAAGGTGTTTGGTTAGGGTAAAGAAGTTTTGATAACTTTGCTCCCTATATACCTCAGCGTATTCAAGGAAGGATATATTTGCAGCAAAGGTACAAATATTTTCTGTCAATTCTATATATCTATATATATTCATGGGTATACTCCTTCCCACACCCATTCCCCCGTGTGTCTATCCATACATCTATTCATAGATCACTGTTATTACAGGATTGTGTATATAACAGTATTTATCTCTGTTGCCTTTAACTCTTGCACTCCTTCCCAAGTCTTTCCCTGCTTTCATCGTATTTTTTGCCAACTTCCTACTTGTTGTATATTGCCTTCCCCTTCACTGGAGTTAACAGTACCTACCTTCTAGCCAGTAATTAACCCTCTATTCGTCTCCCACCCCTGGTAGCCATCAAACAATGTTTCATTTAGTGTGATAACCTTTCCTTGAGGCCTCCTACTTTTTCTTCTTTAGAAGTGCTTTGCTTATTCAGAGTCTCTTTCCTTTCCTGTGAAGCTGATGATTCATTTTCTCCATCTCTTTAAAGAATGATGTTAGACTCTGGATCAGGATTGCACTATATCTGTAGATCACTGTGGGCAGTATTATCGTTTTCACAATGTTGTTTTCTTATCCATGAGCATGGTATGCTGTTGTTGTTACGTGCCATCAAATCAGTTCTGAGTCATAGCAAATCTGTATAGTGTTTCTGAGGAGCTGTTGGTGGGTTTGAACTAGCAACCCTGAGGTTCACAATCCTACAGTGCCTCATTAGGGTAGGATCCATAAATATACTATCTACAAAGACATACCTTAGACACAAAGATGAAAATAGACTAAAATTAATTAATGGAAAAAATATATTCTGGTATGGCACTATAGGATAAAACACTGGACAGCCAACCACAAGGTCCACAGCTCAAACCTACCAGCTGCTCCTGAGAAACCCTACACAGTGTTGATATGAGTTAGAATCAAATTGATAGCACTTAACAACAACAACAATAATAGCAATTTTTAAAAAGCAATATTAGTTTTTGATAAAATTTTAAGGCAAAAACCAGCATAAAAGATAAGGAAGGACATTATATAATGACTAAAGGATCAAATGAACAAGAGCTGTGATTAATATCTATGTATCCAATAAAAAGGTGCTCTGGTAGCGTAGTGGTTACGAATCGGGCTGCAAACCTTAAGGTCAGCAGTTCGAAACTACCAGCTGTTCCGCAGGAGAAAGAAGAGGCATTCTGCTCCCGTAAAGATTTACAGCCTTGGGAACCCTGTACAGGGTCGCTATGAGTCGGTTCCGATTCCACAGCACATAACCACCACCATCCAAAAAAGAGACACAGAATACATAAATTAAACTAATAGAATTGAAGAGAGAAATATACAACTCTACAGTAATAGTGTTGTTGTTAAGTGCCTTCAAGTCAGTTCCAACCCATAGCAACCCTGTATAGGGTTTCCAAGGAGCAGCTAGTGAGCTTGAACCATTGACCTGTGGTTCATACAATAATAGTAGGAGACCATAATATACCACTTTCAACAAAGGACAGACAACTAGAAAGAAATTTAACAAAGACACATAAAATCTAAACAACACAACAAGCTTGACCTCATAGATATATCTAGAACTCTCCACCCAACAATAGCACAATATACATTATTTTCTAAAAGATATGCAACATTATCCAGAATAGACAATATGTTAGACCACAAAGCAAGCCTCAATAAATTTCAAAATAGCAAAATGATTTAAAACATGTTCTCAGATCACAAAGCCATAAATTAGAAATCAGCATTATGAAATTAAAAAAAAAAAAAATCCTTGAAAATTCAGCACAAGGCTGGTCTCTATGACTTGGAGTTTAAAGATATCCCAACTGTTCAGCTTTTCCAACATACTATACCACTCCATAGTCTTTGCTATCAATCACCATTCTTCCCCAAGTCCCATGGTTCTGCAATATCTCATAAAGATTACAACTGTCAAAGGAAATGACACACAATTGTGGAGGCAGGCAAATCCCAGATCTGTAGTTCAGAGATCAGTCTGAAAGAATCTTCTCACCCAAATCAGCTAGAGAACCCAAATCAGAAGATAGGCTGTTAGTGCACTAATATGCTTAAATTGGTAAATTAAGTCAGGTGATGGGCTGAAAGTTCCATGACGTAATGAGCTGGACGCAAGATCCAGGACAAGGGAGTGAACTTTTCCAAAGCAGTCATGCAAATTGGAGTCAGACCATGGCCCCAAGGGAAAGTAAGGGTGGTGACTTGAGTCACACCCTCTAGTAAGGCGAAGGTATCCTTAATCCTTAATTTCACTGCAATCCTTACTCCTTAGCCTCACCTTTACTCTCACCCTTTATTGTTGTTAGGTGCTGTGGAGTTAGTTCCAACTCATAGCGACTTTATACACAACAGAATGAAATACTGCCCTGTCTTGTGCCATCCTCACAATTGTTGTTAAGTCAAGAAAGATCGTGCCCATTGCTGCTGCCACTGTACCAATCCATCTCATTGGTGGTCTTTTTGCTGTCCTTCTACTTTGCCTAGCACAAAATCCTTCTCCAAAGACTGGTCCCTCCTGACAATATGTCCTAAGTTTGAGAGCTCAAGCCCCATCATCCTGACATCCAAGGAGAATTCTGGATTTACTTCTAACAACACAGATTTGTTTGTTCTTCTAACAGTTCATGTTGCTTTTAATAATCTTCTCCAATACCGTAATGCAAATACATCAGTTCTTCTACAATTTTCCTTATTCACTGTCCAACTTTCACATGCATATGAGGCTATTGAAAATACCATGGCTTGGGTCAGGTGCACCTTAGTCTTTGTGCAGCAGATTTCCCTAATGCAATATGTCATCTGATTTCTTGACTGGTGCTTTGGTGAATGTTGATAGTGGATCCAAAATGAAGTCTTTGGCAACTTCAATCTTTTCTCCATTTATCATGTTATTTATTGGTCCAGAATCCCACTCATAGGGATCCTGTATAGAGTTACTGAGGAGCATCTGGTGGATTTGGACTGCTGACTTTGTGGTTCAAACTGACCTTGCAGTCCAGTATTTATTCTACAGCTCCACAGCAGGACTAGAGATATAAAGGTTAGGATTTACAATACATCATAAAATGGAAAAATTTGGCTAAAAGAGCCTTAATAAATAATTAGCTGCCCTGCAATAGCATACCAAAACTTTGGGATACAGCAAAAGCAGTTCTAAAAGGGCAATTTATAACCAAAAACACACATGATATAATCAAAATAAAATCCTTAACTCGACATCACCAACAGTTAGAAAAAGACCATCAAAGTGAGCTTACAGTCATCAAAAAAAAGAATAAAGATTACAGCAGAAATAAATGAAACAGAAAAGCAATAGAAAGAACCGACAAAATGAGAAGTTGGTGTTTTGAAAGGATGAATAAAATTGAAAAAACAACTGACAAATCTAACAAAGAAAAAGGAGAAAATACAAATAACACAAATAAAAAATTAAATGGGCAGTGTCACAACAGAACCAATTGAAATAAAAAAGATACAACAAAATACTATGAAGAGCTCTTCCTCAACATGTCAGCCATGAAGACCCTGAGCCCCAAGGCTGAGGTGACCTGAGCCTAGGAAGCTCTGGTGGTCAACATTAGCACAGCCTGGGGGCTGTAGGCCGTGCTGAGGACCAATCTGGGCCCCAAGGGCACTATGAAGATGCTTGTTTCTGGTGCTGGAGACATCAAGCTTACTAAAGATGGAAATGTGCTGCTTTATGAAATGCGAAGTCAACACCCAACAGCCTCCTTACTTAATAGCAAAAGTAGCAACAGCCCAGGATGTCATAACTGGTGATGGTACGACTTCCAACTGGTGACTTCCAACATCCTGATCATCGGCGAGCTGCTGAAACAGGCGGACCTCTTCATTTCTGAACGCCTGCATCCCAGAATCATAACTGAAGGATTTGAAGCTGCAATGGAAAAGGCACTTCAGTTTTTGGAACAAATCAAAGTAAGCAAAGAGATGGACAGAGAAACTCTGATAGATGTGGCCAGAACATCTCTGCATACTAAAGTTCACGCTCAGCTTGCTGATGTTAACAGAGGCTGTAGTTGACTCCATTTTGGCCATTAAAAAACAAGGCCTATTGACCTTTTCATGGTTGAAATCGTGGAAATGAAACATAAATCTGAAACTGATACAAGTCTAATCAGAGGGCAAAACTTGTAAAAGCAGAAAGAAAATTCATCGAAGATCGAGTTAAAAAAATAATGGAACTGAAAAAGAAAGTCTATGGTGATTCCAGTAAAGGATTTGTTGTTACTAATCAAAAGGGAATTGGCCCTTTTTCCTTAGACGTCCTTGCAAAGGAAGGCATAGTGGCTCTGCGCAGAGCGAAACAGAGAAACATGGAGAGGCTGACACTTGCCTGGAGTGGGGTGGCTCTAAATTCTTTAGATGACCTAAATCCTGACTGTTTGTGACACGCAGGACTAGTCTTTGAGTGCACGTTGGAAGAAGAGAATTTCACCTTTATTGAGAAGTGAAATAACCCACGCTCTGTCACACTCTTGGTCAAAGGACCAAATAAGCACACACTCACTCAAATCAAAGATGCCATACAAGATGGCTTGAAGGCCATCAAAAATGCTATCGATGATGGTGTGTGGTTCCCAGGGCTGGTGCCATGGAAGTGGCGATGGCAGAGACTCTGATGAAACACAAATCCAGCGTCAAGGGCAGGGCCCAACTGAGAGTCCAAGCATTTGCTGACGCTTTGCTCATTATCCCCAAGGTTCTTGCTCAGAACTCGGGTTTTGACCTTCAGGAAACACTAGTAAAAGTTTAAGCAGAACATTCTGAATTGGGTCAACTTGTGGGTGTCAACTTAAACACAGGTGAACCAATAGTGTCAGCAGAAGCAGGCATATGGGATAACTATTGTGTAAAGAAACAGCTTCTTCATTTCTGCACTGTAATTGCTACAACATTCTCCTGGTTGATGAGATCATGCAAGCTGGGATGTCATCTCTGAAAGGTTGAATTGAAGCATCCTTTGTATCGCATGAACCCTGAAGACTATAGAGGAATCGAGGAAAAGAGCGGTGGAATTTTTTGTCAAAGCTTTGAATGATTCTTTTCTGCTTCCATCTCAAAACAGATCACTGTCATCTATTCAAATTCTGAAGTTTGAGATTAAAATTACAGAATTTTTCAATTGCACTGAAGCAAGTCCTGTTACCCACTGAAAGGGTGGTTTTCCTTTAGCTACAGTGGCCTATAAGTCCATGTTAAATAAGCATGCTATCTATCTTGTTAATAAATAATCCTTCAAAAATAACAATAACAACAAAAATATATATACTGTGAAGAACTTTTGTTGTTGTTAAGTTCCGTTGAGTCAGTTCTGACTCATAGCAACCCTGTATAGGGTTTCCAAGGAGCAACTGGTGAGTCTGAACAATCAGTCTTGCAGTTCAAAGTGACTTTGTAGTCCACCACATTAACCCACAGCACCACACTCCATTATGAAGAACTATATCCCAACAAATTTCCAGAAATGGAAAATGGACAAATTTCTAGAAATATACTATGTATCTAAATGGAAAAATGGACATATTTTCAGAAATACACTACCTACCTAAACTAACACAGACTGAAGCAGAACATATTAACAAACCCATAAGAAAAAAAGAAATTATTAGGCCACTAAAAAACTCCCACCAAAAAAAAGTCCAGGTTCAGATGGTTTCCCTGGTGAATTCTACCAAACATTCAGAAAAGAGAAGTGACACCAATTCTACTCAAACTATTCTTCAGAGTATCTAAAAGGAGGGAATACGCCCAAGCACATTTAATGAAGTCTGAAGTTGATCAAACATACAATCAACACACATTGATAATTACTAGTGACTGGAATATGAAATTTGGAAACAAAGAGAATTTTGGAAACAAAAAAGAAAAGATCAAAATGAATGTCAGAAGAGACTCTTAAACTTGCTCTTGAGCACAGAGAAGTTAAAGCAACTGAAAAAAAACGAAGTAAAGAACTAAACAGAAAATTTCAAAAGGCAGTTTGAGAAGACAAAGTCACGTATAATAATGAAATGTACAAAGACCTGGAGTTAGAAAGCCAAAAGGGAAGAACATGCTGAGCATTTCTGGAGCTAAATAAATTGAAGAACAAATTCAAGCCCCAACTTGCAATAAAATCTGGGCAAAATTTTGAATGATACAGGAAGTATCAAAAGAAGATGGAAGGAATACGCTGAGTCACTATACCAAAAGGAGTTGGTCTATGTACAACCATTTCAGAAGGTAGCATGTGATTGTGAAGAAATAAATCCCAGCTGCACTGAAGATATTAACTAAAGACAACACTCCAGAAATGGACGGAATACAAACTGAAATGCTTCAACAAATTGATGCAGCGCTGGAAGCACACACTAGTCTATACCAAGAAATTTGGAAGACAACAATCTTGCCAACTGAGTGGATGAGATCCATATTTGTGCCCATTTCAAAGAAAGGTGACCTAATAGAATGCAAAAATCATTGAACAATATTGTTAATATCACATACAAGTAAAAATCTCCTGAAGATAATTTTAAAATGGTTGCAGCAGTACATCAGCAGGGAGCAGTCAGAAACCAAGCTAGATTAAGAAGAGCACGTGAAACAAGGGATATTACTGCTGATGTTAGATGGATCTTGTCATGAATAATGGGCTCAAACAAAACAACTGTGATATGGTGCAGGAGTGAGCAGTGTTTTGGTCTGTTGTGCATGTGGTCACCATGAGTCGGAACCTACTTCATGGCACCTAACAATAGCAACAGCATACAAACTTAATGGCTAATATTAGTCTCAACAGAAAGAGACTGAAAGCAGTCCCCTGTGAACAGAAACCATAAAAGAATGGCCTTTATTATCATTCCTGTTCACTCCTGTGCTGGAAATCTTAGCCAGAGTTATAATGCAAGAAAAGGAAATGAAAGAATCCAAATTGGCAAGGAAGAAGTAAAACTCTATTTGCAGATGATATGATCCTATCCATAGAAAATTACAAAACTGAGCAAGAAAGTTATTGGAAATAATTGAAAGAGTCAGTAAAGTGATAGGGTACAAGAACAGCATATAAAAATCATTTGGAGTTCTTGACATTAACAAAGAGAACTCTCAAAAAGAAACCAAGAAAACAATACCGTTTACAATAGTCATCCAAAAGATGAATTACTTAGAAATAAATCTAACCAGAGAAATAAAAGACCTATATAAAGAAAACTACAAAACACTACTACAATAACCCAAAATAGACCTACATAAATAGACTCCTGGTGTGGCACTGTAGGATCAGTGCTGGACTGCAAACCACAAGGTCAGCAGTTCAAACCCACCTGCTGCTCCTTAGAAACACTATACAGGGTCACTCTGAGTCAGAACTGATTCAACAGAACTTAACAACAACAATAACATATCAAGCTCTTGGATAAGATACCTCAACACTGTGAAAATAAATGGTAATAAGGTCCAACATGATCCCGATCCAGATTCTAGCATCATTTTTTAAAGCGATGGAAAAAATGAATCATCAGCTTCGTAGGAAAGGAAAGAGACCCTGAATAAGCAAAACACTACTAAAGAAGAAAAAGTAGGAGACAGCTGGTTCTGGAAGGAATTCCTGTCCACCCAGAGGTGGCTGGGGTCAAGCTATTCATCCAGCACTGTGAATGCTGTTGGTCTGAGGAGGCAGAGGGCTTGCACTTCCAGGCGCAGTGGTGGCACACACCTGGTGCCAGATCCACAGGGCACACATCTGACCTCAGGCAGAGCAGGAGCTGTGCAGGGTGGGAAGTTATCACTGGCTGCTGGGTTGGTGAGAGTGTGGGGTACACAAGGAGGATCATACCTTTCTGGTTACCAGCCACCAGTCCAGATGCTTATACTGCCCTGGGTGAGCAGAGCCAATTACTGGGTGCTGTAAGATAAGGTACTGGATTACTGACCACAAGGTCAGTGGTTCAAACCCACCAGCTGCTCTTCAGAAATCACAGGGTCACCATGAATTAGAACCAACTCAATGACACTTAACACCATCAGCATCTCTACTGAATGCTGCTTACAAAAGTTCCAAATGGTTGCACTGTGTCAGGTCAGCTGACCAAAAAACCTGCTCCATCTGTCTTCTCTCCTACAGCTTTTGTTCAATTTCTTTTTCCTTGTCAGTATTCTATCCACTTCTTTATCCTTTCTTCTGAAGCTCACAATTCCAGAATTATTTGCATTTATTTCATTTGTTCTCTCAGGTCTTTGCTGTAGAGGGTTCTGGGTAGTGTGTCTGCCTAGTCTGCCATCTTGCCAGACATCCTCCATATTAATGTTTGCATTTTCTCTTTGAAATATAGAACCTCAGAAATGAGCCTCCAGCTATCTGATTACAAATGTAAAGGGTTTCATTTGAAAATTAAAAAAAATCTATAGCAGATGTTTAATGTAAATAGGTACCAAAGATGTTCTATTAAACGCTGGAAAACATGACTGAAAGAACGGGAAGGGGACTTACTCCTGGGTGTGGGGCCTTCTAGACTAGACAGGCAGTGGTGGGCAGGTAATACCACCAGCCTCACTGACACTACTGCTGGCAGTGCTGGTATAAAGCCCTAGGGGACCCTTATTTGGGCAGTTCTGTCATCCACTGTAAGAGCAAACCTGCCTTTAACTGGAGATGTTTTGTTTTTTCAAGTATCTCGATCTTATTGACTATACTTTGTGCATGGGTTGGAGCTGGGAATTCATGCTTTTCCCTCTTGGTGAAGCTCTATATTGTTTTTATGAATTTCCTAGACAGAGGTCAGAATCCCAACAGAGATCGCACTGCCTGCAGGAATGTAACCTGTGGGTGGCCCCCTGTGATGTCCTGGCAGCTGCCTGTCCTTGGCCTGTCCTTGTGTTGTAAGAATGAAGTCAGCTAGACAAACAGTATGAAGAATTCAAGTAAAATGCACTATTCTAGTTGACTGTGGTTCGTGCGACCCCATAGGACAGAACAACTGCCTCCTGAGTGTGTTTTCAAGGTTGTGTATCTTTATGGAAATAAATGCCACATCTTACCTCCAAGGAGCAGCTGGTGGGCTCGTACCACGAACCTTCTGGTTAGAACCTGAACGTTTTCATCACTGCGCAACCAGGACTCCTTGCTCTGAAGAAGGACTAGGGAAATCAGAGTGCAGGCAGCTGGGGCCGGGAAAGGGAGCCCACTGAGAGACATAAAGCCACATTGTGCAGCGCCCTGCTCCCCACCCCCGGGGGAGAAATACGGATCCCTACGGAATAAAGAGCAGCTTGGAGGGGGGGGGGGGGAGGAGCAGGCAGAGACAAGGGGACAGTCGACTTCCAGAGAGGAGCTGGCGGGGCTGGATCGAAAGGCAGAGCCAAACCTCTCATTCATCTTTCCTTGCTCATTGTCACCCAGAATAACCCGCGCGTCAGCGCTCATTTTGACAGCTGTCACGCAGAAAGAATATCTTATCAAAGGAAAATCGCCAAATATTAAAAGCAATTCCTATGGGAAGGTGAAGAATAGAAGAGAAACTTAGCATTGATTGCAGGAAGGCCCAAATTACGAGGCTTTGCTCTTCCTAATATAAATCTGAGTAAGGACACGGGAAGAACTCAGAAGGAAGAGGACTATTTAGTGTCTCCACAGGAGATGTCCAAGTTCAATTTGGTCTATATACCAACCAATGCGATTATGAAGAATAGCAACTCCTCAACAATATGCCCAAGTTACCTGCCCACCGCCTTTCTCCTGCTTATTTGGGGAGACCATAGAAGAGAACCTGGAACTAGCCTCTCAAAGTGACAATATTTATTCAGAATGTAAAAATTTACTGAGTAAAACCTGGGAGGTTCAGAAGTAGGCAGGTTTTGAATCTGAGATCCCTTGACTGTAATCTCAGCCCTTACCTCTAGTGAGTCCTTCACCTCAAGATAAACTTTTCTGCCCTTCTCAGGGGAACACTCAGTTCATCCTAGGCTAATGTTTGCCCCTAGTACAAAGTGAGGGTGGGAGAGCCGGGGCCTAGCACAAACATACACACACACAAGTGTGAAGAGGAGGAAAGCACTGGCACAGCTAAATGGAGAAAGGTTCCAATTCCAGCAGTTAAATCCATCCCAAACGGAATCATTAATCAGGTGCAAAACTTCTGAAAGGCGCAAAACCGGGACCAGCCTCATCCAAGGGGCACTCTGCCAGTTTCCTCCACTTGGATTTGCTTTTCCAAATCCTTTAGTGTCTTTGTATCACAGTTGGTCCAGGCCAGCCTAACCAGGAGCCACCTGTTCATCTCCCCTCCCCACCTCTCTGACCTCGGAAGTGAGAGAAGAAATGATGGGAAACCCAGCCAGCTGCTGCAATCCACCCCTCCCCCTTCCCACCCACAAAAACAAGCAGCCTGATTCTAGGAATGGGGCCAATCCTGGCTGATGAGCTGTGAGAAATGCTTCTGCAAGCACATTAACTCTTTCATTCACAGAATAAGTCTTTCATCTAATAGAAGTTAGAGCCCAGAGAGCTCAGGTGACCAGCCAAGGTCACAGGTAGCAGAGTCATGGTATCCAGAATCCAAGATGGCCCCAATGAAACTTAACTCCTGGTATTGATGCCCGTCATGAGTAGAGCTGGTCTATGTGACCAATATGATATCGCAGAAATGGCTGTTTGTTACCTCCAAGGCGTAAAAGGCATTGATTGCAGCTTCCACCTTTCTGTCTTCACTCGGGGGAACTGCCAACTGCCATGCCACACGCAACACTATTGGAAGAGCCACTTGGTGGAAAGTGAGTTTCCTGCCAACATACAGCATCAGTTTGTCAGGCCGGTGGATGCTATCAGAATAATAGTCTACACCAACGATAGCTATTTCTGTCCTCAAAATTCAACTCCAGGCCACTCTATAGATAAATGTTTTACAAACTTTTAAAATCCATGAGTATCTTTAAATTACATATTCAAGGTAAATGACAGTGGTGGTTATCAGGCAGCGTGGAAAAACAGGAACTTCAGCAAGACTCAGTGAAAGTATTCCTTGTTGTAGAGGGTCCTTCTAACAACTTGAAGCAAAACTGTGTTTTTCTCTGAGCTTCCAAAGCATCTTGTTCATTCCTTCATCATGTAACTGTCTCCATTAGAGGCTGAAGCTCAGGATGACAGTGACCCTGTTGTTCATCCCTGTGTTCCTGGTGCCCAGAATTGTTATTGTTGCTGCTAAGTATTGTTGAATTGGTTCCAACTCATAACGCCCCTATATAGGGTTTCCAAGGAGCAATTGACGTTCATAATGTTGTTGTTGTCAAGAGTCGTTAAGTAACTCATTTAAAGCCTCAGAAACCCTGCTAGATAGCAACCCCTATCTAGCAGGGTTTCTGAGGCTTTAAATCTTCTGGAGAGCAGAAAGCCTCATCTATTTTCTACAGGCTTGAACTGCACACCTTGTGGTTCACAGTCCAGTGCTTATCATAAGGAGCCACTGTGCTGGTGCTCAGAATAGTGGCTTGTAAAGAGTAAGTCCTTAGAAATGAAGTAACAACAGCAACAATAACAAAATGGTCCAGGTAGACAGCTGGTTACAAAGGAAATATATAGGCAGCTTCAAGACTAGTCTACAAAAGTATCAGAATGATGGTCTAAGAATTAGATCCAAGACCATTCCTTTGAATTTGGACTGTATTTTTCCCAAGAAACAATGTAGTAAAACAATGGTAAGTTCAACAGTCAACCTACAAATTCTGTTCCTCCATAATCACCTCCTGTGGCAACTCTTAGTCCAGGTTCCAAACAGCAGACTTACAACCAAACCTCATTTATTTGTTAATTAATTTATCAAAAAAAAAAAAAATATATATATATCCATTACTAATTGGAAGTGACTACTATTTGCCAGAGACACCTGCTAGATGGTGGAGACTCAACTGAAAAGCAGGGTGCTTGCCCCATTGAGCCTCCATCTTTTGGAAAGAAAACAAAGAGGAATCTGAGTGGGGCATGTTGAGGTTGCCATAGGAACAGAGGAAAAGACACCTAAGTCAAGTGGAGAGTAGTTTTCTTACAGAAGACACTTCAATTGAATCTTTTTTTTAATTTAATTTTTTGTGAATTGAATGACGGTTAACAGAAAAGATCATCATATAATAAAACATAACATAACATAGTATAATATAATTCAACAAATTATACTTTGTTTCATCTCAGTGATTACAATTCCCTCCCTGCAACAACAGTTGTCCTACTTCTTCCCAGGCCTTCCCTTTTATGTCTGATATTTCACAAATGAACAAAACAAAAATATTTGATGTACATATACAAAACAAAAAATATATATATTCATTCAAATATCCTAAGGGCATATCATCTGCAAGCCAGCCTCCTGCCTGCAGGCACACTGTCTTATTTAGTTCATCGGCCTAGAGCCCGCAGTTGCTCTGTCTCACCATGCCATCATCTATGTCACCATCTCGGCTGTCACAGCTTTTATAGGTAAGATCTCACGATCCACTCATGCTCTTCCTGCTGATGGTCCTGGGATCCTCTGTTCCTGAAATGAAAGACTGACTGTTGTTGTTGTTGTTGTTGTTGTTGTTAGGTGCCATCGAGTCAGGACCAACTCATAGTGACCCTATGCACAACAGAACGGAACACTGCCTGGTCCTGGGTCAACCTCACAATTATTGCCACACTTGAGCCCACTGATGCTGCCACTTTGCCAATCCATCTCATTGGGGGTCTTCCTCTTTTTCTCTGACCCTTCACCTTACCAAACATGATAACCCTCTCCAGCAGCTGGTCCCTCCTGACAATATGTCCAAAGTATGAGAGACAAAGTTTGGCTATCTTGGACTCCAAGGAACACATTGGCTGCATTTTTTCCAACACAAATCTGTTCTTTTGGTAGCCCATGCCCATGGTAATTTCAATATTCTCCTCCAACACAATAACTCAAGTGCATCAATTCTACGGTCTTCCTTATTTACTGTCCAGCTTTCACATGCATATGAGGTTATTGAAAATACAATGGCTTGGGTCAGGTATACCTTAGTCCTCAACCTGACATCTTTGCTCTTCAACACTTTAAAAAGGTCTTGTATAGCAGATTTGCCTAATGCAATACATTGTTTGATTTCTTGACTGCTGCTTCCATGAGTGTTGATGGTTGATCTAAGAAAAATGAAGTCTTTGACAACTTCAGTCTTTTCTCCATTGATAATAATGTTGGTTATTGGTCTGGTGGTGAGGATTTTTGTTTGTTTGTTTTTTTACATTCCCCCTTTTAACTACACATCTTCTAAAATTATAGTTGTGACCATCACAGTTAATCCTGCTAACAATTACTCACAATTGAATCATAAAACTCTATCTGCATATCAAAACAACAATGAGATATCATCTCACACCAACAATAACAGCAAAGATAAAAAATGTACAGGACAATACATGCTGGAGGGGATGTGGCAAGACTGGGACACTCCTGCATTGCTGGTGGACTGCAAAATGGTCCAACCTCTCTGGAAACCAATATGGCGCTTCCTCAGAAGGTTGAAAATAGAAATACCTTATGATCCAGCAATACCTCTACTTGGTATATACCCACAAGAAAAACGAACAACAACAAGAGAAGATATATGCACAGTAATGTTCATAGCAGCACCATTTACAATAGCAAAAAGATGGAGACAGCCAAAGTACCCATCAAGTGAAGAATGGATAAACAAACTATGGTACATACACACAATGAAATATTATGCTCCCTTGAAAAATAACAAGGAAGCTGCAAGCCACCACCTAACATGGATGAACCTTGAGGACATTATGTTGAGTGAAATCAGTCAATCACAAAAGGAGAAATACTGCATAGGACCACTATTGTAAAAGACTAAGAAAAAGAACCCATACTAAAAGGGGGTGGATTCTTTGCTGGTTGCTGGGATGTGGGGGTGGGGTAAAGGGAGGGAGGGAAAGGTGAAGCACAGGGCAGAGAATAGACACAGGATAGTGTGGGTGCTGGGGAGGGGGGCAATATACAAGAAGGGAGAGGGGAATGGAAGAACAAAGCAGACAGGAGAACAATTAGGCATTGTTTGAATGGGCTAAGTGGGACAGAGGTAAATAATGATGTATGCACAACCTTGGAACAACAGGGCTCTGGGATACAGAGATTGAGACATGGTTGGAATGGGGAAACGGGGGGAATAATGTTAAGATGCTTGCCTGTCTTTTGAATCTTGGTTTTCCTTGCAGTATATTATAAAACAGACACTGGAGGGGGAGAGAAAGGAATAGCTAGAAACATCTCCATAGAAAGCTTGTAAGTCTGTCTTCTGCCTATAACTGATTGGAATACCTAAAATGGGGCTACAACATGCCCAGTGAAGGAGGCTTCCTGCGGAGCCTCTACATTATATAAGTCTGTAAGTGGAAGCCTGAACCACATCCAGATCTTCAGAGATGGGAAATTTCCACTTGAAAG
>NW_006408767.1:1597862-1601788 GCF_000296735.1 Chrysochloris asiatica
CCCCAACGAGATGGATTGGCCAAGTGGCAGCATTGATGGAATCAAGCGTGGCAACAGTAGTGAGGTTGGCCCAGGATCAGGCAATGTTTCCTTCTACTGTGCATAGGGTTGCTATGAGTCGGTGTTGACTCGATGGCACCTAACTACAACAACAACAAATCAACTCAGTGCACTGAGGAAACAAGTTTTATTCTTGATAGGAAGAATCTATCCATCCCAATTGGAATTTTGAGCAACTGCATCCATAAGCAAAGGTCCAAGTTCATCAAATTGCAGCAATTTATACTTACTTACAGTATCAAACATCTTTATCTTCATCTGGTGGAGTTCTGGTCAGCTAGCCATACAAGCTAGGTCAAATGGGTACTAGCTGCAAGTTTGGAAGTTCATGCACACCTCCCTGCACTTCAGACCAGCTGGGCACTTCACTTTCAGTTCTAGCATCTAGTGGCTATATCCATGCCCATGGGCTCAGGAGTTCACACATCTCCCTAAACTTCAAACCAGCCAGGCCTTCCTCTCCTCTCTCTCATCTGGTGGTCAGTAGGTGTCAATGGAACTTGGCCAAACACAGCCCATCTCTTCATTACTGCCTTTTCCCCACTTCAATTCATAAATCGATCCAAGTGGTCACCAGTGAGCATACTAGATTGCTCATGGGTTCCCTTGTTGAATTGAATCTTATTAAAGAAAAGCATTCAGAGGAAACAGCATTTTAAAAGTCACAAATATAAGGCAGGCACAAAAGGACATATACTGTATGATTCCATTATATGACCTGTCTAGAAGAGGCAAATGCATAGAAAGAAAAGTTCATTTGTGGCTAGCAGGGGCTAGAGAAAGGAGGAGAGGTGGAATTTATTACATAAGGGGTACTGAGTTTCTGTTTGCCATGATTAAATCTTTTGAAAGTAGACAGTGGTGACATTAGCACAAAATGATGACTGTCATTATGTCAATGAATGATACAGTTGTTAAGTGCTGTTGAGTTGGTTCTGACACATAGCAACTCTGTATAGGGTTTCCAAGGAGCAGCTGGTGAGTTTGAACCAGCAACCTTGCAGTTCAAACTGATCTTTCAGTCCAGTGCTTATCCTACAGCACCACATCAGAACTCCAGAATATGATACACTTAAATATTGTAAATGGAAAACTTCATTAATATGTATTTTACCACAATGATTTTTTTTTTTTTTTAAGAGAGAGTTCAATGTTTTAGAATGCAAAAGTCAGATAGATCCAGGTTCAGATAATGCCACTTCTGCTTTCAGGTTGTGCTGGCTGTAGGACCTTGGGCACCTGTGTCTCTAAAACTCATCTGAAAAAAAATCTGTAAAATTGCTAATACCAACCTCTGTGGTGTCATGGAGACTAAATGAGAGAAGGCATGGAAAATGCTTACTACAGAACCTGACACATTATCTGTGCTTGGCAAGCCCTGGACGAAGAAGAGCACATGGCACATTCTCTGGGAAAATAATTGCCACCAAGGGCAAGACACAAGGTAGGTGTGGACCAGAGAGAAGGAGAGATGGGGCAGATCGAGTAAGGAGCAAAGAGCAGAGACAAAGTGGATAGACAGCAGCTGACATCATCAAATCATCCTAGGTACTCTTGTGTGAAAGAGGATATTATAGATGGCACTTAACAATAAACAACAACTGTGTAGAGTTGTTCTGAAGGTTAAAAGTTTACCTGGCATATTTCAGTGCAGTTAATTACTTGATATTGCTCTTCTATCAATAGTCTTTGTGGTGGTGGTTATGTGCCGTGGAGTTGGTCCTGACTCATAGCGACTCTGTACAGGGTTTCTGAGGCTGTAAATCTTTATGGGAGCAGAAAGCCACATCTTTCTCCTGCAGAACCGCTGATAGTTTCGAACTGCTGACCTTGAGGTTAGCAGCCTGACTCATAACCACTATGCTACCATAGCTCCTTCAATAGTCTTTGTACCTCCCACCAAATAACGGGGTAAGGTTTTGTAAATGAGGTCCTTGTGGCCCACCAAGGGGATTAGATAGCTTACTAATAATGTAAATAAGGTGTGTGGTATCCTTATGGGGATTGGACCATGCAAATAAGGTATATGGAATCTTAATAAGGTGATCAGTCTGTTTTGCCATCCCTGAAGTGGAAAGTGGGACTTCACCACCACCAAAAAAGAAGAACCAGTAGTGGAATATATCCTTTGGCTGTAGAATCCTTGCACTGAGAACCTCCAAGACCTAGAATCTAGAAAGGGTGAGTTGTGACATTGGAGACAGTAAGATACAGCAAGAAGAAGCGCAGAAAAATGACTGCAGCAGAGGTAGCAGAACCAAGAGACAAACAGAAGAGAGTGCAGTGGACTTTCTGGCCCACAGAGCAAGAAAGCTGGGTGCATTTGGGCAGGAGACTTGCTTGCAGAGTGGTGTGCCTCTGGGCATTAAGTCAGCAGAGCTAAAAGAACTTTGTAATATTTGTCCAAGGGCAGAGGTCAAATGAAGCCAAGGGCCAGAGAGAGGCATACCTGCAATCTCTGTGAGAAGCTTTCCTAGTAGAACTGTATCCTGTCATCTCTGATCCTGCATAGTAACCTGTTACTACCCTAATAAACCTCATAATCGTGAGTATTAAATTCAAGTTCTATGTGGCTATTTCAATGAATTATCAAACCCAGCAGAGAAGCAGTGTAATGGGAGGGACAGTTGGTTCAGCATTGGTAAACAGGTGGAGGTAGATCTGACCTGTGCCTCCTAGGAATCAGTCTTAGTCTGTTGATCTTGATTATCCTCCCTGTTTATGAAGTTAGAGGAGGTCAGAAGCCTTGGCCACTCCACTTTTACACATAAATAAACACACTGTAAATATTAGCAATAACAACAACACATTTTACCTTGTTATTGTTGTTAAGTGCTACCCAGTTGGTTCCAACTCATATCAACCCTGTATAGGGTTTCCGAGGAATAGCTGGTAGGTTTGGACTGCCAGCCTTTTGGTTCACAGTCCAGTGCTAAATGATCCTACAACACCATACCAGGTGTCCATGTTATAACTAAGGACCATCATTTTTCTTTCAAATTGTCTCTGGGCAAGCAGTTCTCAAAGAGTTGTCTGGATCCTTTGAGGGGTTCCTGAGACCCTTTCAGGGAGTTTGCAGAGTCAACACTGTTATTTCGTACGTAGAGAGTTACTAAGATATTATATGTCTTCTACACTCTCCTTCTCTCCCAAGTATGTAACAAGAGCTTTCCAGACGCTCCACGATTGTGATATCACAACAAATTAAATACAGAAGCAGAAATAAGAATCAGGCTTTTTATAACTCAACTGTAATTAGATGTATAAACCTAGTTATATATCTGATATTGTCTCATTAACATAACAAAAGAAACCCCTACTGGTAGTTTCTGAATTATGACTGGTTCTGATATAAATTGAATATAAGTTGAATACCTATTCTCTTTTTTCAATTTTTATTATCAGTATCTTTAGAAATCTGATCTTTATGTGTCTTTGGGTGTTGGAAATATTGCATATAAGTTTAAAGATATATTTTAATACATATCTACATACATAAAAAATAAATACATCATAAATAATCATACCATTGGAAGTGCAGTTCATTGTAACTCAAATATGGTATAAACCAGGGACTGTTTTTCCAAACAGGGTTATATTTAGAGGTACAGGGGTAAGGACTGCACCACATATCTTTGAGGGACACACTTCAGTCCATAACAGCTCCTTTCAAGTAGTTTAAGATAGAGATGTAGGTGTTCATGGTCACTCTCTTTTTTTTTTTTAATAGGGTTAATGGGATAATTTTTTTTTTTCTTAAATGTTTTATTGTGAATTATGTCTTCACCCGGGTTCACAGGAGTCTATTGAACATTGTAGGGCTTATCTCGCCGCTTCATTGCTGTTTTTCCCTCACTTCCCCTTAT
>NW_006408767.1:1602768-1609585 GCF_000296735.1 Chrysochloris asiatica
TTCTTATCAGCTGGACGCTTCACTCTCTACTTTAGTCATCTGTGGCTATGTCACTGACTCTGGGCCCAAGGGTCCCCAGGTCTTGCCACACTGCTGGTCAACCAGGTCTTCACCCGGGTTCACAGAAGTCTATTGAATGTTGTAGGGCTTAGCTCACCATTTCATTGCTGTTTTTCCCTCACTTCCCCTTATCGGTGTTGAGTCATGGTCTCTTTTAGAAAGGATCTATTTAGGGAGGAGTAAAGCAGAATGGGGAAAGAGAAAGGGCCAAGCAACTGTATGCTCTCTGGTCAAGCTTGGTCTTAGCCAGGTCATGGGATTTGGACTCTATAGTGCAAACTGGACCAGAGAGTTATTCCTCCTTGAGCAAAGGAGACAGCCTTTTTCACTAAAAGAACATATATTAGAAAATGTACCATTTTAACTATTTTAAGTGTGCAATTCAGTGACATTAGTTACATACACAAAGTTGTGCAACCATTTCTACTACCCTTCTCCAAAAGTTTTGCATTGCCCCAAACAGACACCCAGTACCCATTAGGCAGCAATTTCCATTCCTGTCTCCTCCCAGCTGTGGAGTCATTAAGAGTGTACCCATGCATCCAGCTGTACTCATTGACTATGGGCTACATGTACTCTTGAGGAAGGGGTGCAAAATGGCAAATCTTGCAGGCCACATATCTCCATCAGCTACAGACAGTTCTTCAGAGAAATGTGCTTTTAGAAGAAAGACCATTCCCTCACAGCACGGAAGGGTGTGCAGCCCACTTAGAACCTGGGTGATTATTACATCTTCTGAGTCACTGACTAAGACAATAAACAGCCTCTGAAAAATTCTACAAGGAGAAAGTAAGGAGGTTGTGTATGTCCTAAAGAATCTAGTCCTTTTCCCTAGTTGAGACTGATCCAAATTCTAAGGTCCTTTAGGGGTAACAAACTCTAGTGATAGCCATCCCCCAAATATCCTTTACCCTACCAGTCACAGAGCTAAAACATGACTATTCCATGCAAAGAAACCTTCTCTCAGAAACAGACCATGTGACCTCAGATTCCCACTCGATCTCATGCCACTAAAGAGAACTAAAGCGAATTGGTCTTGACCTTTTTTCTCAACCTTGTGTTTCTCATTACTGTCAGCATGTTGCTATTTCTATAGCCTTTTGCAGGGCTGGACCTCTGGGAACAAATGCTGAGATGAAATTAGAAGTCTGAGGGGTTTGTTAGAGGAAGGTCTATGAAAGATGCAGGAGCAAGGGGGTGGGGTGGTGCTCAGAGTAGATTGCCCCTCTGACCCCTGAAGAAAGGAGGGAAGGAAAAGGATTAGGGGAAAGGCTTCAGCCTGAAGTGTTGCTGTAAGCATCTTACCAGGTCTATGGAGAGCCCATAGCCAACCTCTTCTGTGTTCATTATCTCCATTAATCCTTTCCATAACCCAATGACACAGGTGTAGTTTCTCCCATATTAAAGTTGAGACAACTGAGGTTCTCAGAGAGGTTTAGCATTTCTACTCAAGATTGCATACTGAACTACAGCTGACAGATCATCCAAAATCCAACCTATCAGTGAAATACTTAAATCTGTGTTTTTCATTCATTTATGGAAATCATTCTTCTATTACCATAATCTATAAATTTCTTCAGTTTGGGAATGTGACTTTGACTTCCTTTATAACTACAAAAGGGACTGATACGGTGAAAATTCAAACAAAACACAAAGCTACCAAACAAAATGTGCCTCTCCTGCCACTTCCACACTTTGCCCTGTCCTCATCTGAAACATATCTCATTCCTTTCTTACAAACAACTTTCTGTGTCCTTATATTCTTGTAACTTTGCCTTTATCTTAGATGTTGTTGTTGTTGTTAAATGCCATCAAGTCGGTTCCATCTCATATATTGGATTTCTGAGGGATGGCTGGTGGATTTGAACCACCACCCTTGCAGTCCAGTACTTATCGAACGGTGTAACACCCAGACTCATTATCTGTAGATAAAACTATCTGTATACTATTTTTTTTTTCAACTTTTTCACGTAGTAGATTATACACAGTCTTCTACATCAGCACACAAGCATTTCACTATTTTCAAAGATAATTGCTTTATTCATAAACATTTGTTTCCAGTTTTTGCTATTGCAAACAATGCTGTAATAAACATCCTTGTGCAAGTAGATTTATATCATTATGTTTTATATCTTATTTATTTATACCATGCTCACTACTAAAAAGGATTCAAAATAGTCAAAAATCATTTTATGAGTTGAATCCAAATCTAAAAAAATGCGAGTTGTGATTTCAGATACCCAAAAAGGGAAAAATCAAGCTAATGTTGGAAATTCATAAGTAAGTTAAGTAAAAATGCTAATTTTAAGAGGGTAAAACAGATGGGGCTTTGAAATATGTGATCCAAAGGTTTCTGGAGACACTTATGTTTGAATTAGAGGATACAGTATGAGCTCTCTTGGCAGCAAAGTAATGTTAAATTGATTTCTTTTCCAAACAGTTATTCCCACCACAGCATCCGTTATCATTCTATTTTTAAGGACCTAAAAGAATATTGTACATACTTACAACAAATGAGTGTAACTTAATGATGTTTTTATTTATGCATACTTTCTTTTTAATTTCCATCCTTTGTATATCTTTTCATTTCTATTTTTGATTACCGTTGCTGTTAGGTGGTGTTAGGTTGGCTCTGACTCATAGTGACCCTCTGCACAACAAAATGCCATGCTGCCAGTCCTTTGCCAGCCTCATAATAGTTGATATGTTTGAGCCTATTGCTGCTGCCACTATGCCAATCCATATCACTGAAGGTCTTCCTCTTTTTCACTAACCCGCCACTTTACCAAGCGTGATGTCCTTCTCCAGGGACTGGTTTCTCCTGATAACACATCCTGGCTTCTAAGGACCATTCTGGCTGTAGCTCTTCCAACACAGGTTTATTAGTTCTTCTGGCAATCCATGGTACCTTTAGCATTCTTTTTCAATACTAAAATGCATCAGTTCTATGGTCTTCCTTATTCATTGTCAAATTTTCACATGCATATGGCGCTATTGAAAATACCATGGTTTGGGTCAGGCACATCTTAGACCTCAAAACTGATAGTTTTGCTCTTTAACACTTTAAAGACGTCTTGTGCAACACATTTGCCTAATGCAAGACATCATATGTCTTTATTGCTGCTTCCATGAATGCTGATAGTGAATCCCAGAAAAATGAAATCTTTGACAACTTCAGTCATTTCACCATTTATCACGATGTCATTTATTGGTCCAGTTGTGAGGAATTTTGTTTTCTTGACATTGAGGTGCAATACATACTGAAATCTGTAGTCTCTGATCTTTATCAGTATTTTAAGTCCCCTTGGCTTCCAGTCAGCAAGGTTGTATCATCTTCATATTGAAGATTATTCATTCTGATGCCACCTTCTTCTTCATATAATCCAGTTTCTCAGATTATTTGCTCAGTGTACAGATTTTTTAATATGATGAAAGGATACAACCCTGGCACACACCTTTCCTGGCTTTAAACGATTATCTCCCCTTGTTCTGTTCAAACAACTACCTCTTGGTCTGATTACAGGTTCTTCATGAACAGAACTAAGTGTTCTGGAATACCCATTCTTCACAATGCTGTCCATAGCTTGTCATGATCCACACAGTCAAAAGTCTCTGCATAGTCAGTAGAGCACAGGTAAACATCTTTCTGGTATTCTCTATAGTCAGCTAAGATCCATCTGATGACAGCAATAATATCCCTCACTCCATATCCTCTTCCTAAATTTCTGGCAGCTCCTTGTCTATGTACTGCTACAATCATTTTTAAATTATCTTCAGCAAAATTTTACTTATATGGGATATTAATGATACTGCCCAATGACTTCTCCGTTCCATTGTGTTACCTCTTTTTGGAAGGTACAGATATGGCTAGGTAGCTGTCATTCATCTTGGCATAGAGGAGTGAATGCCTCCAATGCTTCATCAGGTTGTCAAAAGATTTCAATTTGTTGTCTGCCCGTTCCTGGAGCCTGGTTTATCAACAATGTCTTCAGTGCAGCTTGGACTTCTTCCTTCAGTACCATCAGTTCTCGATTATATGCTACCTCTTGAAATGGATGAACATCAATCATTTCTTTTTGGTACAGTAACTCTTTTTTTTTGCTGTTGTTATTTATTTGGGCCGCTCTTGTACTTTATGTAGATTAATTTATTTAATCCTCAATAAAAAAACTACTGCCATCAAGTTGATTCCAACTCATAGTGACCCTAAAGAATAGAGTAGAATTGCTCCTTAGAGTTTCTGAGATGAAATCTTTACAGGAGCAGACAGCCTCATCCTTCTCCAGAGGAGTGACTGGTGGGTTTGAACCACCAGCCTTGTGGTTAGCAGCCCAATGCTTAAACCACTATGCCACCAGGGTTCCTTGAATCCTCCTTGAAGCCAAAGTAGGTATCACTATTATCCCTATCTTCTTTTTATTATTTTTTTATAAGTTTTTATCGTGAGGTTTACATGGAAGAATATCAGTTTTACATTCAACCTATTGTATTTCACTTCATTGAAATGCTTATAGTCCCCTCCATGCATCATCAAATAACCAAAGGGTACACCACACAGGCCTGCCCCCCACCCCCAGCCATCAGCACACAGCCCCTATCCCTCTCTGAGTTCAGTGTCCCCAGCCTTTCCATCTGTCCATGTCATTGTCTCTGTCTCCATCCCTGCCATCTCTGCCTCTCTACCTAGGGTCCCGCTCTCCCCGCTTCTCATTTGATGGTCCCAGGGACCTCCGCTCCTGGCCTGCAAAATCAATCACTCCCTTCCCTTTGTCAAAAAACATCTACCTCTATATTTCCTACCCTCACAGTCAGTCCTGATGGCAATTATTCACTATTGTACCACAAGACTCTTATCCCCATTCCTTTCACCAGCCCAGTCCCAACAGATTGGAAATCTTTCTGTGGAGATGGTACAGTAACTCTTAATATACCTTCCATTTTCTTTTGATGCTTTCTGCATCATTCAGTATTTTGTCCACAGAATCCTTCAATATTTGCAAGTGGAGGCTTGCATTTTTTCCCTTCTATTCTTTCAGCTTCAGAAATGCTGAGCTTGTTCTTCCCTATTAACAATGGTTAATACTCTCCTTGATATTAAAATTGTTATGAAAACTTTGCCCTGTCTTCCACAGTAGCCAGCTTAGAGAAAGGAACGAGTCTCCCATATGAGAATATTTCCCTCAGAGCGACACTGCCCATGAAAAGTCTGTCCAAATGCATGGAGAATAGACCCAATCAAATACATACCTTGTACCCGCTATGTACCAAACTATGTAGAGAACTTTTTAAAAAGCTATTAAGGACCAGTCTGATTAAACTAAATTTCATACTCTGAGAAAATACACAATAAACACTAGTAAAAATGAAAGTGGTAATGACACTGGGGGAAAGGTGATGGGCAAAAATTCTAGAGAAATTGAATTAATATTCAGATGGGACTTTAATACAATGGAGAGACAATGTTATTCTCACATTATCATGGATACTTTTCTTACAACTAAACTCTGTCACTTCAATCACTTGTTTTTTTTTCACCATCCGTTCAAGTTGACCAGTCACTCCTTGGAAACCCTATATAAATAAGGTCGCTGTGGGTCGGAACAGACTCGACGGCAATTAACAACAACAATAACTACCTCATAACTACTTTTCACCTGTGGCGCTATGGGTTAATGCTCTGGACTGCAAAATCAGTTTGAACCACAAAGTTGGTAGTTCAAGCTCACCAGCCGCCCTTCAGAAACCCTATACAGTGTCGCTATGGGTCTGAACCAACTCAATGGCACTTAACAACAACAACTCAGAATTACTTTTCACTATCACCCTCATAACTACTCCTGAGAATGCCCAGAAGTCCCTAGGCTATCTCTCTTGTCTGGGTATTTCTAAGAACCTTTCAAATCACTACATTTAAGTATCCAGTCACCTGAGAAGTCATTGTTCTCAAGGTCTTTCATTCCTAAAAATTGTGACCCTCTAACAGGTGTGGCGGAATCCTGGTGTGGCGCTGTGGGTTAATGTGCCAGACTGCAAAGACGTTTGAACTGCAAGGTCGGTGGTCCAAGCTCACCAGTCACTACTCGGAAACCCTGTAGAGGGTCGCTATGGGTCGGATCCGACTCGACATCACTTAACAACAACAACAACAAAGTGGCAAGTAGCGTAGTGGTTACCAATCGGGCTGCTAACCTCAATGTGGTCAGTTCAAAACTACCAGCCATTCTGCAGTAAAAAGAAGAGGCTTTCTACTCCTGTAAAGATTTACAGCCTCAGAAACCCTGTGCAGGGTCACTATGAGTCAGAACCGGCTCCACGGTACTTAACAACAGAGTGAAAAGGTACCTGGGTAGTACAAATTGTTAAGCACTCAGCTTCTTACCAAAAGGCTGGTAGTTTGAACATACCCAGAGACACCTTGGAAGAAAGGCATGGGAATATACTCTTGAAAACTAAGTCATTGAAAACCCTCTGGCACACATAGGGGCACCAGGTGTTATAATCTAAGGCAATTTTTTTAAGGTGGCAAACGCCAGTCGTCTCCAGACAAACTCATCCACAAATCTTATCTGAGCACTTGCTGAAGTCACCGTCATCCTTATATAAAGCCAGAGTCTTTGCTGGGGACCAGCAACAGAATATTCTGTGATAATGCATTCTTAGTTGATTCACCTGTAAAATACTTATTACTATAAGTATTTTAACCACTATACTACCAGGCCTTCCTTGAAGATGGCGGATCAGGTAGATGTGTAGTGAG
>NW_006408767.1:1630494-1631812 GCF_000296735.1 Chrysochloris asiatica
GACTCGATGGCACCTGACAACAACAACAACAACATGAAAGACAAAGTTTGGCCATCCTGGCCTCCAAGGAGCACTCTGATTAATAGAGGCAGAAAACAGTCAAAGGCAGCAATCTGTTGAGTTCCAGCTCTCACAAGTTCACAAGTGTCACTCTATGACTCTGTGTGTGTGTGGTGAGAGTGACAAAAAGAGAAAGAAAGACTCACTTCAAGGGGCTGTTGTTGTTAAGTGCTGTTGAGTTGATTTCAACCCATAGCGACCCTGTATAGGGTTTCCAAGGAGCAGCTAGAGAGCTTGAACCGCCGACCTTGCAGTTCAAACAGCTTTGCAGTCTGACGCATTAACCTACAGCACCACACCAGGACTCCTCTGGGAGTTCCCAAATTCATAGGTCAGGTGGTGTATGTATAAGGAGGCCTCATGGAGCTGTAGGATAAGCACTGGACTGTTAATCACAAGGTAAGCAGTTTAGACCCACCAGCCGCTCCACAGGAGAAAGATGAGGCTTTCTGCTGTTATAAATATTTACAGTCTCAGAAACCCAGTACAGGGTCCCTTACTATGAATCAGATGCAACTTGATGGCAGTGTGTTTGGTATTTTTGGTTTGTTATGTATGTATAAACATATATATGTTAATTTGTATGTTTCCAATCCCCTAAAATAAAGATTGGATTTATAAAGATACTGATAATAAAATGCAATCATAAAGAAAACTAAAAAAATTTTAAAGGAGATAATCCGACTTATATCAGAACCAATTAATGACACACTCATCGGAACGAAACTCCATCATAAGTTGGAAGAGACTATATGTACGTAAGTAAACATTTGTCATTTCAACACTTTTACATGTACAATTCAGTAACATTAATCATGTTCCTCCTATTCAACTATCAACACTTTCTGTTCAACAAACACCCTTAATAGAAACTCAGTGTCCTCTAATCAACAAGTCCCTCTTCATCCCCACTAATCACTAATAAAGAAAAGTCTCTGTGTTGTTAAAGTGCTGTCTTCGACTTGGTTCTGACTCACAGCAATCCTGCATACGTTTTCTGAGGAGCGGTTGATTTATTTGAACCTTTGACTTTGCTTATCCTACAGAGCCATACCAGGACTCCATATACTTGCCTATTCTAGATATTTCAATATTTGTCCTTTTGTAATTGACTCCTTTCACTCAGCATGATGTTTTCAAGGTTCACCCAAGTTGTTGCATTTATCGGGAGTTCATTTCTTTTACAACTGAGTAATACCTGGTGTGGCGCTGTGGTTAATGCGCCAAACGGCAAAGCCTTTTGAACTGCAAGGTCGGC
>NW_006408767.1:1632472-1648617 GCF_000296735.1 Chrysochloris asiatica
CTCTCTCCCATGTCCCCATCTCTGATTCCATCTCTGGTGTCACTGCTTATCTGGATAAGATCGCGAATGCAGCTTGTGCTCTTTTCCCTTGATGGTCCTAGGGTCCTCTGTTTCTGAACTGTAAGATTAACTACTCCCCCATTTTTGTTACAAAATTTCCACCTTTACAATTGTGACAGTCACAATTAGTCATGATAACAATTACTTACTATTGAATTATAAGAATCTTATCCCCATCTCTTTTCACCAGACCCACCTAGACAAGATGAAACCTATTCAGTAGGGACACTTTCTTCTCCCACACACTCTTCAACTACACTCCCTCTTGAAACCTTGTAAGCCAGTCACTTCATACCTTTATCGACCCCTCATTTTAGGTAGCCAATGTCTGAGTTGCTCATCCCTATCTACCCTGTGTACAGAGGAGATAGCATTGATACTTCATGTGAAGACTCCTTCCCTCTCTGTTGGTATTTTGAGCTACTACCTCCATGAGTATTAGGTCAAGTTCATCAGATTGTAACAATTTACCCTCATTTCCTTTATCAAAATTTTTTTCTTTTTTATCTTCCTCTAGTCGAGTTCTTATTATCAAGCCATCGAGGCTAGGTCAGATGGGTACTGTCTGCCAGTTTGGGTGTTCTTATGTGTTTCACCTCACTTCATATCAACTAGATGCTTCACTCTCAGTTCTAGCCCTCTGTGGCCATGTCTTTGTCCATGGGCTCTTGGAGTGTTATATATTCTTGTATTTTTAAAACAGTTTTGAGTTTTGCTCTGAAACACAGTTAGATCCTTTCCAGGCCTTCCATCTTTTAGGTTTTTTTTCAGATAAGATCAGAGCAGCGTTTAGCCTCAGGCTGATTTCTCTGAGGCAATACCTTACAGAGTACTCTACCCAATGCCCTTATAGTTCTCACTGCTATCAAGTGGATCCTGACTCACAGTGATTCTGTTGTTGTTGTTGTCATAGCAACCCTATATAGGGTTACTAAGGCTGTACATCTCCATGGGAGCAGAAAGCCTCATCTTTCTCCCTAGGAACAACTAGTGGATTTGAACTGGTGACCACATGGTTAACAGCCCACTATGCTACCAGGGACCCACAGCCGATACAGGAAAGGAAGATGAAGTTGTCTGTTTCCATAAAGATTTACAGTCTCAAACACCCTAAGGAACAGTTTTACTCTAGGTAATTTACTATCTGTTGTTAAGTGCCGTCGAGTCAGTTCTGACTCATCGTTACCCTGTATAGGATTTCTGAAGAGCGGCTAGTGAATTTGAATTACTAATCTTGCGTTCAAACTGACCTTGAGGTCCAGTGCATTATCCCACAGCGCCACACCACTATTCTTTATGGGAGCAGACAAATTCATCTTTCTCTCTCGGATCTTCTGTGGGTTTGAACTGCCAACCTTTTTTGGTTAGCAGTCCAACCTTAACCCAACTATGCCACTAGGGCTCCTGAATACTCAACTTTCCAAACTATTGTTGTTGCTATTGTTAAGTGCCATCAAGTCAGTTCCATCTCATAGCCACCCTGCAGAGGGTTTCCAAAGAGCAACTGGTGGGTTTGAACCACCAACCTGTGGTGAGCCGTCCAGGACTTATCCTACAGTGCCACACCAGGACTCCAATTATCTCTGACATCAACTCCTCCCCCTCAGTACTCTCCCTAATAGGCTTGCTGTTGTTGTTGTTGTTAGGTGCCATTGTGTTGGTGCCAACTTAGAGAACCTGTTTAGGAATTTTGAGGAGCGGCTGGCGGGTCTGAACTTCAGACTTTGCGGCTAGAACTGACCTTGTGGTCCAGTCCTTTATCCTATAGCACCACACCTGATAAACTTAGGGTTCCATAATCCATAATTCATTGAAGCATCTTACAGAACTTACAAAGTTGTGGAGATTGGCAAGTCCCAAATACTAGGGTCAGGTAACAGTCTGGGCTGATGAACCAAAAATCAACAGATCAGACACACACTGTTGACTCACATGGCTACAGAGCTGGCAAATAAATTCAGATGATAGGCTGCAGTCTCAAGTCCCATATATACACATACATACACGCACACACACACACGAAGGTAAATGAAAAAGTATTGTTATAAAACCTTCACTAAAGAAAAATATTAAAATGTGAACCTATTGTTTCTTGACATACCCTTCTTCTAGGTCTAGACACTTTTGAACGCAGTGTCTCCATCTCTCTAGCCCTTCCCTGAGGAATGTGTTCTTTGATCTATACCACATCAAAATAGCAGTTTTGACATCTTTGAGGAACTCATATCATGTTCCTTTGGAATATTCTTTGAATTCTGGGAACAAAAAGGTCTAGAGGGACAAGATCAGGGCTGGAGGGTAGATGGGGTAAGGTTCCCCAACAAAATTCTTACAGGACAGTCTTTGTTACCCTCAAAGAACCAGCAAGTGCATTGTTGTGATGAAAAAATAATTCCTAGGTGTGACTTTTTCTTTTCTCATGAATATAGTTTTAAATTTTCTTTGAAGTTCTTATAAGATAACATTATTATCCTGTGTCCTTTGAGAAAGTCTATGAAGATTACCCCTTTGAAGTTCCACAAAACTAGTTACCATAACCTTCTGAGCTGACCTCTCGGCTTTGAATTTACGTGATTTAACAGACCCCCTTGAAAATCACTCTTTGCAACTGTTTTATAAGGCATCCTAACAAGTTCAGGTGTGGCACTGTAGGATAAGCACTGGACTATTAACTGCAAGGTTAGAAGTTCAAACCCACCAGCCACTCCTTGGAAACCCTACCCAGGGAGCTTTGAGTCAGAACCAACTCAGCAGCACTTAGCAACAAGACTAAGACACATATGTTACTGAGAGAACTTATCTACAGCCATCCACTTGACCACCAGTGACATGTTTAAATATGTTTTATGTGGAATAAACCAGTGCATGTGTGCAATGGAACCCTAGTAGTAATACTTTTTAACTTACCATGTGTGTGTGTATACATATTTATATTTCAGTGGTTTTACTTCTCTAGAGAACCCAGACCAAGACAGATGACATTATCTTTAAATATTTTTTTAAAGATTACTGTGTGAAATTTCCCTTATTTTTCTCAAATACTTTTGTTGTTATTGTTAAGTGCCATCAAGTCAGTTCAAACTCATAGTGACCCTATATATAGGGTTTCTGAGAAGCAGCTGGTGGGTTTGAACCACCAACTTTGTGGTTAGCAGTCCAGTGCTTATCCTATACTGCCACACCAGGATGCCCATAAATATATAGATAGAGATAATAACTTCAAGAAAATGGCTCATGCAATTGTGGAGCAGGAAAATCCGAAGCCCATGCATGGGTCCAGCAGCAGGCTGGAGACCTCTGCTGGTTCACAGGATTTCAGGGGTTGGTGAACCCAAAAATCTGTAAGTCAGGCATCAGGTGAAAGATTTCTGCAAGCTTATGTCCCAAAAACAGGAAACTGGGCAATAAGAAGAGTGCAGGACTGAGAAAGAAAGATAGACAGCGGAATAGAAGAAAAGGGGGAAATGTTTAAGGGAGAGAGAGAGAGCTTTACCAGAACATTCATTTATACACTGGAGGTGGGCCACACCTCCAAGGAAACTCCCCTCTCTACTGATTGGCTGATTACATTGTAGAAAATTATTACATTATATTAAATTAGGCAAGAGCACCCAGCTCAATGTCTGCCATACCAATGAGAATCATAGCCTACTCAAGTTGACACGTAACATTGACCATCACATCCTCTCCATTGAATTCTTATTTTATATTATAATGGTAGCCCAGAAGAAGATTAAAATGAGAGAAGTTTGAGATTTCCTCCTTCTGAAATAATCTTAACTACTTTCTTTAGCCCCAGGGACACCTGAAAGAAAGTAATTTTAGTGTGAGAGGAAACAAGTAGTACCTCGTACGATGCTGAGAAGGGTATCTTTGCCTAGCACAAGTAGGGCAGAGAAGAGTGGAGCAAATGGTAAATGCAAGAAATATGACAGCACCCCTCCTATATGAACACCCCCACACTAGCAATTCATCATACTCTTGCAAGTATTATGATGCCCCTAAACTTTAGAATCAACTCAGTTGCTGCTAGTTTTAAATTTTAGACAGACCAAATTTTTATGCAAGTTCAAGCCAACTATAAATAACTGTAAATAGTCTGATACTTGAGATTTACCCAAACTATTGTAAACATCTCCAAAAGAGAGATGCCAAGCATTGTCAGTAAATGTTCTGACCATTCAAACTCTCAAATATGACACAGTAGAAATCGCAACCAAGAACAACCCAAAGGCCTTTGGACATCATCAAGCGTTGTTGGATGTCATCAAGTCCATTTTTGGCTCATAATGACCCTACATAACAGTGTAAAACTTCCCTATAGGATTTTCTAGGCTGTAATCTTTGTGGAAGCAGATCACCACATCTTCCTATAGAAGAGCTATTGGGTGAGTTTCAACTGCTAAACTTTCAGTTACCAACAGAGCACTTAACTATTCCAATACCACGGCTCCTGCTTTTCTCCATAGCCTTTAGTTAATATAGAAATGATAGCAGCTTTACACAGAGGGCAATGCAAAGATTTCAGACAAACTTGTATTTTGCCATTTATCTCCATTGTCCAGTTCCCTTCTTAGTTATGGTGGTGGTGGTATGTCACTGAGTCGATTCTGACTTAAAACTCTAAATCTTTACAGTAGCAGAAAGCCTCATCTTTCTCCTGCAGAGCGACGGGTATATTCTGACTGCTGAACGTTGAACCCACCACACTACCAGGGTTCCTTTCCCTTTATAATAGAGATGTTCAATAAGAGGAGAGAAAAGCACTTGGAAGGAAAGTCCAAAAAATCAGTGTTTTTAAAGATTTTGCAAACTGTAGTGGAGAACTTTCAAGATTAGTTTTGTTTCCTGGTTCAGTTATTAAATAATGAAATGATCTTGGGCAAGTTAGACAGTAACCTCTCTAAGTCTCAGTGTCTTTAACTTTAAAATTGGAATCTGATTCAAACCCACCAGTCTCTCCATGAGAGAAAGGTGAGGTTTTCCATTCTCATAAAGATTCACAGCCTTAGAAATCCCAGAAGGTTGCTATGAGTTGGAACTGATTCCATAGCACTTAACAACAACAACATGAGTGCTTATAAGTATATAAATATGAAAAAGCAAACTTCATTAACAAGCAGGCAAAGGATATATATTAGATGTTCCTTTTCATTTACTCACCAAATATTTATTCAATGCCTCCTAGTGTGTTCCAGGCCCTTTTCTAGGGAAACAGAGCAAATGTGGCCAATAAACTAGAAAATGCTTTGGAGGTCAAGCAAAATGACATACTTACATTCATTTTCCAGCTTGGCAAATATTTAAGGCCATGATAATATCCCATGTTGTCAATAATGTGATGAAATAGGCATTCACATGCACAGTTGGTGGAGTGTAACTTTGTGAACCTTACTGAAGAACAATTGGACAATAAATCAAACTTGCTGCCATTAAGTCAATTCTGACACACAGCAACCCTGCATAGGGTTTCACGACTATACAGCTGTATAGGAACAGATAGCTTCATCTTTCTACCTCCAAGTGACTGGTAGGTTTCAGCCATTGACCTTGAAATCAGTTGTTCATTGCTTATCCTAAAGCATTATTTTTTGTTGTTGTTCTTAAGTGCCATTAAGTCAGTTCCAATCCATAGCGATCCTTTGCAGGGTTTCTGATGAGCAGCTGGTGAGCTTGAACCACCAACCTTGCAGTTCAAACTAACTTTGCAGCCCAGCTCATTAACTCACAGCACCACACCAGGACTCCAAAGGTTGTTATTATGTTATCATTGTTAAGTGCCACTGCGTCAGTTCCAATCCATAGCGACCCTGTATAGGGATTCCAAGGAGCAGCTGGTGAGCTTGAACTGTCAACCTTGTAGTTTAAACCAACTTTGCAGTCTAGCACATTAACCCACAGCATCACACCAGGATTCCCCAAAGATTATTATAGATATTCATTTATATATGATAAGATATGCCTTAAAATGGTGAAGATTTTTGTTTTCTTTACATTGAGATGCAATCCAAAAATCCTCACCACTGGACCAATAAACAACATTCTTATCAATGGAGAAAAAGATTGAAGTTGTCAAGGACTTCATTCTTTTTGGACCAATTATCAACATTCAAAGAAGGAGCAGTCAAGAAATCAAATGACGTATTGCATTAGGCAAATCTGCTGGAAAAGAACTTTTTAAAGTGTTGAAGAACAAAGATGTCAGCTTGAGGACTAAGGTGTGACTGATTCAAACCATGGTATTTTCAATAACCTCATATGTATACGAAAGCTGGACAGTGAATAAGGAAGACCATAGAAGAATTGATGCTTTTGAGTTGTGGTGTTGGAGGAGAATAGTGAAAGTACCAGGGGCTACCAAAAGAACCAACAGATCTGTGTTGGAAGAAGTGCAGCCACAGTGCTCCTTGGAGGCCAGTTCTATTCTCTAGAAAAAGTCCCTCCTCCAGTTCCACTTCCCCATATACAATTCTATGGTAAGTCCCATTTTCCATCCCCACCAGAAAAGCCAAAATGGCTCACCCATGGTCTTAATGACTGTATTCTTATTTAAAGTTCCTAGTCCTAGAACAGATTTCTTTCCTCTCTTCCACCAATTCATCCTGCTTACATATATCCCTGGATGTAAATCAATGATCTGTCTACCTGGTCTAGCAATCTCATGAGCCTTTATATTCCTGAAGCTGTACCATGCCCAGAAGAGTTATTTCTCACATAACTATGCAGACTTTCTCGCTAGTGGCAGTACGGAAGAGACTCTGAGAAAGTTATAAATGCCCTCCCTTGACCCTGCTCACTGCTGTGTCTATAAGCACAAGTCTGAAAGAAGGCTTGGCCTTTGTTGTTTCCAGTCTGACTTTGCCCACACTGATGCTGGTTTATAACCACATCAAAGCCTCTGGAAAAGAGCACAAAGGCAATCAGATTCTCTGCTGCTGTGGAGTCCACCACTCCCAGCTTTGATGAATCCACCACAAAGGTACAGTTGAATTTGACATCATTTTAAGAGAAAACATTTGTGCATTTGTATAAAAATGATGCAGTTGAAGTTACTACAGTTTATTTGAAAGTGCCCAAAGAGCCAACCACCCAAGGAAGCCAACCTCAGGGAAACCATTTCAGATCATCCTTAAAATAAGCAAATTCTAACCTCCATAAGAATCTGTCTCTGAGTATTGTGTTCAGAAAATTAGTGAAGGATGGGGGAAGTCCCTGAGTACTGTTACAAATGGTTAATGCACTAGACTGCAAACCAAAAGGTTGGAGTTTCAAGCCCACCCAGAGACTCTTCAGAAAGAAGTCCTGGTGATCTACATTCAAAAACTCAGTCCTTGGAAACCTTCTGGAATGCAGTTCTACTCTTATACATATGGAGTTACCATGATGCAGCATCGACTCGACAACAATGATGGTTTAAAGGATGGCGTTCCAGGTAAGAAGACACCTTTTTCAAAGGTGCTTGCCTATCCCTGCATCCATCACCCTCAGTTCTCTACTACCTTAAGCCAGGACACGACACCACAAGATCTAGCAGCAGGTTACCATCCTCAAGACAAAAGTCAAATGCTAAGGATGGCAGAGCAGGAAGGTAGGGGAAGCTTGGAATTTGGAGACAACTGGGACAACCTGGATAACAAAATGTAGACATCAAAATCTCCAGGAGTTTTTGTTACATGGGATAAAAAAAAAATAGACCTCTATCTGTTTAAGACATTTTTGGTCTAGTTTTCTGTTACTCACAGCCAAACATACTTGAATTATGCTAGATATTTTCCATTTGCTCTCCAGATTTACATTCCATTCTTCTCAACAGCTCTGGGCCCCAAGAGGTGGACCCATAGACACTGCCAGTGAACTCACTTGTCCACCAGCTCTGGTTGGGTTTGACCAATTGGAAGATATATAATATATTATTTGATCCAGAAATTCCACAGTGCCAAATTTATAATGTATAATATATTATGCTTGCAAAAACATGCCAAGATGTATTTACCAGAATGTTCATTGCAATATTATTTGAAACAGTAGAATATTGGAAACAGCACAGTTGTTTTACTTTGTATTTTTAATTGTGGCTAACACTGTGTAAAGGTAGGAAGGAATAAAAACTTACTTTAAATTAAATAAATATGGTATAGTATATACATTGGAACACTTTGCAGAAATTGAAAAGGGAGTAGCTTAGTATGTGGTGTTATGGAAAGTTCTCCAAGATATAATGTGTGGGGTTTTTTTTTTTTTTTTCAGAAAAGGTATAGCGTTATCCGATGTATATTAATAAATTAAAGCATATGTGTCTTTTTTTTTTTTTTTTCCCCAAGAAAAAACTGTGGCTACCTTTTAAAAAAATGTTATTGAGGAGAAATTCACATAAAATTAGCTATTTTAAAGAGAATAATTTAGTGGCTTTGGATACATTCACAATGTTGCGCAACCGCCTCTATCTAGTTAAAAAATGTTTTCATCATACCAAATGAAAACCTCAAACCCACTGAAGTCATTTGCCATTTTTGCAGAATGGTCTGCCTATTGTTGAGTGCCATCAAGTTGGCTCCAACTCATAGCAACCCTATATAGGGTTTCTGAGGGGGAGCTGGTGAGTTTCAACTGCTGACTTTGCAGTTCAAATCTACCTTGAATTTCAGTGCTTATCCTACAGCACTACACCAGGACTCTAGTCTCCCTATAAGCATTTAAAATAACTGCTCAGAATAAAGCTTGTGTTTTAACAACAACAAAACAATTTCATACCTGTTGAGAAGTTGTTCCTACCTCCCTTTACCCCCAGTGCCTGGCAACCACCAATTTGTGTTCTGTCTCTCTGGATTTACCTATTCTAGATATTTAATATAAATGGGATCATATAATATTTATCCTTTTATGGCTGAATTCTTTTACTTGGCATAATGCTTTCAAGGTATATCCCTCTTATAGTACATATTAGAATTTTGTTCCTTTTTATGACTACATAATATTCCATAGTCAACAAATGTTATAATGAAATGTGCAAAGACCTGGAGTCAGAAAACCAAAAGGGAAGAATACACTCAGCATTTCTCAAGCTGGGGGAACTGAAGAAAAAATTCAAACCTCGACTTTCGTTATTGAAGGATTCTCTGGGCAAATTATTGAATTATGCAGAAAGCATCAAAAGAAGATGGAAGGAATACACAGATTCACTGTACCAAGGGAAATGGTTGATCTTCAACCGTTTCAAGAGGTAGCATATGATCAAGAGCCAATGATACTGAAGGAAGAAATCCAAGTTGCATTGAAGGAATTGGCAAAGAATGAGGTACCAGGAATTGATGGAATAAAAATTGAAATCTTTCAAGAAAGTGAGGTGGCACTGGGGGCACTCACTCATCTCTGCCAAGAAATTTGGAAGATAACTATCTGGCCAACTGATTGGAAGAGATACGTATTTGTGCCCATTCCAAAGAGTGGTGACCCAACAAAGGAATGAGGAAATCATCGGACAATCTCTTTGATATCCCATGCGAGTCAAGTTTTGCTAAAGGTAATACAAAAATAGCTACAATCATACACTGACAGAGAACTTCCGGAGGTTCAAGCTGGATTCAGAAGAGGGCATAGAATGAGGGATATCATTGCCTATGTCTGATGGATCTTGGCTGAAAGCAGAGAATATCAGAAAGATGTTTACCTGTGCCTTATTGACTATGCAAAGGCTTTTGATTGTATGGATCATGACAAGATATGGACAACATTGCAAAGTATGAGTATTCCTGAACACTTAATTGTGCTCGTAAGGAATCTGGACGTGGACCAGGAAGCATTTGTTTGAATAGAACCCGGGAACACTGAAGGGTTTAAAATTAAGAAAGGTGTGCAACAGCGTTGTATTCTTTCACCATACTTATTCAACCTGTATGCTGAACAAATAATCTGAGATGCTGGGTTATGTGAAGAAAAACATGACAGCAGGATTGGAGGAAGACTCATTAACAACCTGCGATATACAGATCATACAATGTTGCTTGCTGAAAATGAAGAGGACTTAAAATACTTACTGATGAACATCAAAGAGCACAGCCTTCAGTATGGATTGCATCTCAATATAAAGAAAACAAAAATCCTCACCATTGCATCAATAAACAAAATTCTTATCAAGAGAGAAAAGATTGAAGTTGTCAAGGACTTCATTCTTCTTGTATTAACTATCAACACTCATGGAAGTAGCAGTCAAGAAATCAAACGACGAATTGCATTAGGCAAATCTGCCTAATGCCAAAGACCTTTTTAAAGTATTGAAGAGCAAAAATATCAGCTTGAGGACTAAGGTGTACCTGACCCAAGCCATGGTATTTTCAATAACCTCATACGCATGCAAGAGCTAGACAATGAATAATGAAGACCAAAGAAGAACTGATGCTTTTGAGTTATGGTGTTAGAGGAAAATGTTGAAAGAACCATGGGCTGCCAAAAGAACCAACAGATCTGTGGTGGAAGAAGTGCAGCCAGAGTCCTCCTTGGAGGCCAGGATGGCCAAACTTTGTCTCTCATACTTCGGACATATTGTCAGGAGGGACCAGTCACTGGATAAGGATATCATGTTTAGTAAGGTGGAGGGTCAGAGAAGGAGAGGAAGACCCCTAGCAAGATGGATTGGCAAATTGGAAACATCAATGGACTCAAGCATGGCAACAATTGTTAGGTTGGCCCAGGACTGGGCAGTGTTTCATTTTGTTGTGCATAGGGTTGCTATGAGTCAGTACCAACACAATGGTACCTAATAACAACAATAACAATATTCCATTGTCTGAATGTATGTACCATATTTTGTTTATCCGGTCATCTGCTGATGGACATTTGCCATCTCCACCTTTTTGCTGTTGTTAACATTGCTGCTGTAAACATTGGTATATACACATCTGCTTGAGTCCCAGCTCTCAGGTCTTTTGGATATAGAGCAAGGAAAGGAATTGCAGGATCATATGGTATTTCTATGTTTGACTTTTTGAGGAACCACCAAACCATTTTCCACAGAATGTGAACCATTTTATAGCCTTAACATTTATGCTCAAGCCTTGACAACACTGGGTTTTTCTGATATTAGCTATATTCATTGCAGCATTTCATTGTGGTTTTGATTTGAATTTCCTTAATGACTAATGATCTTGAGCATCTTTCACGTGCTTATTGGTTATTTGTATGTCTTCTTAGGAAACATGTCTGTTCAAGCCCTTTGACTTTTGTTTTTGTTTTTGTACTGTTTGAGTTGTTGATCTTTTTGTTGTTGAGTTTTAGGAGTTATTTGTATATTCTATGTCTGTCTTCTTTTTAGAGTTCTGGTGTGGTGCTGTGGGTTAATGTGCTGGACTGAAAAGTCAGTTTGAACTGCAAGGTTGATGGCTCAAGCTCACCAGCCTATACAGGGTTGCTAGGGTCGGAACCACTCAACAGCACTTAACAACACCTTCTTTTTAACTTTTTGGAAATAGCTATGTTATCTTACCATGTTGATTTTGATACTTCTTTTTTTTTTTTTTAAACTTAAAGCCAAAGGATTATTGTTTAAGGCCTGTCTTACCCTGTATTTCCCATAAAGTCAAGCCTTAAGCAAAGGCTTATATGTCACTACATTAGTAAGGAGTGCCATTATAGGAAGGTGAGAGTGAGGGGCAGGAGAATGAGGCAACACATATGAATGTGTTGTCATACTGACCACCATCAAGAATAATTAATTGTTCATACTCACAAAACATTCTTTACAAAGCTTCATAATCTGTATTATAGGATAATCTTTCTGGAAGAAAGAGGAAAGACTTTATTCGCTGGCTCTACTATTTTCGATAGTCTCATATGCATAAGAAAATTGGACAATGTATAAGGAAGACCATAGAAGAATTTATGTATTTGAGTTATGATGTTGGAGAAGAAAAAGTACCATGGATTGCCAGAAGAACAAACAAATCTGTGTTGGAAGAAGCACAGCCAGAATGCTACTTAGAAGCCAAGGTGGCCAGATTCCATCTCTCGTACTTCAGACATATTATCAGAAGGGACCAGTCTCTGGAGAAAGACATCATGCCTGGTTAAGTGGAGGGTCAGGGAAAAACGAGGGAGACACCCACCAACAACAACGAGATGGATTGGCCCTGTGGCACCAACAGCTGGCTCAAGCACAGCAGCAATTGTGAGGATGGTGTAAGACCCAGTGGTGTTTCTTTCTGTTGTACACAGGGTCATTATGGGTGGGAACTGACACAACAGCAGTTACAACGGTTCCAACCCACAGCTACCCTGTAAAGTTTCTGAGAAACAGCTGGTGAGTTTGAATCACCAACTTTGCAGTTCAAGGTGACCTTGTGATCCAATGCTTATCCTGTAGCACCACACCAGTACGTAGTTTGTAGGTGAGTTCTAAGAGACCTTAATTCCCCCTACCCTTCTGGATTGTTTCATTAATTGGTGCCAAGCAGGGTCACTTAGTAGCACTCACAAGGATCCCTGGGACAGAAAGTGAGAGATTCCTGGTGAGACTAAGAAGTGGGCCTGGGCCTGCAGACAGGATTTGTTGTTGTTGTTAAATGCCCTATGGAGTCACTTCCAAATGAACAGAAATTCATTTTCCCAGGAGGCATAAAGGCTGAATTCAGGGCACCACCTCTAAAACAAAACTCTCTGTCTGCCCTGGGAGAAAAGTCTTGTCTCTTTCAGCCTCTCTTCCTCAGATCTTTGGTGATCTTCACTTGGCATTAATCTTAATCCATTTGTGCTTCCTTACTTATGTGCCTTATCTGCTCCTTTATATCTCAAAAGTAATTGCTTTAAAAAACACCCTCATCAACATAACAAAGAAAGTCATATTCTCAGATGGGATTACATCCACATGTATGGGGTTTATGATTTATAACACATTTTGGGGGGACAAGAATTCTATCCATAACAGTGACAGAAGTTGGATCAAGAAGCAGATGACTTCAGGAGGGTGACAATAGTGCATAAGAGCTGTCTGTCACATGAGTCCTTAATATTCTCCTTCACGGGGCTTTGTATTTTAAAACTAATCAATATTATTTAAAGATTGAAATGAAAAGAATGCTATAGAAACACCAGTCCCCCAAGAGGAAGTTTTTGTTGGGTAGAAGGGTAATTTGGTTGCATTACCAGGCACCCCACTGGGCAGATTTCATACCTCTGGCTGAACAGAAATCCCCTCCTCATGCTATTCCTTTGATGATCTCCCTTCTCAAAGATCTATGAATAAATCTAGCTTCCTACTGAACTACCCACAAAATTGTTGTTTCCTACTAGTCTTTCAAATAAAAACTAGTTTACTTAATGAAGTTAGTAAATTTTGGTTGAAAAAAATGCTCCCAGTAGTCAGATAGAGCAGTGATTCTCAGTGTGTGATCACCAGAGCACTGTCATCAGCATCACCTGGGAATGTGGTAGAAATGCACACTATCAGGCCCCACCCAGATTTTCTGAATCAAAAATCTGGGAGATAGGCCCAGCAATCTGTATTAGCACAAGCCTCCCTGGGGTTCTGACACATGCTCAAGATCAGCAGTTCAAATCCACCAGCTGCTTCTTGGAAATCTTACACAGGCTCTCTCTATGAGTCGGTTCTGATTCTATGACGCAACAAGATATATTACACCAGAATTGTTGTTAGTTGCTTTAAACTGATAGAATGATGTTTAAGACCAGAACAGGACTCTTCATTTTAAATTCTTTCAATCGAGTTTGAAATACACTTGCAATGCGTTATATATTTCTGCTTGAGCGTCAGTTCTCAAACTTTTTGGTCCCAGTTCACTTTTACATTCTTATAAATTAAGAGTTATTTATGTGGGTTATATTTGCTGACAGAGTCCTATTGTGGCACCATAAGATAAGCACTCAACCTCAAGGTCAGTTTAAATCATAAAGGTTGGTAGTTCAAACTCACCAGCTGCTCCTCGAAAACACTATGAGATTTAAGTCTCTATGAGTCACAACTGACTCAATGGGCTTTAACAATAACAACATATTTGCTGACAGGGTTGCTATGAGTCAAAATCAACTCGATGGCACTTATCAACAAAAACAGCAACACTGTGTTGGAAATTAAATTTGAGAACATTTAAAAATATTTATCTATTAATTCATTTGAAAAAATGACAGTAAACCCATTGCATGTTAATTTAATTAACAAATTTGTATTAGAAGTATACTTTCCAAAACAAAAGACAATTACTGAGAAGACTGGCAACTTTTTTACAACTTTGTAAATTGCCTTACTATCTTGCCTAATAGAAGACAACTGGATTCTCATATCTGCATTCAATCTTTTGCCATGTTTTTCTGGCTGAATTATATGAGGAAAATTTGGATTCACACAGATATGAGCAAGTTGTTAGGAAAGGGAAGACTTCATAAACCTCCCTGGGGTCCAAAGACCACACTCAGAGAACCGCTATGCTAAAGTTCAGTACATCTTACTAAGGTGAGGGCCATTTTTTGAGAAAACACTGTATTAATGTGGAATAATTGATCATAATCTACCTACTTTCCTGGTTGGAAAATTCTATATTCATCAAATCTCCCCATTTATAGTACAGAAGAAAAGTATAATTTCTCTGCCTTACTAAAATGGAGTCCTGATGTGATGCTATAGGATAAGCACTGGGTCACAAGGTTGGTTTGAACCATAAGGTCCACGGTTCAAATCCACTAGCCCTTCCTCAGAAATCCTATAGAGAGTCACTATGATTTGGAACCAACTCCACAGCACTTAACAACAACAACTAAAATGGAGAGAGCTAAATTTATCATCTAAACACAGTTGTTGATATTTAATGGAAACAGAAATTGGATCAATCATCTATATCTTTGAGTATTAAAATTATAAATATATTTTAATTTATAAATGAATAGACATATTCAGACATTTAAATTATGATTCATAGTTCTAATTTTTATTTTTTAATATGTTAATTTAATCATAAAATAATTAAATCCTAAAACTGAAGAGGACCTGAAAGATCAAATAGGGTAACTTCTTTAGCCAATAAAGAGACTATTGCAGCAAGAGAGTGAAGAGGCCAGGAGAACAAACAAGATGGCGGATCGGGTGGAAGTGCAGTAAAGGAGTTCCGCCAACAACAACAGAGAATACCTGATGAAGAAGGCTCAGGGGATGGTCCCAGAACTCTGAACCACATATAAAGGAATATTTAGAAGGTTGGAAGGCTTACAGCTTGGGGAATTTGTGGCAGAATCAAGAAATCCATTGCTTTCTAGTCTGGGACGCTCAACTGCTCCAGGAGCTGCCATCTTGGGTAACACCACACGGGGGAAGGATCAGAGCAGCCACAGACGCCTGGCAGAACTGCGGAGATAAAGGTGTGGACATTCTTTTCTTTTGATATCTGTTCATTGGTCCCTTGCCATCTGCACAACTCCATTCTGGTGACTATAGGGGTGCTTGAGCTAGGGGGCACCCCAGTCCCACCCTCGGAGGGTTCTACTACGCATGTGCACAGATCTCAAAATTTAAAGAGACAGTTTCCAATTAAAACCAAACGGCCACAACTGGCCCTGAACTGTTTCCAACTAGAAAAAAAGGCCTGAACGGGGATTGTGGAGTGGGACAAGCAAACAAAAAAGGAAATAAGCCAAAAATTAAATCCTAAGTTACGTCAAAATGACCAACAGTGGTATCTTGAAACTTCTCAGGAAGAAGAAAGAAAAGGGAAGCCCATTCCCTGATCACATCTACGTGGAGACAATCAGAAAGCATACAAACTACCAAAATGCATACCCATCTAAGTAGTAAGGCCACAGATAACCCCTGAAAATGCCCAAAAAACAGAAGCAGATGACCATATCTGCACATGTCCAGAAATGAGATAAAGTGACTGAGGCAAGTGAGCTGGAAGTAAACCTATACTCCATACTAGATGATGGGCAGGCTTTGGAAATGCCTGAAAAGGAATTACTAAAAATAATTATAAAAGGTATCAAAACACTATACAATTCAGTTGAGAAAAATAAGGAAGAAGTCAGGAAAGTGCTACAGGAACAATCAAATAAGATAGATAGAGCATTGGAAACAATTCAAAACCTACAGA
>NW_006408767.1:1650113-1655089 GCF_000296735.1 Chrysochloris asiatica
ATTCGTAACCACTACGCTACCAGAGCTCCTTATACTCAGAGCGGTAGTTACTCTAAATACCAACAGAGAGGGAAAGTGTCTTCAAACAAGTTTCAATGCTATCCGCTCTGTATACAGGGTAGATAGGAACGGGCAACTTAGACATTGGCCACCTAAAATGAGGGGACAATAAAGGCACGAAGTGACTGGCTTACAAGGTTTCAAGAGGGAGCTTAGTTTAAGAGGGTTGGGGGAAAGAGGCCCCTCTGAATAGCTATCATCTTGTCTAGATGGGTCTGGTGAAAGGAGATGGGGATAAGATTCATAAGATTCAATAGTGAATAACTGTTATCATGACTAATCGCGAGTGTCACACTTGTAAAGGTACAAGTTTTGTAACAAAAAAAGGGGAGTGTTTAGTCTTACAGTCCAGAAACAGGACCCTAGGACCATAAAGAGAGAAGCGCGCAAGCAGAATGTGGGACCTTATCCAGATAAGCAGCAGCGCCAGAGATGGAGGCAGAGATTGGGACATGGAGAGGGGGAGCGGCTGAGGACTCTACATTCATCAACTAAGAAGAGAAGGACTAAGAACTGGTGGCTAGGAGCAGACTTGCAGAATGTGCCCTTTGGAGATGTAAATTATTATATATGCCTGCATGGGTTTTTTTGCTTGTGTGTTTTTTAAAAAGCTAAAGTGGTTAGAGCGAAATACTTTTAACTCATGGTATATGGAGGGGATTATAATCAATGTAATGAAACAAGTTATATGAATGGTTGAATGTGAAACTGATGATGTGCCCTGTAAACTTTCACTCAATGCACAATAAAAACCTTAAATTAAAAAAAAGAGAGAGAGAGAGTGAAGAGGCCAGATGGTCTGAAGTGCAGGAAGTTGTGCATGAACTTCCAAACTTGCAGCTAGTACCTGTTTGACCTGGCTAAGCTGACCAGATGAAGATAAAGATGTTTGATACTAAGAGCAAATAAAAATTGCCACAATTTGATGAACTGAACGTTTACTTATGGAGGCTGATAGGGGTGTTTCTCAAAATTCCAACTGGAATGGAAGATTTTCCCAATCAAGGAAAATGCTTGTTTCCTCAATGTACTGGGTTGATAGGGACAGACAACTTAGATGTTGGCTATAAAAATGGGGTGTAGCTATAAAGGCATGAAGTTGCTGGCTTACAAAGTTTATGGGTAGGCTTAGTTTAAGAATGGGGAAGGTAAAAAACTATCCCCATGGAATACTTTTGCTCTTTTTCAGATGTGTCTGGTGAAAGAGGGTGGGGGATGATGCTGATAGGATTTTGATTCAATTTGTGAGTAATTGTTAGCAGGATTAATTGTAATTGTCAGAACTGTAATTGTAAAAGATGTGTAATTAAAAGGGGGCAGTAGTTCATCTTTCATTTTAGGAAGAGAGGATCCCAGGACCATCAAGAAGGAAGAGCATGAGTGGGATATTAGAATCTACCTAGAAAAGTGGCAACAGCAGAGACAGTGGCAGACAGGGTGGCATGAAGAGACAGAGCAGCTGCAGGCTCTGGATCATAGACTGAGTAAAGCTGTGTGCCTGCGGGCAGGAGACTGGCTTGCAGAATATGCCCTTTGGACATTTAAATGAATATATATGTTTTTGTTTTGCTTTGCATCGAATATTTTTGCTTTGTTCATTTGTGAAATAAAAAATGTAAATGGGGAACCACAGAGAAGAAATAGGATAACTGTTGTTGCAGGGAAGGAATTGCCATCATTGAGATGAAACCAAGTGTATGGTTTGTTGAACGTGAAGCTGATGATCTTATCTGTAATCTTTCACTCAATTCACAATAAAAAGTTTTTTTTTTTTTAAAGAAACTACTGCAGTAAGTTTCAAAGCCTTCACCAATTTAAGCTTCAAGTTAGTTGAAACTCGGTTTATTTTAAAATAGTTGACGTAAGAGAAATAATTTGATTGCATAAAGATTCAGATAGAGCAAAAAGGAAATTTTTTAAGTGAGAGAACTTCATGAGGTTAGTTTTGAAATCAGTAACATTAATAACTAATCTTAGTAGTTTGAAGTCAGTAACATTAATAGCTAATTTAGTATGTAAGTATCTTACATTTAACATATTCTGTTTTCACAATAATTCAATTAATATAGATATGTTTATCCCATTTTATTGATCAGAAAATTGTTGTGCACTTTCGAGTCAATTCCGACTCATAGCAACCCCATATAGGGTTTCCAAGAGCAGCTGGCAGATTTAAACTGCCGAGCTGATGGTTACCAGTCCAGTGCTTACCCTACAGTGCCACAACAACTTTGCCAAAGTCACATAGCCAGGAAAGGAAGAAGCCAGTCCTAAAATTTCAAAATTAATGTTCTTTGTTCAACACTCCACAGCCTCTCAACCAAAATGTTCCTTTGGCTTCACATTCTTAAAATCATGCAGCTCGCTTCATTTTTCTGTACTTCAGTTGTGACTTCTGTAAATTGAGAGAGCAGACCATCTCTGAAAATTAAATTTTATGGAATCCAAAAATAAGTTTTTCTCTTCAGTTTGTGAACTGCATTTGTCAATGTGTAGATGAGATGTTACATGGTATTTCTGCAACAACAACAACAAAAAAATCACTTTAATTTGCAATTCAATTATGGAAGCTAATTGTTGGTTTATATCACCATTGAAAATTGGAGGTCCATGGGCTGTATCAAACCTCACAGTGTTTTTAAAAACTTTAACTTACTGTTTAATAATTTAGAGATGTCTCATAAAAGTATGGATTTCCAGCTGTCTGAGAAAAATAGAAAGTGTGGTGATACTAGCTCCACATTCTTAAGTGGAAGTAACTCTCCAGAGGTGAATAACAGAATTCCTCTTTAGTTCATAGTATTCTACCATTTCCTATATTCACTGACCTAAGGCCTACTTCACTAATCAGCTCAACTTGCCTGGTCCTCAAAATCATTTGAGTTTCAATCCTGGGTGAAAGAATATCTTTATGCTGCTTTCTGAAATTTCAATAATTCAGAAGACCTATACAAAGAAAACTACAAAACACAACTATAAGAAACCAAAAGAGATTTGCAAAAAGGAAGAATATGCCATGCTCATGGATAGGAAGACCTAACTTTATGAAAATGTCAACACTACCAAAAGCAATCTATAGATACAACACATTCCCAATCCAGATTCCAACATCATTCTTTAAAGAGATGGAAAAATGATTACTAAATTTATACAGAAAAAAAGAATCTTCAGATAAGCAAAGCACTGCTTAAGAAGAAAAACAAAGCTGGAGGTCTCTCACTTCTTACATAGCTACAGTGGTCAAAGCAGCCTAGTACTGATACAATGAAAAATTCATAGATCAATGGACCAGAATCAAGAGCCCAAAAGTAAATCCATCCACACACAGCCAACTGATCTTTGACAAAGGGCCAAACCACATTAAATGGGGAAGAAATAACTTCTTCAACAAATGGTGCTGGCAAAACTGAAAATTGATTTGCGAAAGAATGAAACAAGACTCATATCTCATACCATATACAAAAACAAACTCAGCATAGATAAACGACCAAAATTAAAACATAGAACTATAAAGATCATCAGTAAAAAAAATAGGGACTTGAGTCAGAAGTGACTCAATGGCACCTAAAAACATTGACAAAATTTATGTGTAATCATGGGTGATGCAAATGCTATTAACCAGCAGGTTTGAGGTTACATCTACTCAGAGGTACCTTGCAGGAAAGGCCTAATGATCTACTTCTGAGGAACCAGCCATTGAAAACTGTGGAGCAGAGTTCTACTCAGAAGATCATTGGAATCAACTCAGTAGCAACTGATTTGTTTTTATGTATGGTTAAAGAATATAATGTTTAGTTGTGTGTGTTTTGGAACTACATAAAAAGACTTCGTAAAAGGAAAAAGAAAAAATAGGGACAAACTTAGGGGTGCTAATATATGGCATACATGCACTATCAAACATTACATAAAAAACATAAACCATATAAGACAAAATAGATGACTGGAACCTCCTCAAAATTATAAACTTATGTGCATCAAAAGATTTCACCAACAGAGTAAAAAGTACGTTTTTTCAACAACATACTAGACAAGGGACTAATCTCTAAAATTTATAGAAAATTATAACACCTCTACAAGAAAAAGACAAACAACCCAATTAAAAAATGGGCACAGGATATGAGCAGACATTTCATCAAGGAAGACATGCAACAAAATATGAATAAATATTCATGATTATTAGCTATTGTTGTTAAGTGCCGTCAAGTCAATTCTGACCCATAGCAACCCTGTATAGGGTTTGTGAGGAGCAGCAGGTGACCTTGAACTACTGACCTTGCAGTTCAAACAACTTTGCAGTCTGACACATTAGCCCACAGAACCACACCAGGACTCAAGAGACACAATCCAAACAAAAATGTCACATCATCTCATACCAGCATTAACAGCAAAGTTCAAAAAACAACAAATGCTGATGAGGGTGTAGGGAGACTGGGACACACTTACATTGCTGGTGGGACTGTAAAATGGTACAATCACTCTGGAAAACAGTATGGTGCTTCCTCAGAGAGTTGGAAATATAAATACCTTATGTTGTTAAGTGCCATTGAGTCAGTTCCAACCCATAGCAACCCTGTATAGGGTTTCTGCGGAGTGGCTGGTGAGCTTGAACTGCCGACATTGTGGTTCAAACTGACTTTGCAGTCCAGTGCATTAACCCACAGCACCACACTTGGTATATATCCACAAGAAATACGAGCCAGGACACAAGTAGATATATGCACACCAATGTTCATGACAACACTGTGCCCATCAATGGGAGACTGGATAAACAAATTTGGAACATACGCATAATGAAATAACTATGCAACCTTGAAGAAGAATAATGAATCTGCAAAACACTGCATAACATGGATAAACCTTGAGGACATTATGCTAAGTGAAATTGTTGTTGTTGTTAGGTGCCATCAAGTGGGTAC
>NW_006408767.1:1657664-1659239 GCF_000296735.1 Chrysochloris asiatica
TTTTTTTTTTTTTTACATTGAGATGTAATTAAGTATTTTTGCTTTGTTCATTTGTGAAAAATAAAATGTGTTTCAAAGGCTGTGCTCTTTGATCTTCATCAGTAAATGTTTTAAGTCCTCTTCACTTTCAGCAAGCAAGGTTATAGGGGATTGGAATCATTGAGCTGATACAAAGTATATGATTTGTTTAATGTAAAGCTAATGGTCTTGTCTGTAAACATTCACTCAATTGACAATAAAAAGTTAGAAAAAGATGTTTACAATAATTTTAGTACTGACTGTACTTGCATTTGCATTAGAACAATCCAAAAAGTCTAAGTATTCATGAGCCAACAAACATGAAGTCAACAATCTTCCAGGTCAATGTTTCTCAAAGTATGACCCATAGGAAAAATTTTTGCAAACTGGCATGTATTTCTGCTACCACATCAGTTCTCAATGTTTGAGAAAACCTCTGGAGTTAGGCCTGTTATTGTTGTTGTTAAGTGCTGTCAAGTTGGCTACAACTCATTGGATTTCCAAGGAGCGGCTGATGGGTTTGTACCACCGACCTTGCAGTTAGCAATCAAGTGCTTATCCTAAATGCCACACCAGGACTCCACACCAAAACCTAGTCCTAGGAATACAAAATTTAAACAGGTTTTCCCACCCCTACTGATTCTCTCAACTGCAAAGATCAGAAAAGGTTGTCATGGGAGCCCGTAGCACTTGAGCTGGCCCTTGAGGAATACAGAGGAGTTAGACATGTGCAGAATGGGAGGAAGAATGTTTCAAGGAGCAGCAACAGCATGAACAAAGGCATACAGCAGGAAGCTTAGGAGCATGTGTAGGAAAGGAAGCAGTTGAATTTGGTTGTCATGAAGAGGTGATTAAAGGGAGTAGGGAGTAGTGGGGGCTAAGCTTGGCAAAGAGGCTGGAGCCGTATTCTGGGTAGACTACATAACTCTGTGCCTACGTGGTCTGAGGTTGGATGGTTTTGAAATGGATATTAAATGGGTGCGTCTAAATGGAGAAACCAAAAGGCCAAGCAGTGTATTAATTTTGATGTTTAAACTAAGGCATAATACTAGGAATAGAAAGGAAAACACAGATTCCTGAAATACAGCCTGTCTCCAGGTTATGAATATCCAATTTTAAAAAAACACACTGTTATTGTTAGGTGCCATCCATTTGGTTCTGACTCATAGCAACCCTATGCCCAATAAAATGAAATGATGTCTGGTCCTCACAATTATTGTTTTGTTTAAGCCCATTGTTGTTGCTACTATGTCAATCCATTGCATTGGGGACTTCCTCTTTTTCACAGACCCTCTACTTTCCCAAGTATGATGTCCTTCTCCAGGGAGTGGTCTCTCTTGACATCATGTACAAACATGTACAAATTTCAAAAATGAAAGACAAAGTCTTGCGATCGTCACTTCTAAGAAACATTCTGGATGCACACCTTCCAACACAGACTTGTTTGTTCTTCTAGCATTCCATGGTACTTTCATTAGTCTTCACCAACACAATAATGGAAATGCTTTGATTCTTCTGGAGTCTTCCCTATTTATTATACAGCTTTTATATGCATAT
>NW_006408767.1:1661019-1662328 GCF_000296735.1 Chrysochloris asiatica
CATCAAATCTGTTCTTTTTTTTAACTTTTTATTGTGAATTGTGTGAAGATTCGCAGACAAGACCATCAGCTTTATGTTCAACAAATCATAGACTTTGTTTCATCTCGATGATTACATTCCCCTCCATGAAACAACAGTTATCCTGTTTCCTCTCTGTGGTTCCTATCTCCATTCCACCCACCTTCCCAACCCTTCTTAACTTTGTCCTTAGGAAAATGTTGTTCTTCTGATTTTGAATAATTGACCATTCCATGGTAAGCATACCTTACTAGTGCTGCTATCCTCCAGCTATAAGTCTATCTGTTTCTTGGCTGAAAATTGGCCCACAAGGGTAGGTTCCTTTCCAGACCTTAAAGTTGGCTGAGGACCATACATAATCTCAGGTTCCTCCAGTCTCTCTCTGACCAGTAAACCTGATCATTTTATTATTATTATTAAATAATTTTAAGTTTTGTTCCACATTTTATCCCATTGTATCTGGGACCCTCTAATGTGATTCCTATCAGGGCAGATGGTAGTGATAGCCAAACACCATTGCGTTCTTCTGGTCTGAGTCATGGAGACTGGTAGTCATATGTTCCATAAATCTATTAGATTAATTGATTGCAAGCCTCTTCAATTCTTTTTTTTTATTCTTTTCAACTTTTTATTGTTCATTGACTAAAGGCTTACAGAAGAGATTATCAGTTCTACATTCAACAAATCATGTTGTTCTTAAGTGCCATCAAGTCAGTTACAACTGATAGTGACCTGTATAGGGTTTCCAAGGAGCAGCTGGTGAGCTTGAACCACCGACCTTGTGCTAAAACTAACTTTGCAATCCAGCACATTAATCCATCAGGAATTACTTTATTACATGGCTGGATCCCTTCCATCCGCCATGTACCAACTGCTAACAGTATTCACTTTAACTATTACATTTCTCCCTGTATCTCCCACTACCTTCTTCTTTCCTCTGCTAACCTCCCTCTTGTCATATATTGCCTGCCTGTCACCCTTGTTAACAAGTGTCTACCCTCTAGCCTATCAATAATTTCCCCTGCCCACCACTCTACCACCCCCACCCTGTCACCATCATTGATCATTTCTTTTATCAAAAACTCTTTTATTTTTACCACATTGATCTCATACAATACAATCTTTTTGTGATTGATTAATTTCATGCAGCATCATGTCCTCCAGGTTCAATTATATTGTGAGGTGTTTCACAGATTCATCATTATTATTTAACATTTTGGCAGTCCATGGTGTGTATGTATCAAAGCTTGTTTAATCATTCTTCTGTTGATAAGCATTTAGGCTGTCTCCA
>NW_006408767.1:1663098-1664574 GCF_000296735.1 Chrysochloris asiatica
AATTTCAGAGCTTTATATATGTCATACTACTGCTTCTTTCCTACATGGTTTCTGCTAAGAAATCGGAGCTTAGTTTTAATGGTTCTCCTTTGTAGGTAACTTTTTGTTCTACCTGAGCTGCTCTCAGGATTCTTTCCTTGACTTTGATATTGGAAAGTTTGATTATGATACGCCTTGGTAATTTTCTTTGGGGATCTTTCTTGTTTGGGGAATTCATTCAGCTTTTTGTATGCTCATCTTCTTGTCTTTCATGATGTGAAATTTTCTTCCAAAAACTCTTCAACAATTTTCTCTGTGTTTTTAAATGTCTCTTCTTGTTCTGGAATTCCAATTACCCATAAACTGTTCTTCTTCATAGTGTCCTACATAACTCTTAGGCTTTCTTCAGATTTTTTTCTGCTGGTTCTTCTACTATAGTTGTATTAAGAGATTTATCTTCAAGCTCACATATTTGGGCTTCCATTGCTTTAAATCTACTCCTTTGCCCTTTCAATGTATTGTCCATTACTGAAATCTTACTATTAATCTTCTGGATTTCAAATTGCAGGTTTACTATTATTTCAAAATTTGCATTTATTTTGTCTGTTTGTTCTTCTAGTATTTTCCTGAATTGTTCTCTATGAAATTCTTCTCATAGAATTTCTCTATGTTCTCCTTACTTTCCTTGATGTTTCTGTTGATGTTTTGAAGGTACCTAATTGTCATTGTTTTCAATTCGTTTCATTACCTTTTTCTTCCTCAGAAAACATTTTCTGTCTGTGCATCTTGGTCATTTGTTTGAGCCATTCTCTCTTGTTTCTTTGTGTGTGCTGAAATTGTTGTCTCTAGAGTTTTGTGTAGTTAGTGTATTTGTATTTAATTGATTATATATCAGTGTGTTCTTAGGCTCTTACCAACTGTCTCCTGTGGGTGTAATTAGAGAACAGAAGCAGATACACCATTCAAGTTTACCACTCGTGTACCTCAGCTTAGGGTGATTTGGCTGGTGTTGGCTGCTGTCTATCATCGATGAGGTGGTATAACAACTGGTATTGGCTCTTGCCAGTGGGTGGAACTGCAGAGGATCAGTTTGTATCTAGGCTGTCTACTGTTGGGTTGGAAAGAGAAAACCCCTCGACCACCACCACCCATACACACACACAAGAAGCCAAACAGAACAGACAAACAAGGAACTAAGAGTGAAGAGAGAAAATAATAAAGAGAAAAAATAAACAAAGCCTGGCAGGAACCAGAAAACAATATATTCAATAACTATAAAGACAAAAGATGGGCAGGGAAATGGAGCTATAGAAAGGAAAAAAATAAGACAGGAAATAAAAGGAAGAAATAAATAAATAAATAAATAACCCTTAGAAAGACCAGGGAGAGGAAAGATGAAAAGTAAAATGGTAGAGAGTAGTTAAGAAAAATCAAAAGGTGTGTGTGTCAGGGGGAGGGAGGGGTGCAAGAAGAGGGGAAATGAGAAACAGAAGAAAA
>NW_006408767.1:1684441-1707032 GCF_000296735.1 Chrysochloris asiatica
CTTTTGAGTTATGGTGTTGGAGAAGAATATTGAAAGTGTCATGGGCTGCCAAAAGAACCAATAGATTCATTTTGGAAGAAGTGCAGACAGAGCACTCCTTGGAGGCCAAGATGGCCAAACTTCGTCTCTCATACTTGGGACATATTGTCAGGCAGGACTAGTCACTGGAGAAGTATATCATGTTTGATAAGGTGGAGGGTCAAAGAAAAAGAGAAAGACACACAACAAGATGGATTGGCCAAGTGGTAGCATCAGTGGACTCAAGCGTGACAACAGTAGTGAGGTTGTTCCAGGATCGGGCAGTGTTTTGTTCTGCTGTGCATAAGGTCACTATGGGTTGGTACGGATTCGATGGCACCCTACAACAACAACTATAAACATTCTTGCTAGTAGAGGGCCCAGGTAGACATGATGTAAACCATATATATAGGAAATAAAAGGATGTAGAAAAAAACTCATGTAGGATATTCAACTGCCCTGATTCAGTTCTAATAACCATTAGGTCAATTTTCCATAACATTAATGGAAAGTCCCATCCAGAGCTAGTTCTTAAAATGTTTTATTGTCTTTGCTTTAACTTACAAAGTTTAAGTATAGCCAACCTGCCAAAAGTTTCCAGAAACCCAGTAACCCAGTCTTGATTGTGGTGATAGTTGTGTCCCATGGAGTAGGTTCCAACTCATAGCAATCCTATATAGGGTTTCCAAGACTGTAAATCTTTTCAGGAACAGAAAGCCTCATCTTTCTCCTACAGAGCAGCTGGTAGATTTGAACTACTGACCTTGCAGTAGAAGCCCAACATAAAACCCCCTATACTTCCAGGGCTCCTTTGTAGTTCTACCCTAACCAAACTTTCCTTCTTTCCTCTTGAAACCTATTCACTTCCTAGTGATACTCTTGCTCTCACTGACACCCCAGCTAACTAATATCCATCCTTCAGATTCAGAGATAGCCACCAGGTGTCTTGGTATGTGTTGCCACACTCAAAGAGCCACCTTCTCCAGCCAGCCCCTTTCCATTTTAGATGGCTCCTTGGTCTGTGTGCTCTTTTGCTCTGTGCAAGTTGATATCACAAATGTGGCATCAATACGACACGTTCTTTGAGTTACTTTCTGAGCATTGGGAGTAGATCATGCTCAGTCGTCTGTCCTCTCTATTTCCCAGTCCCCTTGAGATAACTGGAAAACATTTCTAAAATCTGGCGATGGTAACTTCTGAAGTCATGATATAATTTTGTTGTTTCTTTTATACAATAAAACTCAGTAAGCACATTAACAGTTTGACTAATTAATTTAAGTACATTCACAGCTTGATTTTATTTATTTTATTTAAATAAAATAAAATAATCTTATCTTCCTTTTATTATATCCTTAAAAATTATTTGGGAAATCTAGAAAAATATCTCACTAATCAGAGGTAGCCACTATTTACTCTTTTGCCATACATTCTTTTAGAGTTTAAATATACTTATGCAATATTTAGTAATATGTTATATGCCAGGATCAGGCACTGTTTCATTCTGTTGTGCATAGGGTCATTATAAATTGGTACTGACTCGATGGCACCTAACAACAATGTAATATTTTTATCAGTTAAAAATTAAAATTATATTTTAACTTATAAATATATGTTTATATATAATTTTAATTTTTTACTTTTCTTCATCTCACATTATGGTATTGGGCCTTCTCATAAACATCCCATTATATGAATGTATATATTTTACTTAGTTTACTTCCCCACATGCCTAACTACTGTCAAAACAGATAATCCGTCTGGACACTAACTTGAAACTTTTTCTAGTGTGCCGCTGTTTTCATTGGGTTTTGTTCTGTTGTTATTGAGGATGTTGATGGGGTAGGGTAAGAGGCAGTGATGGTTTCTGTGTCTCTGTTCCAATTTCTATCTTTATACTTCTTATTTCTCTTTCATCTGTTCTTTTCCTCCAAGCACATCAGTTGTCTCAGTATTGGCTAATTCATTCTAACCTGGACTCTAACGCTAACCCACCCCCGCAAAAAAAAAGCCAAGTAAAAACCAATTGCCATCAAGTTGATTCCAACTCGTGGTGAATCCATAAATTTAGTAATTTTGCTGTTGAGAATATACACTACAGAACATGTACCACTTAACAGTTTCTTCATGTACATTTCAGTGCCGCTAATGACATTCTCTGAGTTGGGCAACCATTCTCACCTCCTTTTCAGAGTTGTTCCGTCCCCATTAACATCAACTCACTGCCTGCTAAGGTTCCTATCTAATCTTACAATCTGATCCCATATATTGTTGCTAAGTGCCATTAAGTCAATTCCAATTCAAAGAGCCCCTGAATAGGGTTTCCAAGGAGCAGCTGGTAGGTTTAAATTGCCAACCTTGTGGTTAGCAGTCCAGTGCTTATCTTACAGTGCCACACAAGGACTCCAGATTCCAATAGATGATGGATCTTAAGAGCACAATCAGTGCTCAAGGCAGACATTCTGTACTAATTAAACTATGGTGGTGTTTTTTTTTGTTTGTTTGTTTTTTTTGAAGGAGCTCTGGTAGCGTAGTGGTTATGAATCAGACTGCGAACCTCAAGGTCAGCAGTTCGAAACTACCAGCTGTTCCGCGGGAGAAAGATGAGTTTTTTCTGCTCCCGTAAAGATTTCCAGCCTTGGAAACCCTGTACAAGGTCGTTATGAGTCGGAACCGACGCCACGGCACATAACCATCACCACCAGTGGCATAATGGGTTAAGAATTGGAGCACACCTGCTGCTCTATGAGAGGAAGATGAAGCAATCTACTTCTAGAAACATTTACAACATCAAAAACTCAGTGAGAAGTTCTAATTTTCCCTTTAGGGTCATTCTGAGTTGGAATTAACCCAATGGCAGTGGGTTTAGGTTTTGTTATTGTTATCATTGTTTCGTTTGACCATTTGTTTTGTTTGTTTTCGTTTTGTTCAGTTTTAAGAAGGCTTCAAGGGATATGTTTACTTTAAGATTTAAAGATTATCAGGGTTCATCTAGTTTCCATGGGTTCAGGAAGTCTGAAGTGCATGAGAATTGGAAATTCTGTTCTACATTTCCCCCCTTTTGATCTGGCTTCTTCTACAAGACTGTAATTGTTTATTGAATTAGATCACCAGCCCTTTCTTCCACAGTGCTGCTGGGCAGATCCAAATTGCCAACCTTTGAGTTAGCAGCAGACTACTTGTATCTCCTAGGGTCCTACCTGCTTTATAGAAAGGGATACTTGCTTTTTGAGGTAAATAGTCTGGTGCTGACCACGACAGGAGGGACCCAATAGAAGCATGGAGTAGGCTCAGAGAAAAGCAGGGACCCTCAACAAGATGGATTAGCACAGTGACAGCCACAATAAACTCAATCATAGTAACAGTTGTGAGGATGGTACAGGACCAGGCAATGTTTCATTCTGTTGTTCACAGGGTTTGATGAGTCAAAACCCACTCTATGGCACTTAACAACAACAAAGGACCAAAGGTTATGAGGAGGCCTTGGTGGTTCAGTTGAAGAAGTCTCACCTACCAAGAGGGAAAGATCGGTGTCCAATTCCCCATCAATGTACCTCATGCATAGTGGAGGCTTGTGTGTTACTATGATGCTAAACAGGTTTCACTGGAGCTTCCAGACCAAGACAGACTATGAAGCAAGGCCCGCAATCTACTTCTGAAAATCAGCCAATGAAAGCCCTATGGGTCACACTGTCAATAATGAAGATGGCACAGGACCAGACATGGGGCTGTTGGGGGCTGGAGGTGAAGGAAGCTAACAATAACAAGGGTTAGTGTCATCCCAAAGGCTAAAGCACTCACCTTCTGCTAGAGTTTCAAATGGTCCAAGGCAGTACCAGAGGAAAATAAGGTCACAAATAGAAAACTAAACTGATAAAGTAACATAGGTCACAGAAAGCACTTAGAACAGTGTCTAGCACATAGTCGGTGCTCCGTAATATTAAGACACTATTATCATTGTCATCATTGTTATTGTTATTTCTGTAACCCTTTGTTGTTATTATTGTTGTTAGTGCTGTGGAGTTGATTCCGACCCATAGTGACCCCGTATAGGGTTTCTGAGGAGCAGCTGGTGAGCTTGAACGCACCACCTTACAGTTCAAACAGTTTTGCAGTCTGGCGCATTAACCCACAGCGCCACACCAGGACTCCTTTAGGGAATCCTTTTCTTATACAATCTTACACTGTTGACTATTTTTTCTAGGTTGTTAGCCAAGACTTCAAGTAATGTTCATTTGAATCAGGACAAGGGCACTTTCTAAGCGGTAAATACAGCACAGAAACATGATTTTCATTTTTTTAATTAAAATTCTCACTTTGGCACAATCTAACCTTTTCCTGTGCCTGAAGGACTAGTAAGAGAAATAAAAGGATGCATAAAGCTGCTATATACAAACCTTGTAACTTCCCATTTCCAAGTTCATCAAGTTTAGCTAGAACAAAATCTAAAATCATCTCTTTTAACTTCTCTCTATGGCAAAGTCTTTCACATTTTAGGTAAGCCAACGTGGGTATTCCCCACGTGTTAGCCAGATGACTAACATGAATGATTATGATGAGCAGAAATATCTAGAATATGCCCCGACTAAAGAAAACAAAAATCCTCACCACTGGACCAATAAACAACATTCTTATCAACAGAGAAAAGATTGAAGTTGTCAAGGACTTCATTCTTCTTGGATCAACTATCAACACTCACGGAAGCAGCAGTCAAGAAGTCAAATGACAACAAAGGGGGCAGCAACTAGTCAACTATAGCAGACTGTTACAATGCAAGAAATACAAGTATGATCCAGATCTTTCCAGTTTTCTAGAGAAGCCAGAAATCTGAAATGCGGACCGGCACGACACACTTTAAATTTTGGAAACTTCTTTTCAAATTTCTAAGTACTGAGAGAAACAAATAAAACACATCTACTGACCTCAAGTTTGGAATCTCTAACTCAAGGCATATTTATTTCCTATTTATAATATTTTATTCCTTTTTGGTCCAAACTGAATTCCCACATGGCCCTTGCTTGCCAACAGGATACCTTGACCCAAGGATAACCTGCCTCCCCCAAGAAATAAGGAGGTTGTTTGCTCTTTCCTTCTACTCCAAGAAATGCGCTACCAATTGAGAAATAAAACTGTGCCAAGACATTCTGGTAGGTAATTATAAATATCCTTACACAGGGAATTATACGAGAAGTATTCAGGTAAAACAGTAACTCCATTTATAAAGGTAACTAATTTCTCTAGTCTATACCAAAAGAATTTGCTAGTAAAGGATAGATACAACCGAAAAAGTGATGGCAGAATGTTTATAATTTCTATATTTGAGGAATGAATTCAACAAGTTAACTGTTTTAAAAAAATAATAAAATTAGAAGTTAAAAAAAGAGATGGGACACATCATATCAAAACACTCCATTTAAGAAATGTTACATTTTCCTAACCTTTGTTGAGGGAGGAAAAATGTTCTCAAAAGTATTATGATTGTTCAGTATTGCACTTTGTTTTAATGAAAAATTCTCAAGTTTTACTTACTAATGTCATATATCTAGTGGCAAAATCCCAGCATGCAATTCTTGTTCAAGAATATGAGATTTGTTGTGAAGTTTTGACAGCTTTGCCTTTGTTGTTGACAATCCCATGGTTTATTTGTTGAACGAAAACACTTGTGGTTTTATTGTCTTCTTAGTATTAACTAACATTAAAAAGGATGATTTCTACCCAACCATCCCCCATCAACAACAAAATAAACCTTTCAGTGGGAATAGACAACAAAACCTATGATTTAAGAAAAAATTTTTACTTTTTCACATTTCCAGTAAGGGCTAGGAGTTTCTTACACCATTGGGTTGCCAAACGGCAAAACAGAAGGCAACTAATCCCTTTGAAAAATTAGCTGACTGTAAGAAATTAATTATAATGAAAAGAAGATAAGTGCATATGAAAGCTCTTTTGTTGTTTTGTTAGATTTTCATTTTTTCTAAAACACATTGAACTCCAACTTTTTATTAATAATTGCTGTTGTTAAGAGCCGCTGAGTCGGTTACCACCCATAGCGACCGTCTATAGGGTTTCTGAGGCATGGCAGGTGAGTTGGGACTGTCCATCTTGCAGTTCAAACTGACTTTACAGTCCATTGCAGTAACCCACAGCATCACACTTGTTGTTAAGTGCCGTGGAGTCGGTTCCGACTCATAGCCACCCTGCACAGGGTTTCTGAGGCTGTAAATCTTTACGGGAGCAGAACGCCTCATCTTTCTCCCGCGGAACCGCTGGTAGTTTCGAACTGCTGACCTTGTGGTTCACAGCCCGATTCATAACCACTACGCTCCTTATTGATAATGCTGGATAGAAACATGATAGTTCTTTGTCTTAGACTGGGTTTTCTAGAGAAACAAAATTAGTGAAACATAGAAATGTATATACGACTATATATATATGGACTTTTGGTGTGGTGCTGTGGATCAGCACTGGACTGTGAACCACAAGGTTGGAAGTTTAAACCCACCAGCTGCTCCTCGGAAACCGATACAGGGTCGCTATGAGTCGGAACCAACTCCACGGCAAGTAACAACAATAATATATTTATAAATATACATATTATGTCAAGGAAATGCTTCACAATCATAGAGGTGAAGAGTCCCAAATCCAGATCCAGCAGGGGAAGAGATGAGTCTTTCCTGCATGTCCATTTTATTGAGAGTAAGCCTCACCCTCAAGGAAGCATCCTTTTAATTGATTGGCTGCTTATAGCAAATCATCACAGAGTTAACTATTATCAGCCAAATAGCTAGGAACCCAGCCCCAGTCAAGTTGACACAAACGCTGTCGCATTCTTTAAGTATAATAATATTTGATGTTAAGTGTCATTGAACTGGATAATTAATACTACTGCTAATTAGTTAGCCTATTTTTATGTTAAAATTTTTCCATCTTGTTTTATTTTACCCATAGTTTTCTTTCCTGATAATGATGTTTATCTTAAATTTTTCATCTGTGCATTCTACACTCATATAAAATATATATTTTGTATTTTTCCCAATGTAGTAGCTATAATGTATGTACATAAAGGCTGGACTTTAAAACTAAAGAAAATTAGCAAATATGCATTCGGGAAAGTGATAAATATGTTTTGAACACAATGCTTTTCATATTTCATATAAATATTCAGTAAATATTTTTTAAGAAATAAATGTTACTTAAATGAAAAATAGCATGTTTTTGTTTCATTTCATTAATATTTTTGTAAAGAAACATTTCAAATAATTATGTCAAAAATTCAGAAACTTTAACCATCTCATCTAAATTTTACCCAGATTTATATAATTTGGGAGAAGTGTAAATGATTTGGACATTATTACTGACAACAATCCATCATCTTGATCTAAAGGGAAATTAACATAAACAAGTACTGAACACAAAGCGAAACATTACATTTACTATCCATTCAGTAGAAATGTCAAGCAGACTTGCATCAAGAAAAGATGAATAAAACATGTTAACAGAAATATTAACTTGATTGAAGAAGCTCTGGTGGCACAGTGGTTAAGCTCTCAGCTGCGAGATGAAAGGTACCAGTTGCTCTTAGGAAGACAGATGTAGCCATGTGCTTCCATAAAGACTGACAGCCTTAGGAACCCTATGGGGCATTTCTGTATACAAACTGTGAGTTAGAGTAAGGATTCCTGGTAGCATAGTGGATTATGAGCTGGGCTGCTAACCTCAAGGTTGTATTTCTAATCTACCAGTTGCTCCACAGGAGAAAAATGAAGTTTTATGCTCCAGTAAAGATTTATAGCCTAGGAAACCCTATACAGGGTCACTACAAGTTGAAACCGACTTCAGAGCGCTTAATAAAAGCAAGATACGTTCGAAATGGACTAGACTGCAGTGGGTTTTATGTGTGTGTGTGTGCAGGGGAGGATTGGAGATTCATTTGAAAGCTTTAAAAATACGGACACAGTTGTAACTACAAATCCATACTTAAGAGAAATGAACGTATGGTATAAACAGAAATGATAGCTTGTTGGCGATGTAGGGTCATTATTCGACTGCTAACCGCAAGGTCAGCGGTTCAATCCCACCAGTGGCTCCCTAAGAAAGATGAGGCAATTTGCTCAAGCCTCTTATACATTGAGTCAGAATCGACTCGATGGCAGCGGGTAAATAAAATACCACATAGTGATGTTTGACTGCGTTAATTAATAATTTCTGGGACTTGAATTAATGACTTGTAATTGAGACTTTATTTCATTTGCCAGCCACCAATTTGAAGAGAGGAGTAAGTGGACGACCGGAAGAGACGGCGTGCCTTGAATCAACCCCTTTACACTTCTGTGACACAAAGAAGCGCCCGTTGGACTAGCAGGCCGTGCGCACTCTCGCCCGCGGGTCGAGACAGCTCCTGGAGCCGCAGGTGACACAGCGGCGGCGGGACACCCATCGTTAACGCTCTTCGAGTACCCTGATCCTTCCGCGCAAAGTAGTGCGCTGTCCACTCTCTTCCGCCCGGGCGCGCAATGGGAGCCTGGTCCCCTTTAAGGCTGCGTGGCGTGGAAACCTCCCAGGAGCGTGGAGTGGGGGTGGGGTTTCTAAACTTCGGAGGGGTGCCGGAGGTCGGCTCCCGCTGTCACAACTGCCACGGCAGCCCTGGTTCCCAGGAACTGAGGCAAGTGGATGCGGACAGATTGTGGATCGGGCGATGCACTTGGGCTGAGCCGGGGCCCCACAGAGTCGGGGGAGGGAGACAGGCAGGTGTCCGGGACGATCCCCCGCCCCCATCGCCGCGGGGGCGCCCTGGCGCAGGCAGCGCGTGACCTAGTTTGTCCTGAAGTGGATTTGACAGGTTGTCAGTTCGGCTCCCCACCCCCACCCCTTCCGGGTACCTCTCCCCAAGCGCTCCTCCTCGACTCAGCCCGGCGCGCCGCCGCCGAGCCCCGCCCCACCTCTAGTCTGCCTTTCCATTGGCCCTCACGTCTGGCGCCCCGCCAGGGCCCGCCCTCACCCCAGCTTTCCTCCCATTGGTCCTCGCAGAGCCCCGCCCGGGTCCTCACCCGAAGAGCTGTCCCAGCCACTACTCCCCGGCGGTTCCAGCTAGCAGCCCACGGTCCCGGGCCTTCTGGTCGCCGCCCTTCCTCCTTTGCTCCCTCCCCCAAGCCCTGTTCCTCTTCTGCTCCTAGTCTTAACTCCTACTATTTGGTGTTTTTCCCACGTCTTCTCTGCCTCCTCTGGCTTTTCATCCTTGTCCTATCTCTCTAGTACTACGGCTCTGAGAATCTGAATCCCACGTCTCCTGTCCTGTGTCCTCTCCATCCATAGCTTTTCCTTCTTGCTTGCTTAGCCTCACGGCCCCACGGTCCAAACAAGTATTGCTCTCCACCTACCTCTACGCCTCCTTTTCCACCCTTGCCTCCCGTTTTCTCCTTTCCTCCCTCTGTCCTCCCTTCTGTTTCCTTTTTTTTTTCTTATATTTCTTTCTTACCTGAGATAAGGAGCAATGAAACTCTTCTCCACGTCTTTTCTCGGCGTTAAGTCTAAGGATCTTTAATTTTCTCCCGATCTCTACTCTTTCTCCTTCCCTCCCTCCCTCTCTCTCGTTTCTTATCCACCCTCTTACCTCCTCCTAGTCTGCTTCCCTAAACTCAGCCAAGTGGGACAGATCTTTCAGCATAACAAGGGAGAGGGCGAAGATTAAAATGATAAATAACAGTATTGAAGTTTTTACTGCTTTTGATTTTTGAAACGGAAAATGAACTAGAATGGCCACATAAACCCAGACCTAGAATCAAGATTGAATTCTTAAGGTACTAAATGAGACTGTAATAACAAAGTTGATTATCCCAGCAATGCAATCTGTTTTCCCTGGGGAAATTACTTTTATTTTGTTTATGCAGTATTGTTATATTAACAGTCTAAAATATGTTTTTTAAAAAGTTTGTGCTAGTTCTATAATTAACTGTTTTTTAGTATAAGGATAAATGATCTGATGGATAAGGCTAAGGTTTAGAGCTAATCTTCAAACATAAGTTCTTGAGTGTTGAGAAGAGGAAATTTAAGTAACTTCCCTAGATCATTAAAGTAGGAAATCTCAAACTTGAACCTAGGTCAGACTCCAAAGGTCCATCAAGCAAACCATCACTGTTCATGAATAGAAGGGAGCTTCAAAAAGTTCATGGGAAAAAAGTGGAATTAAAAGAAAATGGAGTTTTTGAAGACCCCTTTTATATCTGACGACTACAGAACTGATTATTTCCAGCTGAATTCCATGAGGAATCTTTACAATCACCTGGATCCTTATTAAAGTCCCACCAAGACAACCCTGACCCTGTTGTTGTTGTTGTTGTTGTTGTTGAATCAGTTCCAACCCATAGTCACCCTGTGTAGGGTTTCCAAGGAGCGCCTGGTGAGCTTGAACCACCAACCTTGCCATTCAAACTGACTTTGCAGTCCAGTGCATTAAGCCACAGCCATATCAGAACTCCTGCTTTGTGGATAATGGCTACCTCTCCAGCTCAATACACTCCAAGCACACTAGAGCCTTTCTAGCCAGCTTTTTTTTTTAACCACAGGGTTTTTTGCACTTGTTCCTGACCTGTTTGGAACAGCTTTCCTCTGACTTGTATGGCTCAGCCCATATGGCCTTATTGGAGCTGTTTCTGATACCCTATCTAAAGGAGGTTCCTCACCACCCCCCACCAGTTCCTTCCATGTTTCCTTCATAGCACTTAGCACAATCTGCAACCATCTTGTTTATTTCCTTTTTTTATAGCCTGTTTCCTTTCCCTTCTCCTTCAGCATTAAAATATGAGCTCCTGGAAGAGAGGTTTCCCCCCAAGTTGTATCTCCAGGGCACAAAGTATTCAATAACTACTTGATGAAGAAATGAATGGAGACATTTGCCTTGATCAAGTGGGAATATAGAGTAACCAAATTTTCCTTCCTATTTGATTTTGCCAAAACGTGTAGCCACATCTATAAGTAACAGAGCTAGAAAAATGGCTCTTTTCTTTGTGACATTTTTGTGTTTCTTTTCTTCGTATACTTCATTTCTGGCTACTCTCTGACAAAGAGAGAGGAAAGACCTGTTGCTCAAAGACCTACCTGCTTGCCACCTCATTTCAAACTGTTCACAGAAAGTAGTCACTGGCCTTGCCCTTACCCTGACCCAGGTACTTTCTCACAGTGGGTAGATAGTTGGCAGCACTTTCTTCCTCCAGGGCAGTCTCCGAAGATCTGTGCTTGGCAGAGGGTGAGGTGGGGGAGGGAAAGTACCCAGTTTCTTGTAACCTCCCTTATTGCTCAGCAAAGGCCCTGAATGCGGTTAAATGTCAGCCTCTTGCCCCCGTCTTCTGTTTCTACCTTAGGCAGAAAAGCAGGACTGTAGGAGGCCCCTCATCCCTCTCCTCTGCCAGCATATTTCTGGGGTTCTTTTCAGCAGTTAGGCCTCCCATCTTTCCCCGGAGCCTACACACAGAGCATGCCAAGAGAACCTTGGGTCAGTTAGCAGAGAGCTGAAATCTAGTTCTAACTGCTGCAGGCAGACAGGACAGTGTGAGCTTGGTCAACTCTCTTCATCTCTCTGGTCTCAATTATCATCTATAAAATGAGCAAATGAGTGCCACAGTGGTCAGGAAACTGACTTTGTCTATGCTGTTTGTTCATGGTTTTAGGGCATCCTAACAGGTATGGTGGAGTCCTGGTGTGGCACTGTGGGCTGCAAAGCCATTTGAACTGCAAGATCGGCGGTTCAAGCTCACTAGCTGCTCCTTACAAAACCTATACAGGGTCGCTATGGGTTGGAATTGACTCAACGGCACTTAACAACAACAACAAATGTGGCGCTGTGGCTAATGCGTCAGACTGCAAAGTCGTTTGAACTACAAGGTCGATGGTTCAAGCTCACCAGCTGCTCCTTGGAAACCCTATACAGGGTTGCTATGGGTCGAAATCGACTCGACAGCACGTAACAATAACAACAGGTAGCAGAGGTGGCCAAGAGGGATTACTTTTTAAATGTTCCTTGCTTTTCAGAGCAACTGTCTGAGCTGTCTGCAACCACTGGGCATGCCAGAAACAGCTCCCGGAGTAGTTGGATGCTAACATAAATTACTCCTTTTGCCCCTTCATTAATAACAAAAGTTTATTATGATTATAAGGTCATAGTCTCATGTGTGCTAGACTAGTGCTGCTATCCAATAGAACTTTGTGATGACAGAAATGCCATGTGTAGCTGTTCAACATTAGTGTGACTAAGGAGCTAGTTATATATATATATAATTTTAGATTACTTAAATTTATATAGCCACATGTAGCCAGTAACAAGATTCTAGAGCTTCTCTACCTTCTAGCCTGGTGAAATTGCATAATTTATCTATACCTCAGTTTCCTGATCTGTAAAATTCAAGAAAAGGTAATATCTACCTCATTGTCAGGTGCCATCGAGTCGGAACCGACTCATAGCGACCCCATGCACAGCAGAACGAAACAATGTCCGATCCTGGGCCAACCTCACTACTGCTGCCACACTTGAGTTCATCAATGATGCCACCTGGCCGATCCATCTTGTTGGGGGGTCTTCCTCTTTTTCTCTGACCCTCCACCTTACCCAGCATGACATCCTTCTCCAACGATTGTTTCCTCCGGACAATATGTCCAAAGTAGGAGAGACGAAGCTTAGCCATCCTGGCCTCCAAGGAACACTCTGGCTGCACTTCTTCCAAAACAGATCTATTGGTTCTTTTGGCAGTCCATGGCACTTTCAGTATTCTCCTCCAATACCACAACTCAAAGTTATCAATTCTTTTACGATCTTCCTTATTCACTGTCCAGCTTTCACATCCATATGTGGCTATTGAAAACACAATGGCCTGGGTCAGGCGCACCCTAGTCCTCAAGCTGACATCTCTACTCTTCAACACTTTAAAAAGTTCCTGTGCAGCAGATTTGCCCAGTGTAATACGTCGTCTGATCTCTTGACTGCTGCTTCCGCGAGTGTTGATAGTTGATCCAAGAAGATTGAAGTCCTTGACAACTTCAATCTTTTCTCCATTGGTAAGAATGTTGTTTATCTTATCTACCTCATTAGGTATAACTAAATGATATAATCTGCACTGAGGCTGTTTTTTGTTTTTTTTATTTTATAATGTTTTATTGTGAATTGTGTGATAATTTACATGGGAGAACATTAGTTTTACATTCTTTCTATCATACATCGTTTCATTGCCATAGTTACCATCCTGTCCATGCATCATCAACCCAACCAAAGGGTATACCCTGCAAGCCTGCCCCCCCATCTCCACAGGAGGTTGTTTTTTGTATTGCTGCTATAAAATCAAATCAAAATCAAACTCACTGCCATCAGGTTATATTGTTGTTATTGCTCAATGCTGTTGAGTCCATTGTGACTCATAGTGACCTTGTATAGGATTTTCAAGTAGCAGCTGGTGAGTTTGAACTGTTGTCCTTTTGGTTCAAACCGACTTGCAGTCCAATGCTTAACCTACAGTGCCATACCAAGATTCTAATCAAGTTATGTTATAAAGTGCCCTTGAATTGGTTCTGACTCATAGCTACCCTGTATAGGGTTTCCAAGGAGCAGCTGGTGAGTTTGAACTGCCAACCTTGTGGTTCACAGTTCAGTGCTAATCCTACAGCACCACACCAGGAGCTATAGCAACCCTATATAGGGTTTGGGAGACTGTCAGTCTTTACAGGAGCAGCCAACTTCATTTTTCTCCTAAGGAGTGACTGATGGAATTGAATTGTTGATCTTATAGTTAGAAACCCAGCATCTAACCCACTCTGCTACCATGAAACTCAAACTGGTTTAAACCATAAAGATGATTGCAGATTGTGCTAAGTTCTATAAAGGAATCATAGAAGGAATTGGTGGGGGTAGTGAGGAACCTACTTTAGATAGGGTATCAGAAACAGCTCCCATAGGGCCATATGAACTGAGCTACAGACGTCAGAAGGAAAACTGTTCTAGACAGATCAGGATTTCTTGACTGCCACAAAACCACTGAAGTTAATACAATTTTAGAAGACTAAAAAATCTTCTAAAATGGAGAGTATGCCAACAAATACATATAGGTTTGACAGAGGATATTTGTATATGTGTTTTTACCTTTCCTGCAAATACATTCATACATATGATGGCTCATACAGGGGGCAAAGTTATGCAAACTTCTGTGTTGTGGTTACGTATCATCTAGTGAGCACCAACTCAAAGTGACCCTATACCCAACAGAACAAAACACTACCTGGTCCTGTGCCAATCTGACAATCATTGCTACATTTGAACCCATTGATTCTACCTTTGTGCTGATCCATCTCATTGGGTGCCTTCCTCTTTTTTGCTGACCCTCCACTTTACCATGGATGATGTCCTTCTCCTGAGATTGGTCCCTCCTGATAATATGTCCAAGGTATGAGAGATGAAGTCTGGCTATCTTAGCTTCGAAGAAAAATTCTGACTTGACTTCTTCCAACACAGATTTGTTTTTCTAGAAGTCCATGGTACTTTTAATATTCTCCTCCAAAACCATAACTTAAATGTATCAATTCTTGTACAGTCTTCTTTAGTCATTCTCCAGTTTTCACATGTATATAAGGCCATTTAAAATACCATGGTTTGAGTCAGGCGCACGTTCGTCCTCATACTGACATCTTTGCTTTTGAAACTTTAAAGAAGTCTTTGACCGCTTCATCTTTTCTCCGTTTATCTTGATGTTATTTGTTGGTCCAGTGATGAGGATTTTTGTTTTCTTTCTATTAAGGTGCAACCCATACCAAAGGCTATGGTCTTTGATCTTCATCAGTAAGTATTTTAAGTTTTCTGTGCTTTCAGCAGGCAAGGTTGTATCATCTGCATATTACAGGTGGTTAATGAGTCTTCCTCCAATCCGAATGTCATGTTCTTCATATAATCCAGTTTTTCGTATTATTTGCTCAGCATACAGACTGAATGTTGTTGTTGTTGTTAAGTGCCGTCGAGTCGATTCCGACCCATAGCGACCCTGTACAGGGTTTCCGAGGGTGTAAATCTTTACGGGAGTAGAAAGCCTTATCTTTCTCCTGCAGAGCGGCTGGTAGTTTCGAACCGCTGACCTTAAGGTTCGCAGCCCGAGTCGTAACCACTACGCTACCAGAGCTCCTTTACAGACTGAATAAGTATGTTGAAAGAATACAACCTTGTCCTACACCTTTTCTGATTTAAACCATTCAGTGTTCCCTTGTTCTGTTTGAAATACTGCCTCTTGATCTATGTACTCGTTCCTCATGAGCACAATTAAGTGTTTAGGAATATTCATTCTCCAAAATGCCTATAATTTGTCATGAGCCACACGATCAAAAGCCTTTATTTAGTCAATAAAGCACAGGTAAACATCTTTCTGGTATTCGCTGCTTTCAGCCAAGATCATCTGACTTCAGCAATGATATCTCTCATTCTTCTCTCCCATCTGAATCCAGTTGGAACCTCTGGCAGTTCTCTATCATTGTATGGTTGCAGCTGTTTTTGAATTATCTTTAGCAAGATTATATTTGCATGCGATATTAATGATATTGTCTGATGGTTTCCACCTTCCATTGAGTCATCACTCTTTGAAATGGGCACAAATATGGATCTCTTCTAATGACTTGGCCAGGTAGCTTTCCTCCAGATTTCGTGACAGATGAGTGAGTGCCTCCAGTATTGCCTCAGTTGGTTGAAATACTTCAATTAGTATTCCATCAATCCCCAGAGCCTTGTTTGTTCTTTAACAATTCCTTAAGTGCACCTTGGGCTTCTTCTTTCAGTATCATTGGTTCTTTTTTTTTTTTTTCCAGTATCATTAGTTCTTGATCATATGCTACCTCCTGAAATGGTTGAATATCGATTATTTCTTTTTGGTACAGTGACTGTGTATTCCCTCCATCTTCTTTTGATGCTTTCTGCATCATTCAATATTTTGTCCATGTTGTTGTTGTTGTTAAGTGCTATCGAGTCGGTTTCAACCCTTAGCGACCCTGTATAGAGTTTCCAAGGAGTGACTGGTGAGCTTGAACCACTGACCTTGTAGTTCAAATGGCTTTGCAGTCTGGTGCATTAACCCACAGCACCATACCAGGGCTCCATTTTGTCCATTGTTGTTGTTGTTGTTGTTAAGTGCCGTTGAGTCGATTCTGACCCACAGCAACTCTGTATAGGGTTTCCAAGGAGTAGCTGGTGAGCTTGAACTGCCGGTCTTGCAGTTCAAATGGCTTTGCAGTCTGGCGCATTAACCCACAGCGCCACACCATAGGATCCTTCAATATTGTAAGTCGAGGATTGAATTTTTTCTTCAGTTCTTTCGGCATAAAAGCATTTTCTTCCCTTTCGATTTTCTGACTCCAGGTCTTTGCACATTTCACTATAATATTTGATTTTGTCTTCTCAAGCTGCCCTTTGTAATTTTCTGTTCAACTCTTTTATCGCCTCCTTTCTTCCATTTGCTTTAGCATCTCTGTGCTGGAGAGCAAGTTTCAGAGTCTCTTCTGACATCCATTTCGGTCTTTTCTTTCTTTCTTAATGTTATTTTGCTTTCTTCCTATAGGGTGTCATCCCACAACTCATCACCAAACACCTTAAGTGAATGAGTAGCTGAGTCCATGGGCTCAGCACCATGATCTTAGGGGACATAAAATTGGCATTTGATCATTTTATAATTCCATAATGACAATGTTCTACATCCTACTTTGCTAAGTACTAACTGGGGTCTCGAAGGCTCATGAGTGGCCATCTAAGGTGCAACTGTTGTTCTTCCTGGCTAGAGGAAAGAAAAGTAAAGAAAATCAAAGGTACAGTTAGTACAATGGACTGATGGACCATGCAGACATCAGCCTGCACACAACCGAGCCTAGAAGAGCTATACAGTGCCTGCCTACCCCTACCAACTGCTCTGAAAGGGATCGTATTAGAAGTTCCTGGGAAGAATGGGAGAAAATGTGGAACAAAACTCAAAATCATAATGAAGGCCACACTTATTTGTTGTTGAATAGAGATTACTGTAACCCTTTGAGTGGTCAACCATCTGAGGTCAAAAGGGTAGCATTTACCCCAGGACAAACTTTGAAAGGGTTGGGAAAGAAGGAGGAATGCAAACCTGAAACACCGGGAGGAGGTAGAATAAATGATGTTACACTGAGAGGACTGCAATCAGTGAGATGAAATGAAGTGAGCATGATCTGTTGAATGTAAAACTGATGATCTGCTCTGTAACCCTCCACTCAATTCACAAAACAAAATTAAAAACAAAAATCCCTACAGTACTGTCCCTCATTAAACAGATTTGGAAACTGACATAGAATCAGAGTCTCAGTTTATTCCTCTGTAAAGTGGGGTTAATAATATTCATTCTGTCTACCACTCTGAAACCCTATACTGGGTCTCTAGGAGTCAGAACTGAGTCCATGACACATAACAACCATCCCCACCACTAAAGCTATGATGAGGATCATATGAGGTAATTTTTATAAAATGTGCTTGGGGATATAACAAAAAATACCTTTCATAGGCAAGGCATTTTTTAAAATTGTTAGTGTAATAGTAGTACTTCATTTTCAATCACTTTATATTCATATGAAAGCTGGACAATGAATAAAATAGAGCATAGAAGAATGAATGGATTTGAATTAGGGTGTTGGCAAAGAATATTGTAAATATGGACTGCCAAAAGAGCAAACAAATCTATCTTGGGAGAAGTACACTCAGAATGTTTCTAAGAAAGCAAGATTGGTGAGACTTTGTCTCACTTACTTTGGACATGTTGTCAGGAGGGACCAATCCCTGGAGAAGGACATAATACTTGGTCATGCTTGGAGAATCAGTGAAAAAGAGGAAGGCCCTCACTAACATGGATTGACACAGTGGCTGTAACAATGGGCTCAAATGTAGCAAGGTTTGTCATTTGGCCCAGGTCTGGACAGCATTTCTTTCTGCTATTCCTAGGGGTACTATGACGTGTAACTAACTTGAAAGCACCTAACAACCATAATACCTCATTAAGAGAAAAAAGGAGAGGATAAGCTTCTAGAAATTAGTAATAGCGCTTAAAAAAGACCACATTGTTTGTGTGTGTGTTCTTGTGAAGGTGAAGTACAGAAGGTGTGCCAGTGTAATTGAGGTTTAGCCCTTGGTGTAGCAGTAGGGAGTGGTGTTGGGAGTGGCTCTGGGTGAAAAGGTTGGGTGTGACAGTTGGTTATAGTTGAAATTATCTTTTCCTCCAGTGACATTCAACAAAAGAGTCACTTGCTTGGAAAGACTATTGCTGCGCATCTAATGTCAGGAAAAGGCAACCACTTACAGAAGCAATTTTGAATTTTCACTTTGTGTTCCGTGCTGCTTAGAGGCTTCTGAAAAGTTGAGTCAAATCAGGATTGTTCTGCAAGAGACTTATGAGGGTAGGTGGGTGATCTGATACCCAGGAAGAAGAAGAGAAAGGGAGGAGAGCAGGTAGGAAAAGTCAGACTGCAGCGCAGCCCTGAGATTGTTTTGAATGTAACAATCTGATAGGAGAGCTCAAGCACAAGTCACTGTCAGAGGACCTCTCTGGAAAGCACTGCCCTGCCTTGTTCCATAGGAGGTATGGCCTTGGTATGAGCCTGGTGCAGTGGAAGTGGACTCCAAGGACAGCAGCTGATGCTGTCAGTCACACCCCTGTAGCAGGAGATGGAAGTGCGATGTTTGCATGTTGCCGCACCATCCTGCAAGGTTCAAAATTTCTCCTTTTATCAATTCAACATGCTGTTCATCTGTTCTGTGTCAGTTGCTGTGGCAAACGGAAACATGGGGCTCTTGTCTTTTCCAGCCATCTCCTTCTAATTTCTTATATTTCTCAGTTTGCCTAAGTGAGATTCTTCTCAGTTGACCAACTTGAATTTTGATGTCTGGATAACTCTTAACTGGATTGGTTCCTAATACATGCTTAAATTGCAATAATAAATCCAACTCTACCCCACTATGTCTTGAGATAAAAATAGTTTGCATTTACTTCCAAAACTCTTTCCTCCTTATTATGTTGTATGAGAGGAGATGTTAACTTTCAACACTCCTAGGAGCCCATCCGTAGGAAAAGTCCAAAATAAGAGCTGAACACATCAGTAGAGATGAAAATAATGAACAAACAGAATTACAGCCTCCACTAGCCTGAGACCAAAAGTAATAGATAGTGCTTAGCTACTACTACCAACTGCTCTGATCAGAATCACTATAAAAGGTCTGAGACAGAGTGGGAGAAAAATGTAGAACAAAATTCAAAATGATAAAAAAGACGAGACTTACTGGTCTGATAGAGAATGATGGAATCCCAAGACGTATGGCTCTTGGATACCTTTCAAACCTGGAACTGAACTCACTCTTGGAGATCACCTGTCAGCCAATGAATAGATAAGTCTGTAAAGTGAACATAGTGACCACGAGGAACATGATTTTCAGAACAACCAACCATATGAGGCCAAAATGGCAGCATTTGCCAAAAAACAAAATTCAAAAGCCAGGAAAGGTCAGGAATGAAATGAAATGAATGAAAATGGGGAACTAAGGGAGGAAATGGGAAGAGCACTGTTACTCTGAAGGGATTGAAACAGATGTCTATAGATTGTTGAATGGGAAACTAATTTGCTTTATAAGCTTCACCCAAACCACAATAAGATGTTTTTGAAAAACATATTAATTATTCACTATAATGAGAACCCATAGAAACTAATAGTAGAGACTTCTAGAGCAAGATGATGGAGTAGACAGAAATACTGAGCAGAGTTTGCAACAAGGCACAGGAGACCAGGTGAAACAGCTACATACATATAGTGATCCTGGGACTTTGAGCTTCAGAGGATAGCATAAAGGGGTGTATTGAGTGCACACTAGAAGAGGAAGCAGAACAGAAGCAATGAGAAAGAAGAAGGGCATGCTGTTGGCTGGCCTCAAGTGGCTGAGCATCTTGAGTTTTTGTGGTGCCTGTGGATCCAGTGGCCTGGAGGCACAGGACGTGCTCTGGAAGGTGGTGGTGAGAGGCTCTCTCTTGTTCCTCACACTTTCCTGGTAACTGCAGGTGTTGCCAGTTCTGCCCTCACCTGGCTAGTGGCTGACATCCCCTCCACAGTCTCTGCTCTGCCTGGGGTCAGGCATGCCACCCCTGCATCTAAAGGCACATGAATTTCACCTCCTTAGATCTTTTATAGCTGTTGTTTGTTTTTGGAAGACAGCAATTGTGTCCATATGTCCTAGCCACATCTGTACCTCCTGTGGCTCCATCCACTGGGCAAGTGCCACTACTCACTCCTGTACCACCAGATCAGTGATATTCAGCAGCTATTATCAGAGACAAATAGTGCCATGAACTATGCTGTTACACATACAGTGAGCAGAGAATTTCATACACACTTCCAGTCTCAATTACATCCACCATTAGACAGGCAGTGAGCGCCTCTATTACATTACCAGTAGACAGATGGTGAAGGCCTCAGAACACACCAATATACAAGCATCAATATGCTTACAATACCACCACAATGTCTCAGAGACAACCATTTCAGCTTGCATGAAGAAACAACGCAGTGTCTGAATTCTTTATTTATTATTTACATGTGCAGAGAGTATGAATTTTCAAGTCCTGTATTCAAGTGTGAGAAGTATGGATAACTGCCTTTCTATAATCAAATAATCTCAACATTTCTTTTTCAGGCCTCTTTTCTGACTGTAGAATATTTGATCAAGTCAATTACAGGCAAATTTAGCCCCTTCATGGCTTTTCTTGAGTAGTCCAACCCTTAACCAAGTCAATTCTTAATCTCTTTCTTCCCTCTCTCTCTCAGTCACACCAAGATTGAGCTAAATTCCGTGGGCTTTGGCAGCATCTTGATGTCCTGTGGAAAGCATCTGTCGGAGCCTATTTTCAGTGTCTCTGTGGCTTCTGCAAAGTTTACAGCACAACTTGGCCTATTCAATCCTATCTATCAACATGATCTTGGAATTCCCTCAGGGTTCAGGCATGCAAATACCTGATGTATGCTGTGCAGAGGCACAGAGAGATCTGGCAGCTCTCTGATGCCAAATGGGCCCACAAAACATTCTGTCAGCCACCTCTACTCCTTTCTTACCCACCATCCCCCCAACCCCTATAGCCACTTCTACTCTACAGCTTCAATGTCTCAGCTGTTCCAGGGTTCCAGATTGGAAACAGAGAATGCTCCTCTGTTCAAAGACTTCAAAACTTGCCTGGTGATTGTATCATCTTTAACCCACTCCTCACTCCTCAGAACCCACTTGGAGGTTCTGCAGAACACCCCTCTCAGAGACCCTACTACATCTCTCTCATTCCCATCCTAACCTTCTTCCTCTTTCTCCCTAATTAGGAAGGAGGATCTTGTGTGTGTGTGTGTGTGTGTGTGTGTATCATGAATGATTATGGTTTGGGGAAAGGGTTGAACCAGCAAGTAGTCTTTCAAGATATCTATAATTCTTTCTTATCCCTTGCAGATTTGGAGATTTTACTGCTACACCAACAACTTTCCTTGGGGGTAATGGCAGCCTCTTAATTAGATGACTAGATGTTAAGAGAAATCGTCAATAACCACAGAGTAGAAGCACATCTTAAACAAAAATATGTATCTATGCCAATGGACCTTTAGAAAACTTAAGATCTTATATTCTAGGAGAGCTCACTTTGGAAGCAGATCCTGAACCCAGTAAATTAAGGTCAATTGCTGATCAACTTCTCTATAGACAGAAAGAGAAACAAAACAACTTGATGCCTGAGTTTTATATTTTGGCATTTAGTGGGGTTTCTGGCCCTAATCAGTGTTTAGCAACTTAGATCCATGCTTCTCAAGTATTGAACTGGACATTGAAGTGCAAATTCTGTCGTAAGAGTTCTGGGGTGGGAACATCTGAGATGCTTCCTAAATATGCACCTAAATAATACTGATGCTGATGGCTCATGGACCACATTTTGAATAGCAAATACTTAGAAGGCAGACTGAGAAAGGAGGTAACCCCTACCTCATGCTAAAAGAAACCCACTACTCCGTACACTTTCAACTAATATTCACCTCTCCATTCTTATCCTCTTCCTTAAACCCATTCCCCTAGCTGCCCATGGTAATCACCTTAATTATTGCACGACATTTTCTTCACTTCTCAATCAACTAATGTTCTCTCGGTTACAAGAATGGGAAACTAAACCATGGTTTATTCTTGTGAAGCTTGGGAACCAGTGTCTAGGGGATCTCAGTAACAGAAGCTTTTAGACCTCCCCAAGGATATGGCCATAGATACCACAATTTCTGTTCCACATCAAGTTTCAAGTTTGGGTCAGGTGTTCCTACCTTTAAAGTTCTCAGATAAGCCCATTAAATTTGTGTCAGTTGCAACTTTTTTTTGGTCCCTTATAAAGCTGCTCTTGATGTTAATTTTAATTTGATTTTACTTATCAGTATAGTAAGGGAGATTGTAATGAAATGACATTCATGATTTCCCCAAAAATAAATTATGAAAAGGTCCTTTGCATATCATCAGCCAAAACAAGGCCAGGGGTAGATTGTGGAAAAGACCATAAATTGCTCA
>NW_006408767.1:1708903-1716619 GCF_000296735.1 Chrysochloris asiatica
AAAATAGAATCACTCCATATTTGTTTCTATTCCAAAGAAAGGTGACCCAGCAGAATGTAGAAATCATCAAACAGTGTCATTAATATCACATACAAGTAAAATTTTGCTGAAGATAATTTAAAAAAATGATTGCAGCAATACATCAACCAGAAATTCAAGCTGGATTTAGAATAGGACATGGAACAAGGGATATCATTGCTGATGCCAGATGAATCTTGACTGAAAGCAGAGAATGCCAACAAGATGTTTATGTTTTATTGACTATGCAAAGGCATTCGACTATGTGGATCATAATGAACTATGTGCAGATTGGGTAGCCCAGAGCTCTTAATTGTACTTGTGAGGAACCTACCTGTACATAGACCAAGAGGCAGTCATTAGAAGAGAACAAGATGGATACTGAAAGGTTTAAAATTAGGAAAGGTGTCAGGGTTCTATCCTTTCACCATACTTATTTGATCTGTATGCTGAGCAAATAATCTGAGAAGTTGGATTATACAAAAAAGAACATGGCATCAGGATTGAAGGAAAACTCATTAACAACCTGTGATATATGATACAACCTGTAGATGATACAACCTTGCTTGCTGGAAGTGAAAAGAATTAAAAATAGTGATGAAGATCAAAGAATGCAGCTTTCAGCATGGATTGCACATTAATAGAAAGAAAACAAAGATCTTGACAACTGGGCTAATAAATAACATCATGGTAAATGGAGAAAAGATTAAAGTGGTCAAAAACTTCATTTTGCTTAGCTCCACAATCAACAATCATGGAAGCAGCAGTTAAGAAATCAATGATGTATTTCATTAGGCAAATCTGCCACAAAAAATCTTTTTACAGTGTTAAAAAGCAAAGATGTCACTTTGAGGATTAATGTGCTCCTACCCCAAGCCATGGTATTCTCAGTCACTTCATATGCATGTGAAAATTGGACAAAAAATCAGGAAGACCATAGAAGAATCAATGCATTTGAATTATGGTGTTGGTGAAGAATACTGGAAGTACAATAGACTGACAAAAGAACAAACAAATCTGTCTTGGAAAAAGTACATCCAGAATGCTCCTTAGAAGGAGGATGGGAACACTTCATCTCTCATTCTTTGGACTTGTTCTCAGGGGGATATCAGTCCCTGGAAAAGGACACATCATGCTTGAGAAAGTGGAGAGTCTGTGAAAAAGAGGAAAACACTCAATGAAATGGATTGACAGAGTGGCAGCGACAATAGGCTCAAATATAACAACAGTTGTGAGGATGGTGTAGGACCTGGCAAAGTTTCCTTCTGTTATGCATAGGGTCACTGTGAGTTGTAACTGACTTGATGACACCTAACAACACTTCTTTCAAGGCAGATTTGTTTGTTCTTTTCGTAATTGTTCGTTTGGCATATTCAAAATTCTTTGTCAATACCATAATTTAAATTCATTCATTTTTTTTCAGTCTTCTGTTCACATGCACATACCATCATTGTTGTTGTTAGGTGCCCTCAAGTCGGTACCGACTCATAACAACTCTTTGAACAACAGAACGAAACACTGTCCAATCCCAGGCCAACCTCACAATTGTTGCTACATTTGAACCCACTGATGCTATCACTGTGCCAATCCATCTTATTGGGGGGTCTTCCTCTTTTTCTCTGATCCTCCACTGGTCCTTCCTGACATCATTACTTTTATGGAATTTAAGATTTTATAAAAGAAGTGAAATTGAAGGCAGGTGAGAAATATAAAAGCACTGAGTTATGTTCAGTGTGATGTACTGGTGATTCAGTGGTAGGATTCTTGCCCTCCATGTGAAAAGACCCAGGTTCAATTCCTGACCAATGTATCTCATGCATAGCCACTATCCATTTATCAGTGGGAGCTGTGTGTTGCTATGACACTGATCAGGTTTCAACAGAGCTTCCAGAGTAAGATAAGACTAGGAAGAAAGCCTGGTGCTCTACTTCGAAGAATCAGCCAATGAAAACCCTGTGGATCGCAACAGGCGGATCCTCAACTAATCCTGGAGTTGGCACGGGACCTGGCAATGTCCCTTTGTTTGTGGGTCCCCATGAGTTGCGAGGTCAACAGGCATCTAACAGTTAAGTTCACTAAACAAATGAAGATCATAAGACATATAAATGTTTTTATAAGTTAGTATCAGTAAGAATAAGTTGATATACTTAAATGCATCATCCTTTGTTCCTTTAAAAAAATAATAATAATAATACTTTTCAGGACTATATTTACCCGCAGTTTGAACAGAATGCTTGCAAATTGACTTTTTTTGCCTCTAATATTCTCACTCTAGGACATTTATTTCATGTGTCTGGCTCTCCCCAAATATTTTTTTGTTATGATTTTAAGAGATTTCAGCTTCCATCTCCTAGATTCTCCTCCTAGATTCTGTTCTTTTCCTAAGAGGCAGACTAACTTGGAAGGTTAGAATGGAAGAGCTTTGGGTAATACTCATATGTGCTGAACCTATTCAGTCCTGCTTAAATCCCCTCTTTAATACCTACACCCCACTGCTATTAAATGGGTTCCAACTCATAACGACCCTATGACACTGGATTTCTGAGACTATTAAATCTTGACAGGAGCAGACAGTCTTGTCTTTCTCCTGCAGAGTGGTTGGTGAATTTCTGACCAAACTGCTACCCTTACAGTTAGCAGGTCACTGCAGATCTTACAGTGCCACTAGGGCTCCTTTATTGCCTGGCGGTGGTGGTGATGTGTGTCAAGTCGATTCCAACTCATAGCGACCCTGTACAGGGTTTCCAAGACTGTGAATCTTTATGGGAGCAAAAAGCCTCATCTTTCTCCCGCAGAAAGCTGGCAGTTTTGAACTGCTGACCTTAAGGTTTGCAGCCCGATTCTTAACTAACACACTACCAGAGCTCCGTTTTATTGCCTAAAGGTATCCAAATATGACCCTAATTTCCTTGTACCAGATGCCTCTTAGCCTTCTCCACATCTATATATGCTCATTTTTCTTTGTCTTATTCTTTACCCCAAGGATACTTAAAAACAAAAACTTGTATTTCTGCCTTCCAGTTTCTTCCCTTTCTTCTTTAGTTTTGGCCTTCAAAATACATTCCTTTTTTTTTTTTTTTTTTTGCCTCCAAAAAATCACCACCAGAATGATTCTGACTTCTGTCATCTAGAACGTCATGCACTGCTCTTCCTTGGATGGTTGGGAAGATATTATTACACTTCCCTTTGCATTCCTAAAACCCAAGCACACAATTAAGAAATTTAGGAAATCAAGTTCTTATTTTAGGAAAGGAACAGAATCTATAGAATATAGGAAATAAAAGAGAACAATCTGAAAAGAAATTAAATCAGTGAAAAGCACTGTTATTTTCCATTCCTTTAGGTAGCATTTCTCCTTAAAAATAAAATTACTCTAAAAATACTGAATATGGAGGGAATAAATCAGGCAAACATTCATTTGGGGACACTTGTGCACTCCAAGACAATCCCCACTTTATTGAGGCTGTTGCTACTTATTAACGCCAAAGATGTTTTTTTTTTTTTTTCACAAGAGATGGGTGTTCTTTGCCTTTTTAGAATTAGAACTCAAGTCCTCCTGTGGAGTGGGGATTTTCTTGGCCACTACAACTTCATCTACAGTCAAAAGCTGTCTCACTACATCAGCTACCACTTTAAGTCCTTGAGACTTGGCCCTAAAGGTATCCCATACCTGCTCCTTGGCCACATCTATTACCCTTTCTGTACCCATTCCTATAAGGAAGTTCCCAGCTTGGTGAGCTCCATACATTTCTGCCATCACATTGGTAACAGCTAAGCCTGCATTCTCAGCCAAGGCTTCAGGAAGAGACATCAGGGCCTGGGCAAAGGCTAGGAAAGCAGGACCACCAGGCCCGTCCAGTTTGCTTCCTTTTTCTGAGAGGATTTTAGCCAGAGCCATCTCTGTAGCCCCAGCCCCCGGAAGTAGTCTGGGATCCTGGCACAGCTGGAAGTAGGCATCAATCCCTTGGTAAGCAGCCTGCTCTGTACCCCTTAGCCCCTCAGTTGTGGGCCCCCTGAGGATCAAGGTGAGAGCAGGTGTGTTTGGACAATCCCATTCAAATGCCACAGCCAAACTTTCTCCCACCTCCTGTCCATAGACCCTCTGGCACTTTCCTGGCACCAAGGGAGGAAGCAAATAAGGCAGCAAAGGTGTGCCCAACACCTCACTCAGGTGTGCCACCTCCCTCTTGGACTTGGCTTGAATCACCATGATTCCAAACCTATCGGCTTGTATTAGGGCCTTCTCATCGATTTCCCCCCACACCACCACTACATTAATATTCATAGCTGCCAGATGGGACACCTGCTCTTCTATCAATTGTTCACTTATTTTCCTGAATTTCATTAGGTCATCAGGACTAGAGAGACGGGCAGTTGCTGGAGCATTTGGACTGGCTGGGCCAAAGGGGCAGGCAAACAGAGCGATCCTGGCGCCTCGTAACACCACGGTTATTTGTCCGCAGGGTTTCCCGGCCACAGCCAGCCCTGGGAGCAGGCACGAGTCCTCCAGTGTGGCTCCGCGCAGTGTGCACACGCCGAGGCGCTCTGGGTTAAAGTGTCCATCTAGCTCCCTGGTGGCCCAGCATGCTTGAGCCACTAACCTGGTCAAGAAGCCCGTAGGGAACAGAGTGTGGGTATTCATCACAGAATAGAGGGCCCAAAAGGGGTCTTCCAAAGGACCCAGAGATCGGATCACCAAGGAGGGCAGTGTAGCCTGGACCTCCGTGGCGGCTGCTACATAGGCCTCCTGGAGCTGTGCGCGGGGCAGGCCAGCCCTCAGCAAGAGCTCGGCCTGCTCCAGCAGGGCTCCTGCCAGGAGGACCACGAAGGCAGTGCCATCGCCTCTGCTCTCAGCTTGGGTCTGGGCTGCTTCCCGGAGGAGCCAGGCGGCCGGATGTTCCAGCTCTAAGACTCTGAGGATGGCCGCGGTGTAGCCGGTGCAAACCGTCTCTCCTGTAGCAGTTACCAGCAATTTCTGGCGCCCATGGGGGCCATAGCAAGGCCGGATGACGTTGGCTAAGGTCTGGGCTGCCGCGGTGCTGCTCAGCACGTTCTTCTCTCGTACTCTGGGAGCCCAGGTGTCCTGCCTTGTGCTTTGGCTCAGTAGCTTGGGCAGCTCCAGGGCGGAGGGGTTTCTGGTATCCATTGCCTGTGGGCAGAAGAGAAACTACCATGGGCTTCTGTGGTGCTCTAGAAACAGCAGCTGGATACCCTGGACACTAACTAACAAGTCTTCGAAGCTGCTCATGAGTTCAATGGAAATAAGGAACCCAAAACCCATAAGCTGTGATCGGTGGACGTCAAGATAGGCCACGGCTCCGATTCAAGGCTTTGCTTCCAATCTGATGAGGGTTCATCCCGAAAGCACCATCAAAATAAAGTCTGTGAAGGATCCGGGCTCTTGGGCCCTCTGGATCCTGGGAGCTGAAATAGGATCTCTTGCGGACAGTCACACGGTGACAACTGGAACCAAGGTCATGGAATGAGGTCACAAAAGGAGCGTTAGAATGAATCAAGGTGGCCCTGCCTGCCCACAATAGAAGTTGGGCCTACTTGTCCTGCTTGTCCTGGTTGAGATACATAAACACCTATACCAGGCTCAAGAGTTTCTTTTAACCACCTGAAATAATAAGGAAATCAGGTGGAAATGCATATCCACTTCCATTCCTGGTGAAACGTGTGGCTGCTGCCATGTTATCTGTCTGCCTTTGAGTTTGGGGCCATCCTATCAGTTTGAGCCTGTTTTTCAGGTTCCTTACAGCGTCTGTTGGTATGTTTGTCTTTCAGGCTGCAGGTATGTACTGCTACCACTGTATATCAACTCTTCCAAATGCACAGACATCACTGAACTGGCTGGCAAAAGTAGGTCAAGACAGGGAGAGAAAGATGGCGGCAACCTACAGATGCACAAATGGAAGCAGACCCAGGAAACAAAAAAGGACAGGACACACAATTCTTATTGAGGGAGGTGAAGAGCAGAAGAGGTGGAAAACCAAACTGCATAGTTTATGCCCTGATGTCTACATGCTAATCTGCCTCCTGCCCTTACTCCTAACTCTTAGAATTTCCCTTTCTTACTTCATCCCTCTTTCACTCCCTTTTCTCCCTTCATCATATATAGAGAGACCCTATTGGGTAATGATTGCTCTTCCTTTAGGTTAACAAATATTTATTGAATACCACTATGTTCCGTGTAATGGACAATACAAAGATGATAGGAAATTAGACAGTAATGAGAGAAACAAATGTGTACCAAGTGACTCCAACTGTCTTGATGGGTGATAGGTAGGACACCAAGTAGAAATGATGCATTATCTATTAAGATCAGGAAGAAACCAGAGTAATACCATTAGAATCCTATATACTTTGTTTAATGATAGACACCCCAAACTGGAAATAGGATTCTGAAACTGACCACACAGTGAAAAACCAGGATAGTATGAGAATTGTTTTAATATTTCCACAGACAAGAGGTTATTGAGAAAGGAAAGGAAAAAAAAAAAAAATCACAGTGAAAGTTCAATATAATGAAGGCTAAGGGAAGATAATTTTGGAGGAAAAACTTTTTCTTTGAAAAATGACTGGATTGCTTTGCAAAACTGATAGCCATTCATTATAAAAATTAAGAAGAAAAATTAAAAAGAAGAATGTAAAGGTTACTTTGAATCCTAGCCCAGAAGTAACCATTGTTAACATTCTCAGGAGTATTGTTAGTTTACATATATTATATACATAGTTACAGATTTATATAGTTTTATATGTAGGTTATGTAATATATAATAATATATATAATATGATGCATCTTATATATCATCCTGTGATCATTTTCCCCTGAATATTATGCATTCTCTTAGATTCACAGAGAAATGTTTCTAAGGAGATATTTTCCTGAAGACCCTGGACAACTATTTTTGCCTTTTTTGATTTTGGAGACTCCATCAAATCCTCTCAAGTCCTGTAACACTGAGAAATGTTTTACTGAACAAATGTTTGTCACAGATGGCAAAAATGACTTGCCTGTATCACTTTCAAAGAAACGTAAAATATAATGATCAATATAAAATATGGCATGTTGTTGTTGTGTGCTGCCAAGTCAGTTCTGACTTAAAGCAACTATGTGTAGGATTTCTGGGAGGGACTGCTGGGTTTGAACTGGTGACCTTGAGGTACTAGTACAGTTCTTATCCTACAGCACCTCAAGGGCTCAAAATGTAATATAGTATGCATATATACATTGCCTATAAAGATTTAAAAAAATAAATCCGTATACAAAGTACTATTTCAGCTCTTTTCTAACACCATTTACCATATTTATTTCACTATTTCACAACTGTTTATTGAATATGCCTGGCACAGCACATTGCTAAAAGATAGGGTTAAGGAATGAATAAGGCAGTCACCGGTTGCTGTCTCCTTTGAACTTAGGCTGATAGATACACTGACAGGAAATCAGGCAATTTAATTACAAGCAATGAGAGCTGTGATTGGGAAGCACAAGGTGCTGTGGAGGCACCTAGGAGGATGCATAAAGCATTTCGTAGGTTAAGTTCTATGTCAACTTGGTGAGGCTATAATTCTCAGGGGTTTGGTAGACACTGTGTAATAACTTCCATCTTGTGATCTGATCACCAGTTAGTTGAAAGGGGAGTTTCCTTCAGAGTGTGACCTCCCTCCAATATATAAATGGTAAAGCTCTCT
>NW_006408767.1:1716719-1717560 GCF_000296735.1 Chrysochloris asiatica
TGTGGAAAAGACCATAAATTGCTCAGATGCAAATTCAAACTGAAGCTGAAGAAAATGAAAACAAGTCCACGAGAGCCAAAATATGACCTTGAATATATCAAAGTTGTTGTTGTTTTTAAGTACCATGAAGTCGGTTCCGACTCATAGTGACCCTGTACAGGGTTTCCGAGGCTATAAATCTTTATGGGAGCAGAAAGCCTCATCTTTCTCCCGCGGAACAGCTGGTAGTTTCGAACTGCTGACCCTGAGGTTGGCAGCCTGACTTAGGACACTTAAAATACCTGTTACATTGTTTGATCTATTTATGTCTTGGATCCATAACTAGAATGTTCTATATGATCAGGGCTCATCATTATTTCTTTTCAAAGATAAATAAAATAAGACTATCTGGTTAAAAAGAGCCACTAATTGTGAAACATCAAACATCTACAATAGGGGAATTTATTATCGGTGCAAAAAAATGTAGTGGATAAGAAAATGGGTTTCCCACTTCCGTTTACTATGCAACTTTAGACAACAAACTTTTCTGAAGCTCACTTGTATCTCCTGCAGCTAAGAGACAATTAAATTCTTTTCTCACATATTTGTTTTGAGGATTAAATAAAATTTACATAAAGTGCTTTTGAACTGCTGTATCATCACTGTATTGTTGTTGTTAGATGGGATCATAGATTGAATTTTGTTCCCCCAAAATATTTATTAACTAGGCTGGGCCATTATTCTCGGTGGTTATGCAATGATGTCATCATCATCCATGATGTGATCTGATCTGATCTGATCAGCCAATCAGTTGTGAAAGGATTAGGGGCCACTACTCACTCCTGTACCACCAGATCAGTGA
>NW_006408767.1:1720726-1721959 GCF_000296735.1 Chrysochloris asiatica
TTTCTAACTCTGCATTCTTCTCATTCTTGACCTCTTCTCATTCTTGACCTTCTGCAAGCCTGCAGAAGTCTCTGGCCCGCCACCTGATCTGTAGATTTTGAATTTGTCAACCCTTTCAACCCTGTGAACCATCAGAGACCTCCAGCCTGCCACCTAACCTGCATACTTTGGGGTTGTCAGCCCGTATAACCACATGAGGTCTTCAATGTGTTGTCTAATGGATTTGGGGCTTACCAGCCCCTGCAATAGCATGAGTCATTTTCTAACCATTTTATGTTATTTCCTTGAAAGAAATTTCTCTATATGAGAGGACTTTAAATATTTCATGAAAAAATTCTACTACCTTTTAATTCAATATTTTCTCAACCTTTTTGAAGCACAGCTATATGTTTCACTAGTTTTGTTCCTCTAGAGAACCCAGGTTAAAAAAATTTGGTACTAAGGAATGCCTAAAATTGGGCTACAACTTGCCCAGTGAAGGAGGCTTCATGCGGAGCCTTTTCATTGCATAAGACCATAGGTGGAATTCTGGTCCCCATCCAGAATCTTCTGATGTGGGAAATCTCCACTTGAAAGGACAAGCAGACTATCCTGGAGCAGCTACAAGAATAGAGGATACTTCTTGAAAGAAAGACCGGCAGGAAAAATAAAACACAATAGTGGCAGTTCGACTGACTACTAACAAGAACAAGCAAGTCACTCACCCAGGACACATCATGGCAAGTGGTTGGGTCCCCTCAGGGCAAACCCCCTTCCAAGACTAAGATGCAAGGAGAATACATGAGCAGATATAAGGTCTGACTGGTGACCACATTGGTCACCAATAAGGGGAAGTGAGAGAAAAAGAGCAATAAAGTTGTGAGCTAAGCCGAACCACATTCAATAGACTCCTGTGAACCTGGGTGGAGACCTGGTTGGCCAGTGTGAGGCAAGATCTGGGGACTCCTGGGCCCAGAGACAATGACATAGCCGCAGAGGACTAGAGTGAAGAGTAAAGTATCCAGCTTATAAGAAGTGAGGGGATATCCACAAGAATACCCACACTTGCAGATAATACCCACTTGACCTGGCTTCAATGACTGGATGATCAGAACTCAACTAGAAGAAGATAGAAGAGGAAAAAAGAGTAATCTGATGCAATTTGATGAACTTGACCTATACTTATGGATGCAGTAGCTCAAAAGAGAGAACAAATGTTTACCGCGAGAATCATTCCCACCCCTCGGTACACAG
>NW_006408767.1:1723600-1724973 GCF_000296735.1 Chrysochloris asiatica
AAAAAATAGAAGAAGAAGAACAGATGAATTACAACATCAATTGAATTCCCAACCGTGAATAATGTTTGAAATTAAAGTAAGGGCATTGCTTAGGGAAAGATGGAGTTCTTATACTCCAAATGGGATATGTGAGCAGATAATATTCATGCTGGGGACATTGTGCTCCTAAATTCCATTGAATTACTCCTGCCAACAGAACCAGCCATCACAGTTAAAGCAATGACTCCAGCTTTGTCTGCTAAACCATCTTCCCCAGCAGTACCATCTCATCCACCTTCATCTGGTGAGATTAATCGTGCTGTTTCTTAAGAGTCCTTGTCTGAGGCATTGCCTGGGGTGGTGTGTTTCCTTGAGCATTGCCTGAAGCACATGCCTTGCAACACATTGTTGATTATCCCAGGTTCCGCCTCTATCACTCATTTTCCCTTTTAGATCGTAACTAGACTTAAGTCCCTGAAAGTACACATTGTAATCCATGAGGAGGTACTGTTGTTGTTGCTAAGTGCCATAGAGTCAGTTCTGACTCATAGCAACCAAGGAGTAGTTGGCGAGTTTGAACTGCCGACCTTGTGGTTCAAACTGACCTTATGGTCCAATGCTTTATCCCACAGCATCACACCAGGACTCGATGAAGAGGTGTGTTACACTTCGAAAGAACTGCTTGATTCTTTAAATATATGCAGACAAATCTGGGGAATATGTACAAGAATTACTGTTAGGGTGTGGGATAATGGTGCAAAGGACATGAAGTTGAATCTGTTTGCTTTTATTGATATGCCCTACTAAACAGATTCTTCATTCAATGTTTCAAAAATCTAATCATTTTTTAGACTGATTGAAATGCGGATTAAAGGGTTGTTAAGTGCTGTTGAGTTGGTTCATACTAGTAGCAATCCTGTATAGGGTTTCCAAGGAAACCTATGGATTTGAATTGCTGACCTTCTGGTTCAAAGTCTAGTGCTGATCCTACAGCGCCACACCAGAATTATAGGGTAACCTACACTAATGTTTAAATACCAGACCTGGCTTGGTATACTGTAGAAAAGGGTATTCCAGGACTTTTGGAAATGTGAATGATAGATGGATTATCACAGATCTACCAAGGGTGCCCAGAGAACACACCTTTTACCACAGTGTGAAGAATAAATTTGTGAAGGGAACTCCAGCATTCTTGATGTCTCATGTGATTGCTCGTCTGTGTGTCATATTTTACAGTAGGACCTGTCCTAATGGAAATAAGACACCTCACTACAGTGGGGATGACTGGATCTTGCATAAGAGTGGCACTTAATCACCAAAGACAAAAGAGTATGATTATCATAATGGACTGGAAAGTCAAACTAATCATCAGAATAGTGTGACTTGCATAGACT
>NW_006408767.1:1739575-1749719 GCF_000296735.1 Chrysochloris asiatica
AGATGTGTGACTGTGTACTGATACATGGGCTGTGGCCAATGGTTTGGCTGGATGGTCAGGGACTGGGAAAGAATATGACTGGAAAACTTACCAAAACTCAATAAAGAGGCAGTGGAAGAGGTGTGTGGATAGCCCTTCTGAATGGGCCAAGGAAGCGAAGATATTGTGTCTCACGTGAACTCTCATCAGCAAGTGACCTTAGGAGAGAAAGATTATAAGAATCAAGTGGAAAGGATGCTCTTTTCTGTGGGAATCAAATATCTTCTCTCCTCAGTTACTTCTGTCATAGCCCACTGCGCTCATGAACAAAGTGGCAATGGTGGCGGGGATGGAAGTTATGCATAGACTCAGCAAATGAATTTCCACGCACCAAGGCCAGCTTGGTTACAGCCACTACTAAATGCCCAATCTGCCAGCAGCAGAGACAAACACTGGAGCCCCAGTTTTGCACCATTCATTGGGGCAATCAGGCAGCAAACTAGTGGCAGGTTGGTTACAGTGAACCACTACCATAATAGAAAGGATAGCATTTTGTTCTTACTGTGACAGATACCCAGTGCAAGAATAATTTCTTTTAGAAGGATCAGCACGAGACTGGTCCCTATTTGGTGGAGGTTAAAGATATCCCAAATATCTGGCTTTTCCAAGATGTTATATAGCACTTCATAATCCTTGATATAAACCACCACTTTCCCCCTACCTCACATCCCAGGGTTCTTCAATTTAATGCAATGTGTCGAAGAACTCAGGAACTGTCAAGGAAATGGCTTACAGAATTGTGGAAACTGGTAAGTGCCAAATCCATACTTCAGATGTCCGTGTGAGAGATTCTACTTATCTATGTGGATTCAGGGGACTAGGAATCCAAATTGACAGGTAAGATGACATGCCGTTGGCTCAGTAGGCTGCAGAAGCTCAGGTGAGGTGATAGACCTCAAGTCCCAAAAACCAGATGAAAACAAGCTAGTTGCAGGACCAGAGCAAGAGACTGAATTTTGTCAAAGCATTCCTATATATCCTACACAGATCATACTCCCAAGGAAACTAAGGGTGACGACTTGAGTCACATCCTCTAGTCAAACGGGGGTATCATTAATCCCACTTAATCCTTGTTGTTGTTAGGTGCCACCAAGTCGGTACTGACTCACAGCAACCCTATGCACAACAGAATGAAACACTGCCCAATCCTGGGCCAACCTCACAATTGTTGCCACACTTGAGCCCATCGATGCTGCCACTTTGCCAATCCATGTTGCTGGGGGTTATCCTCTTTTTCTTTGACCCTCCACTTTACCAAGCCTGATATCCTTCTCTAGCGACTGGTCCCTCCTGACATTATGTCCAAAGTATGAGAAACAAAGTTTGGCCATCCTGGCCTCCGAGGAGCACTCTGGCTGCACTTCTTCCAACACAGATCTGTTGGTTCTTTTGGCAGCCCATGGTACTTTCAACAGTCTCTTCCAACACCATAAAAGCATCAATTCTACCATCTTCCTTAATCCCACTTTAATCTATAATTCCACCACAGTTCTCAATACTACTTTAATTCTTAATACTACTTTAATACTTAATTCCACCTTAACCCTAACTCATTAACATAATAAAAAGTTTACTCCAAAATGGGACAATTACCACAGGCATGGAGGCTAGGATTTACAATACATCACAAAATGGAAAAATATAGTTAGGAGACTCTTATTAAGTAATTAATTACACTGCACCCTGGAGATGAACTTGCCTTCCCTGCACACAATGCTTCTGCCAAAACTAACACTCACAGACTTATCCATGGTATCCAACACGGCCTTGTCTCATAATGGCCTTTTAAAGACATAGTTACAGTTAGGTGGCAATACTGTGCATGTTTGGGGCAATGTTTTATAGTAGACTGTGTATGGTCTAAACCAGTGTCCAATCCAAGGGGCTTCAAAAAGTTGGTGGGAAAGTCCCATTGTCTTTTAATACCATTTCCCCGCAAACTTTTGAAGCTGCTTGTACAGGAGACCCATTAGGATATCTTTTAGTACTATCAAATCCAGCAACCCAATTCTAACATAACTATTAAAGGCCTAGCCTCTCTGTTTTTCTTTTATTGTGAACTGAGTGGTAGTTTACATGGGGGAACATCAGCTTTATACCATCATTTCATTGCAGTGATTACAATTTCCTGTGTGCATCAACACTCAAAAGTATTTGCTTCCATCCCCTCTGTTTTTCTTTTTTTGGGGGTAGGGAGATGTACACAAAACCCTCAAGAATACACAATAATGTAAACAACCAAAGGGCACATTCTGCAAGTCTGCCTCTTGGCCACCAGCACTCAGTCCCTCTCCTTCCATGAGTCTAGAGTCCTCAGCTGCTCCCTCTCTCCATGTCCTCATCTCTGCCTCCATCTTTGGTGTTGCTGCTTCTCTGGATAGAGTCCCGCGTTCAACTTGTGCTCTTCACCTTTGATGGTCCTAGGGTCCTCTGTTTCTGGACTGTAAGATTAACTAATCCCCCATTTTTGTTACAAAACTCCTACCTTTATAGTGTGACAATCGCAATTAGTCACGATAACAATTACTCACTACTGAATCATAAGAATCTCATCCCCATCTCTTTTCACTGGACCCGTCTAGATAAGATGAAAACTATTCAGTGGGGACTCTGTCTTCCCCCTGACACTCTCAAACTAAACTCCTTCTTAAAACCTTATAAGCCAGTCACTTTGTGCCTTTATCACCCCCACAATGTCTAAGTTACCTGTCCCTATCTACCCTGTATACAGAGGGAATAGGATTGATACTTGATGTGAATGGCCCAGTCTCTTAAGAAACAAAGGTTATGGGTTGACTTGTGTCTCCCAAAAACATGTGTTGTGAATTATAATTACTATGCGCGTGATTATAATGCTGTAGGATAAGAAATAGACTAGTAACTGCAAGGTTGGCAGTTCAAACCTACCAACCTCTCCTTGGGAGAAAGATGAGGCTTTCTGCTCCCACAAAGATGAACAGCCTGGGAAACTCTATACAGGATCACTATGAGTCAGAACTGACCCTATGGTACTTCATGTGCCAGCCCATGCAACTCCATGAACCATCAGAGGCCTCCAGTGTGACAATGTGACCTGCAGATTTGGGGTTCATTAGCCCCTACAACCATATGAGCCATTAGAGACCTTCATCCAGGTTTTCTGGCAAAAGGATTTGGGACTGCCAGTCCCTACAATTTCATGAGCCATTTCCTTGATGTAAGTTTCTCTCTATATATATATCTAGGACTCCTTGTGTGGTACTGAAGGATAAGTACTGGACTTTGAACCACAAGGTTGGTGGTTTAAACCCACTTCACAACACTTAACAACAACGTATATATCTAAACCACCACTTGTCTGTAAATTTGTCATACTGTGGTGGCTTGTGTGTTGCTGTGATGCCAGAAGCTATGCTACCAGCATTTTAAATACCAGCAGAGTCACCCACAGGTCTCAGCCGAGCTTCTAGACTAAGATAGAACAGGACAAGGGAGAGGCAGACTACTTCTGAATGTTTAGCCACTGAAAACTTCACGAATAGCAGCAGAACGCTGTCAGCTATAGCGCTGGAAGATGAACCCCTCAGGTTAGAAGGCACTCAGAATAGATCCCCAATGAGATTGATTGTCACACTAACAGCAACAATGGTCTCAAGTGTAACAACAGTGAAGATGGTGTAGGACCGACCGGGTCATGCTTCGTTCTGTTGTGCATAGGGTCACTATGAGTCAGAAGAAACTCAATGGCACCTAACAAAGCAACAATGTATTTAAATCTGCGTCACTGCTTTTACTACTGTGAAAACCTAGATTAGAACAATCATTCTCTTTGAATGAGGGTAAGAGTGGTCAGGACCAAGGTGTAGTCTCAAAGGAGAGCTAAAAAACTGAAACACACATTGGCTAGGTAAACAGACACTACTTGGAAACCCTATAGAGGATCTCTATGAGTTGGAACTGACTCAGTGGTACTTAACAACAACAGGTAAAAGGAATGTAGAGTTGGGACAGTACAGTAGAAGTTTGTAGTCCACCCAAGGGTGTTCTGAATGCTGGGGTTTACTGTAAGAGAGAGAGAGAGAGGAGGGGAGATGAGCACTTTTGATTAAAGGTTGGTAGGTGCTCTCAAACCCAAACCCAAACCCACTGCCATCCAGTGAAATCCAACTCATAGCAACTTTACTACGATACAGTAGCACTGCTCCATAGGGTTTCTGAGACTGTTAATCTTTAAGGGAAGCAGATACTCTTATCTTTTTCCCTGAGCGGCTGATGGGTTTGAACCACTGGTCTTGCGATTAGCAGCTGAGTCCTTGAGACACTGCATCACCAGGACTCATTAAGTGCTCTCCAGGACCTCATAATCCCACTCAAGGTATTTAGAGTTCAGCCTAAATGATGTTTGGGGTGTCACAAGCTGCATTTGTGATGTTATGTTGTAAAAACAAAAGCCTGACCTTGGTGACTACACAGTACAGCCAAAAGGGAAGATCTCATCATTTTCTGGTTACTTTGACTCTCGCTATGAGTAGGTACCAACTTGATGGCACCTTACAACTACAACAACAACAAACAACCTATCGTGGACCGAAATTTTAGGCTCTGACTCTACACAAATCAAGCTAACCAAGGATCCACAAAATCTCAATTTCTATCTTTGTTAAAGTATTTTACATTATTACATTGTTAAATTCTCTTTGTCAAATTATTACATTCTCTTTGTTACATTGTTAAATTCTCTCTCAAAGGTTTCATTTATCCTTCAGATGATCAATGGATGAGATGCAAAGTTAATGTATTTTCTTGCATGTGACAAGAAAAGTAACATGTAGTAAGTAGCCCATTGTATAGATTTTCTAGCATATACAAATGTCACCTGCTAAAATGGGCTAATTGTTCATATGGGCAGTTTGGTAATGCTGTACACAGTATTTATGAAGAAGATGAGTCAAAGAAAGTGCTTGTGTGTGTGATCTTCCTCACAGTTGCTATAATCACTCGTTGCTTGAGAATTCCTAAGAGTTTCTTACACTTGATGGCAGAGCATTTTCCATCTCACTCCCTGCTGATAGACACCTCCCATTTAGCCCTTTGCCAACACCTTACAGATACTTTTCTTTTAAAACTATGATTTGGTACACAATAAATGTACATATTTAATCTTTCTATTTGTATGTTTTTCCATGTTTATTTTTTAGTTGCCTGTTTGTCCTTTTTGTGTTTATCCTAAGGAAGTACTGCCAGGAACCAAAGTATAGACCCTTAGAGAGCAAGATTGACATCTACCTCAAATATGCTACAAAACATCTAGTTATGACACAAGCTATTTTTGAAGATGATTGTTTTATTTCTCCTCAGTGTCTTTCTTTCTTGTTTCCATCACACATCTATGGGTATAAATTACTGAAGTACCTTACATAAAGCAATACAAATTTTTGATGTTAAAAATGCACTATGAACTATCAACTAAATATGAGGGCCTTCAAAAAGTTCATAGAAAAATGGAGTTTAAAATAACAGAATCTTTCTATGAACTGTTTTGAAATCCCCTCATATATTTTCAAGTTGGAAATATTAAAAAAAAATTTTTTTTCTTTTTATTACTGACAAATGTTGTTTCTAGGTGCTGTTGAGTCAGTTCTGATTCATAGTGACCCTGTATAGGGTTTCCAGGGAGCAGTTGGTGAGTTTGAACTGTCGACCTTTTGATTCAGACTGACCTTGAAGTCCATCGCAGTATCCTGCAGTGCTGAACGAAAAACAACAAAAAAATGATAGCCTGTAAATGCAACCTTTTTTAGTGCAATTTTAATAGTAACAATGGAACCACAAAATGCTGAGATCTAGAATTTACGTTTTCTGTGATCTCTTCACAACAGGGAATGTTTGGTTCCTTAAAATTCCTGAAGAATTTAAGAGTTTATGGGAAAACAGAAAATGAGGGACAATGTTTAGTATTGAACCTGTGGGGGGGAAAAAAAACAGATGTTTTTACAGTCACTAAAATAAAGTAATAAGGACCATATCAGTGATGTTTTATTGACATTTAATTCATTAGAATGGGTACTGCATTATACATTTTTCTTCACTGTCACTTGTTTGCTATAATTTTCCTTGCTTATTGTTTCTTTTGGAAACCCTGTACAGGGGCACTATGAGTCAGAACCAACTGGATAGCACTTAACAACAACAAATGGTTTCTTTGTTGCAGATAGCTTTGTATCTGCATTGCACATATAGACAGGCTTTGACTCAAACTTCCAGGCAGCCCTAAGACACACATACATCCACTGGCATCAACCATACCAGGATGCTATGTTCATGTGTGATAGAACTGGACACACAAGACAATTACCTAGTGTTGGTAAAGCCAAAACAAATGGTAAACAATGGCAACAGATTCTGAGAAGAAGAAATTCTTACCCTTCCTCAAATGACCCCTGTCTATTCTTAAGTCAAAGCCTAGTGGTTTAGGCCGGACAGCACCATTGCCTCTGGTTACTACCACACTGCTGGAGGGCGGATAGGCGTAGTTCCAGAGACTTCTGCTTGCCACTGATCTTTGCTGACCTCTGCCACAAGCTTCCACCTGCAAGAGGTCCTGCAGGACTCTCTTGCCACTATACCACCCAGGTTCTGCTGTCCAGGAGGGGAAGTTTATAAGCCCTGTATCAGGCACACTGAGGTGCCTGCCCTGCATGGACAAGTGTTAACAGCTCTTTTAGCCTCTACCTGCAAACCTCTTGACTGAAGGCGCTCGGCTCTGGCTCAGTGGGTGGGCAAACCTACAATCACCATCTCCATCCTGCATAATCTTCCTGGTGTGGCACTATAGGATAAGTACTGGACTGCTAATCACAGGTTGGTGGTTCAAAGCTACCAGCCACTCCTTGGAAACTCTATACAGGATCTCTATGAGTCAGAACCAACTCGAAGGCACTAAACAATGGGAAGGTCTCAGTGCAGGGACCATGGTCCTGCTCCACTCCAATCTCTTCTTAATAGTAGTGAGGCCCTCTGCACCTCTATGGGGTAGGCGTTTATATCCAATTTCAAGGCCTGGTCCTCCCACAAGGACTCAAAACTAAGGAATCCCTTTGGTGAACTGTAAGTAATTCAATTCATAGCAAACTAACCAGTCTCTTGCATGATTATGGTCTAGCCAATCATTTTATGGGAGTTATAAGACCATGGCTAGACAAGCCATTAAAAAAATTTATTATACTCAAACAACCTTCCAATTTCCTACTTTGACATTAAAATATTTTAATATATATCAGGGAACCTCAAAAAGCTCAGGAAAAAATGTCATTATCTTTTCATTCCATTTTCCCAGAAACTTTTTTAGAAGCCTCCTTGTATGTTTTCTGATTATAAGCATACTACATGGGTTCTGAAAGGTCCAAGTAACATATAAAAAGACAATACAGAAAGTCCCTGTAATCTGACTCTTCAGAGATGATCACTGTTAACATTTGGTGCATATCTACCATATTCTTTAAAATGCACATTTAACAAGTGTACTTACTAGAAAGTAGCTGTTTTAATTTCTTTTTTTTTTTTGGTGTTTGGTACTTCTTCCACATGCTCAACACCCTTCTGATTTTATTATTTAGAGAAACCTCAGCCACCTGCCTCCTGGGTTTTTGCCACCATGGTCTCAGAACAGTGCAATTTGGATGATTGAGATGGAAAACCTTTGGGAAATTTTTATTTATGTATTCTTCAGATCCTGGTTTATATTTGTTTTGCTCTGCTTATAATAACTTCATGCCAAAGAGCCTGCTATCAATCCTGTTAAAACAGATCCCAACTCCCCTTCTGCTCACATAAGCCAAAGAAATAGAGATTTAAGGCCAAGTTTACTCACCTTCATTGTGTTTGGTCTTTCCAGAAGCATTACCACAAACACCTCTGTTTCTACCCTACCATTTACCAACCTTTTCTCTTCTCAGTTCCTTGTTTCCTTTAAAAACTTTTCTCTAGTAAGAATGACTTGCAACTTGCATATCTGACATAGTCTCCAAAGTGCTGAAGAAGTGTATGCTACAGTAATTATCCTGAGGTATAATTTTGTGGACCTCACAAAACGTGAGACTCACAGTTGGAAACGACTGCTCTAATTTTCAATATTGGACACAGATAAAAATACGAAACAATAGTTCATTTTCGGAATGCATATTTTATTTAAAGTGTAGTATACAGAAAAAATGAAAAAGGGTGAATTTTAATGTTTATACTTAATACATTTTAAATATGTCACTTCATAAATTGGTTATGGTTGTTGTTAGGTGCTATTGAGTTTGTTTCAGATCATGTGACTCTATGCACCACAGAATCCAACACTGCTGGGTCCTGTGCATTCTGACAACACATTTACGTATTGTCTATGTATGCAGTTCTTTTCAATTTATAGTTTGCATTCACCAAGCCAGCTTCCCCCTAAACTCATGCAGTCCTTGATTGTAAATTTAGAAAACTTGAAGAAAAAAAAAAAAGTCAACAGTGATTAAACTGTGAATACTTCAAATGGCTATTTTATAATACTCCTCATTTCAGCAGCCCAATGTATATAATCCACTACGCTACCAGGATCTTAATATTTACTTCAATTCAAACCTATAATTTTCTCAACTATGTATTAATCAATGGCATATGGAAAGGAAAGCACCGCATAAAATATTGTCCAAGTGTCACCTTTGGATTAGAATAAATACAGAAATCCATATATGTAATTGTACTTATTAATGAAAGTGTTTATTGCAGACACTTTAAATTCCAGCCCTTTTTTTTTGTTGTTATCATTTTACGTATTCTAATGAGGAAGTTTAGAGATAATCCGATTTTTGTCTTCATCATAATATACTGAACGTGAGACTCAAAATGCTGGTTTTTTATTGGTTTCTTCCGTCTTTAAATATTTTATTCCTCAAAATATCATTGCTTTTTCTGTCTTACTATCATTGCTTTACAAGCCTTTTCCGGATTAGGAAAACAAAGACTGCATAATATGAAACTATACCTGGAATTAGATTATAATGAAGTTGGACTCTATTTCTTTTTCTTCCTTGACAAACATAACGAAACAATAATGCATATGAATATAGTAGCATCGTCTTCAAGGGATGCAATTTCTATATTCATTGTGTTGGTGGGGGCAGTTGTAGAATGGACACAAACGCAGTTGTGTCCGTGTGCGGTAGTCAGAAAGCGCTTCACACCGCGCCAGGCTAGTTCTATAAGACTATATTCTGGAGTGTTTACACAGCTTTCTTTTCAGTCTCCCGTATTTTCTGGATCCAGATCCCGGATATTCTTATCCGCATCTTGACTTTCTCCCGAGCCGGAGCCGGAGCCGGAGCCGGAGCCGGAGCCGGAGCCGGAGCCGGAGCCGAAGCCGGAGTCACGGCCGTGGCCTCTGCTGCCGCGTCAGAGGAGGGAGGGAGACCTGGGGGCGGAGGGGGGAGGGGCGGGGGAGCCGGAGGGGAGGGGAATGCGGGGGAGGGGTGGTGAGGTCACGGCGCGGCAGCGCGTCCGAAGGAAAGCGCAGGCGCGGAGCGAGCTCTGTGAGTGGCCACAACGGCGCGCGGGGGGTAGGGGGGGTGTAGGTAGGAAGGCCCCAGTAGGGGGAAGGGGAGTGGGGACGTCGAGGCAGGGGTGTGTAGGCGAGACGGCGGCGAGTTTGAGAGGTCTGTGGTGCACAGCGCCCGGGGGAGAGATACCGGCGCAGTCCTTGCTTATGACCACGGTGGTGTGCGTGTGTGATACACGCTAGCAACATATAACTTCTTCCTATCCGCTCCGGGAGGCGAGCGTGTGTGTGTGTGTGTGTGTGTGTATGTGTGAGCAAGCGAGTGTGTGAGCGTTTGTGCGGGTGGCGAGCGAGCGAGTGAGTGTAGGAGTGTTAGGCACCCGCCCTGAGGGAGAAACCCCAGAGCCCACTACAACTGGAGCAGCTGTCAAAACTTCGCCGCCTCGCGTCGCCGCCGCCCCCCGGGGCCCACGGCAGGGAGGGGATCAACCGGGCGGCAGCATCCCCGCCCGAACCGGCCCCTAGCCAGCGCTCCCCACTCGGGCCCCCGCCTCAGGCGGCGCCTAGGGGCGGACCGCGGGCGGAGTCCCGGGG
>NW_006408767.1:1750497-1771682 GCF_000296735.1 Chrysochloris asiatica
GGCCCGCCCGGCCCGACCCGCTCCCCACCCGCCTTCGCCCCTGGCAGCCTTGCCCGCAGCACCGGCTCCTCACTCTGCCAAATAAGGCTCCGCTCGGGCTCGCGCCGCGCCGCGCCGACACTTTACTTTTTAGTTTGGCCTTTTCGGTGTGTTTGTTTCGTGCCGCTTTTAGGGAAAATTTCTCGACGATTTAGCTTGGCCTAACTTGATCTTTCACAAAACAAAACCAGAAAAGCTAGCCAACCCAAACACATCCTCGAGGCCGACCAGGCGATACCCACGGGGAATCGACCCCGGACTACAAAGCCGCCCAGCTCTCGGGAACTCGTAGCTGTCAAAATGGCTTGGCCAGGTGGGCTCGGGCCCCGTTCGGTGGGCGAGAAGAGAACGGACTACTTGGCGATGTCTGCCTTTGTCATCGGTTGTGCTTTCAACTTTTCATTATCGTAAACCTATTTTTTCACCTTTTAATGTTCGTTTAAGAAGTCAGTTGACTTTTCCGCGCCTCCCTCCCCCAACACATACATACATACACACACAGACCTCAGATCCGCCCGGTTCAGCATCTGAAAGCAGGACTGTGGGTGAGCGGAAGGCTAAGGGCAAAGCTGTGCTTGAAGTTTGGGAAACGTCGCCAGTGTTCCCAAACCAGGCCGAATAGGAAGAGCACGTCGATTCCCCTAGAATGCAGATGTAAATGTTGCTCTACTTACCCGAAAGGAGGAGTAACTCCTGTAGCGATTGTAGAGTTAGGAATAGGTTTGGTTTCTAAACGTTGGTGTGGAATGTATACCGCAGTTTTTAGATTACTAGAAATTAGAAATGTCTTTTTAAAAATGGTTACACAGCCACTCTGCTGGCAAAGGAGGAAGCCCGTTTTAGTGCCACCTAGTTTAGTGTTCAGCTCTTGTGGCTTTTTAGTGTGTCCGGAAGATCTGTGAAGGTCCTACAAAGTTGTGGAATGGAGTGAACAGGATACTCATTTCTTTCTATGATTTTCGTATCGAACTGTTGGTAGTGGAAGGGGCACTGCCAAGGTGCAGGAAAGCATTTTCTTCAGTTAAGGTGTATTCATTTAGTAATAGCTTTGTTGATACGTAGTAAAACAGTCGGATTTATTGAGGCATAACAGGCCGACTTGTGGGAACCCCTCAAACCCTTAATCAGATGAGCTCTTTTTGCTTTTTAATCCTTTTACTGTGAAAAAAGGTGCAGAGCCTTCAACTTGCCTCCGTATTTTACTGCCATCTCAACCTAGCTATGACAAATCATGAGGGAAACAAGAAGTACAGGATATATACATTATTGCATTAGCTTCTTTGTGATACAAAGTTAGGGTTTATTTGTTATGCCACTCCCATTGTAATATAATGTCTGGTATAAAATGCTATTATTACGGTATTAATGAAACTTGGAAAAAAGGTGGAGTTCAAGTAACTTTAAAACTTTCTGTTTACTTCAAAGCAAGCCATTTAGGGTTTTAAATTACTCTCAATTTTTACTATTTGAAAAGCATATCTTGGTGTCTTTTTTTAACATTAATTTGGGATTACTATTCGTTTTAGATTTACATTTAAATTCTTATTCTTTCTAGGGTAGACCTTTCCATGTTGCCATGTCTCTTGCCCCATAGGCACACATACTCTCCTTTATTGGAATGAGCTCACTTATATTAGTGCAACTCCAGAGTGCATCCCCGAAAAAGATTGAATTAAAGTATTACCATTTAATATTTATTATGTTAATAAATGCAGGGAAAGACTTAAGTTAAAATTTTGTAAAGAATGTCACTAACTCAACAGTATTGTTCTTGTTGTTATGTGCCATCGAGTCGGTTCTGACCCATAGCGACCCTGTATAGGGTTTCCGAGGGTGTAAATCTTTACGGGAGTAGAATAAAAACATCAAAACTTGGGATGCATCTAGAAGAATTCTAAGTCATCAGAGAGTTCTTTTTTGAATTAGAAAACTAGTCTAGCATTCCTTATGAGAAAGTGCATAGTTTTGATGATTCCAAACTTCTTATTGAGTTTTCTAAGTTAGATGTGTCTTGAAGGGAACAGATCTCTAGTTTTAGAAACTTGTAAATGAAACCAATATGTGAAGTAGTAATCCCTGAGAAGGGTTTTCAATTGTGTGAGCAAAGTGTTGGATTGCTAACTACAAGGTCAATGGTTCGAATCCTTTAGGTGCTCTGCAGCAAAAGATGCGAGAAAGATGAGATAGTGTGCTTCCCAGCAGCCGAGGAGGCCCTATGGAACAGTTCTCCTCTGTCGTGTAGGGTCACCAGGAGTCTGAATTGACTTCACACAGATAGAGGAAAGACCCTGTATTAAAGACCCTGAAAGTGAAACTAATGTGTAGTGTGGCTAATTAAAAGGAATAAGAAATGTAAATTAAGCTTTTAATGGTAGAAGTTAGGTGAAATTGCAAATAATTCACATAAGAAATGAAAATTAGTATTCTTTTTGAAATGTAATGGCAATAATTAAAAAATGTCAGTGATATTTGGATGATCATAATTTAGAAGGTTGTGAAAAGATATAACGATGCCTCATGACACTCTTCTTAACGTGGCATTTGAATATTTATTTTTTTTAAAGTGGTTTACTGTCAATTACCCTTTACATGAGTTTGAATTTTTAAAATTAGGTAGATAAATTAGGTATTTTCTGTTTTTATAGTATCTGCTGGACATTTTTTGAATGTCATGGTCCATTTAAAAAATGTAGATTATGTAGTTACTAGTTTTACATTAACTATGATTATTTTAAAATATGTTTACTGCCTAAAGTCAAGAATTTTGAACTAATGCTATTAACTTGAATTGTAGAGTTTGAAAAATGGGTACATATCAGCTTTCCTATTGCTCAAATGTCAAGTGGAACAGTGAAATTTACATTTGTCTGAAAGCTCTAACACTTAAGAGTAATTCTTTGGTTTTTTGGAGTAGCTCATAATTTTTATGAGGGGCATCAAGTCTTATACCCTTGGCAAAGAAGCTTTTGCCACAGAGTAAGAACAAGGGGATTCTACCAGAGTTCTAATTATATTTCTCTTAATGTTAGGAAAACTTTTCCTGAAGCTTTAGTTTTGTTTTCCTTCCTTACAATATAAACTTACTTACATTCCTAATTTGGGAAGCAAAGGCAGCATCCTACTGTATTTCTTACCCAAATCTACAAAGCTGCTGTTAGGGAATGGGGAGTGAGTGGGCGTGGGTTGCAGAAGCAGCAGGTGATGGGTATAGGATTTCTGAGAAAGTCTCCTTGGCCTTTTTGGGATAAACTCTCTATATCTTGAACTACTTTATTTCAGAGGGTAGTTAATGTGAGGGCAATTCAAAAAATTTTGTGTTAAAATGGAATTAAAAGACAATGGAATTATTTTCACAAAGTTTTTGAATACCCCCCCCCCCCCATATTATTAGAAAGTCACCTTGAGCATTATTATAGAAAAATTAGCATAACCAGTGATGTTAGACTAGGAATCAGCAAAAAATAGCTATTGCTACTCTACACTAGAAGATTCTTCCACCAATACAATTTCTCATTTCCGGAGCTTCCAATATCAAATAGTGATAGAAGCTGTGCTGTATTACAGTCCAACAGTTTATAACATCATTACTATTTATGCTGCTTGAGATACTGCAATCTGCCCTTTTTTTTTGAGAGTCCTAATTTTTTTTATTTTTCAGGAAATTAGATGAATGGAAATTTTCAGTAACTATGGTCTAAGGCAGTTTTAATAGGCACTGAAATATTTTAGTTAAATTGAAAAACAGACCAAAAGATGTCTGTCTCTCTGCTTTCAGTTGATAGTTCTTAACCTGATCCCATGTACGTCGTCGTTGTCCTGTTGATCTTATTCATGAAATCTGTAATATTTGAGAATCGTGGTTGTTGTTAAGTGCCTGTGAGTCGGTTCCAATTCATAGACACACCTTGTGTAGGGTTTCCGAGAAGTGGCTGGTGGGTTTGAATTGGCTAGCTTATAGTTTACCAGCCCAGTGCTTATCCTGTAGCACCACACCAGGACTCCAACATTTGGGAATATGATGTTTTAATTTCATTATGCAAGTTTATATTAAATATATTGGGTATTAATGTGTAAAATTTACAAACATGGAATTCCATGTCAATTTAAAAGTAACAAAAGCTTGTTTTCCCATTCTGAACATTGTGATTCAGTAGTTTTTCTTTTTGCAGGGATGACAAGGCATAGTACACTCGCCCTCTTTTTCTACCCAGTGCTTTGTAAAACTGCATACCTTACTTCCCAGGCCACAGTCCGATTTCCCCTGGGCATAGAATGGCTGTCTGGCCCTTTATCCCTAGGCCACGTAAGGTTCTTTGTGACTAGGGAGATGTTACTTTCCAAAATGAAAATGGTCTATTCTTAAAGAATATTGGATACTGTCTCTTGTAGCGTATATGTGAGACTCTTACTATGATACCTTGATGGGATATACAGTTTTGAATATATCAGATGTTGCGCTGAGCGTTCTTTTAGGCTGCCATAAAAGAAACTTTCATGTAAACAACCTTTTTTTTTTTTTTTTTTTTACTGTGCGTGTTATTTGTTTATTTTTTAATTGTTTTGGCCAACCCATATCTTCTAATTTCAGCAAGCAATTAGTCCCTTTCTACTCTCTTTATGTGGCGCTGTGGGTTAATACACCAGACTGCAAAGCCCTTTGAATTGCAAGGTCAGTAGTTCAAGCTCACCAGGTGCTCCTCAGAAGCCCTATACAGAGTCGCTATGGGTCGGAACTGACTCTATGGCACTTAACAACAACAACAACTCTCTTTAAAATTTTTCCTTACCATGTTTGTGTTGCCGTGACTATTTTCAGCATTTCTTGACAGCATAAGTAGCAAAAGTTGTGAAGTGGAAATGGTTTCTTGGTTTTTTTTTGTCATGACTTGCATGCTGGTGGTAAATGTGAAAAATGTAGTAGAAAGTAGTAGAAAGACCAGTTTTCAATTTCGAATTGGAAGTGTCAGTATTTATTTTCAGAATGTGAAGGATTTAAGAGTACAAGCTAAGCAGGAGTGACACAGCTCTTTGCACTGTGTAATATTCTTAGCTAAAAGATTGGGAAATCGCCGTGCTTAGCTTTTGCTGTTAATTTTGTTTGATGCACAAATGCTGAAACAGTTCTAGGAAGTCTTATATTTTTCATATTCTTAATAACTTTTTAGCTATTTCTTTTGGGATATGCTATTCAGAGATTATGCAAGTACATATGGTACAAGTTGGTATGAACAATCAACTCTGGAAGGATTCTACAAAGGAGTGTTTGTAAAGACTAGCAGGAAGTAGTGCTTGAATTAGACCTTGAGGAATTGGTGAGATTTAATCATGTAGAGTGAGAAGAGTGAGTTTATATGTTCTAGAGGAGCATTGTTGTTGTTAAGTGCTGTTGAGTCCCTTCCGACCCATAGCGACCCTGTATAGGGTTTCCGAGGTTGTAAATCTTTACGGGAGCAGAAAGTCTCACCTTTCTCCCACAGAGTGGCTGGTAGTTTCGAACTGCTGACCTTAAGGTTCGCAGCCCGATTAGTAACCACTACACTATCAGACCTCCTTAAAGGGGAGCATTAGGAACTAAAATTTTACAAAGCGTATAAAGTGTTTTCCTGGTGGAATGTGACTAGAGCCAGAGGCTTAATTGTAGGGATTGGGGTGAGATTGATGATTCTTGAATGCCAGGGTAATGAGCTTGAGCTTTATCTTATAGTTCAGCAGCTGCAGACTATTTATGGAGTCAGGTAGGTAACTTAAATGAGTTAGTTGCAGGCTGCTTGTAAGATCATAAAGACAGCTGACATTTAAGACTGGGTTTGAAGAGAAACTGCACAGCTTAGAAGTTCTAGGAGATGGTTGCTTTGTGAGAATGTGGATGTTTGTTTCTGGATACTCTCATTTTCAACAGAAACTAGAAACTTGTATTTTTATGAGCAGTTTCTCTTTCTCAGTTTTCAATTGATTAAAATTTAAAGCACTTTTTGGGCCACCATTGGGCTACAGATCTTTAATCTCTTCTTTGGTGGTGATGGTTGTGCGCTGAACAGTTAATTCTGACCTACAGCTACCCAGTATAGGGTTTCCGAGGCTGTAAATCTTCACCTGAGCAAATAATCTCATCTTTCTCTCTTCGGTTCCGACTCATAGCGACACTGTACAGGGTTTCCGAGGCTATAAATCTTTACAGGAGCAGAAAGCCTCCTCTTTCTCCCACGGAACAGCTGGTAGATTCCTACTGCTGACCTTGCAGTTAGCGGCTCAGTTTGTAATAATCCATAACACTACCAGGGCTCCAAAATCTCTTCTTTTATGCTGTGGCTATTTTACTTCAGTTTCTAAGATTTTATATTTGTAGCCCTCCTGAGGGCAGGAACCTTTATTAACTTGTTTTGTATTCTGTGTAGCATTTTACACAGTTGAAATGTACACATTCAAATACTTGGTGGTTTGATAATAGCTATTCTAGAGAAAAAAACAAACCTGTTGCTGTTGAGTCAATTCTGACTCCTTGTGACCCTTTAGAACAGATCCAAGACTGATCAGTTTTGGAAGAAGGACTGCCGATGTGCTCGTTGGAAGTGATGATGGCAAAACTTTGGACATGTCATCAGGAGGAGTCAGTCCCTGGAGAAGCACATCCTGCTTGGTAAAGTTGAGGGTCAGTGAAAAGAGGACACCCAAAGAGTTGATTGGCACAGTGACAACAATACTGGACACAAGCATAACAACAATTGTGAGGACCCAGCAGTACTTTGTTCTGTTGTGCATAGGATCTCTATGAGTTGGAACCAACTCAGTGGCACCTAGCAACAACAAATCAAAGCATCCTGCCACATCTGTCTCTGGTGGAGGGCTCTAGTAATACTATGAACAGAAGAGTTACCCTGAGGCAAAGCTGTTGCAGCAGTCTTGTTATCAGGTGTTGAAGGCAGGGGGTAGATTGTTGGGATTGGTGGAGGACAAGAAGATTCAGTTACTTCTGGTGCAGAAATTTTGAAGTTCCTATTATAGACGTTTAAGGATCTCTGGTAGCGCAGTGGTTATGAATTGTGCTGCTAACCTCAGGGTCAGCAGTTTGAAACTACCAGCTGTTCCGCGGGAGAAAGAGGAGGCTTTCTGCTCCTGTAAAGATTTACAGCCTCGGAAACCCTGTACAGTGTCGCTATGAGTCGGAACCGACTCCATGACACATTAACAGTATAGATGTTTGAAGTTGTGGTGTGGCATTGTGGATTAATGCACTGGACCGCAAGGTCGGAGGTTAAAACACTCCAGCTGCTCCTTGATGGCACGTAACAAACAATAAAACATAGATGTTTACCAGGTAAGAAATGTTTGAGTGCACTTGGACATGTACGATTGGGATTCAGGAGCTAGATTTGGATAGGTGATTAAAGATGTGAGTTACCTGAAATTGCTGAGAATATGCAGAGTATTTAGGATGCTTGTTACTCTTGCCCTTAGGAGATGCGGTGGGAAAAGAGATAAAGAACATCCTGAAAAATGAGAATGGAATTTAGAATATATTCTTGGGCCAAATGGACAATAATATGAAGGAACTTTAAAAAATTCTGTGTGGAAAAATTCCATTGTCTTTTAATTCCATTTCTCCACAAACTTTTTGAGGCCTTCTCTTTTATGTTTAAAGATGCTTATAGCAGCAGCATTGCCAAAGAAAAAGTGACAACAATAAAGTGGCCATCAGTGAACTGCCATATAATTTTTATCAAAACATTGAAGTAGATCTAGTGGGAGAATGTTGATGATGCATTGTTGAATTGAGAAAACAATTTCCAAAATTTATGAAACAGTAAATTTAGCATCAATCTTATTCTGTAAAAAAAAACACACAAAAGATCTATGTATCTATCTATGTATATTTGGGCAATGGAAAAATATTTGGAAGTGTGCGTAATAAATATGAATACTTCTGGCGATATCCTTTTGTATGTACAATTTTAAAGCCAATAATTAAAAACTATCCTGCTAAGGTGCTGAAGGATAAAGCACTGGACTGCAAGGTTGGTTTGAACTGCAAGATCAGCGGTTCAAACTCACCAGCCACTCCTTGGCAACCCTATGCATGGTCGCTGTGAAGTGGAACTAAGGACATCCCAGATTCTGGAGCCAAGATTGTTGTTAAGTGCCATTGAGTGAGTCTGACTCATAGCGACCTTGTATAAGATTTCTGAGGCTGTAAATTTTTGGCAGGAGTGGAAAACCTCATCTTTTTCCTGCGGAGCAGTGGTTGGGTTTGAACCATTGACCTTGTGGTTCGCAGTCCAGTGCTTATCGCAGTCCAGTGCCACTGAGGAGCCAAGATTACTTGGATTCAAACCCAGGTTTCACTTCTTATTAACTGGTTGACCTTTGGGAAATTATGTACCTTTTTTTGTCTGTCTTGATCACCTCAGCTGGAAAGTGAGCTCCATACGACAAGCATTGGACTATGAATCACAAGGTCCACAGATCAAGTTTGCCAGCCCCTCTTCGGGAGGAAGATGAGGCTTTCTACTTCTACAAAGATTTAAAACCTCAGAAACCCTATATAGGGTTGCTATGAGTTGGAAACGACTCAATGGCACTTAACAGCAGCAACAATAGTTTAGGATTGCTGTGAGTATTAAATGCATTTATATATGTATGAAACTTAGAATAGGATCTGGCACAAACTGTTTGTGTAAGGACTTACTGTTATTATCATCGTTGTCATACCAGGCTCATCAATTGTCAATCAAGTGGTTGCTGGAGATTGTAGAGCTAGTTAGTGACAGTTAGAGACACCAAACTCTCTAAAAATGTCATGGCACGAAATAATATAGTGATTATTGGCGGGAAAATATTGTCTTTCCTTACAGATGTCTCTAATAAAGAGAAAAAGAAGAGTAATATAAAAATGCTAGGTCAGCAGAAATCACTAGAATTTTTTTTTTTTTTTTATGAGTAACACATGCAAAACAACCAAAGTAATTCCTTAGAAGCTATATATGTAGTATTGTTATTACAAAATTATTTTTAAAATGTTATTGCCTAAATCTGTAAATGCTCTCAGAGTGGGTCTTTTTATATTACAACTCTGCTGCTGATGGTTTTGTTAGTATAGTTGTTGTTGTCTCCCTAAATGGGACTGATTTTTGTTGATGATGTTGTTAGATGCTGTCGGGCAGGTTCTAATTCATTGCGATGACAGAATGAAATAATGCCCGGTTTTGTACCATCCTCACAGTTGTTGTTGTGTTTGAGCGTATTGTTGCTGACATCTCCGTGGAGGTCTTCCTCTTTTTTGCTGATCCTCTACTTTTCTAAGCACGATGTTCTTCTCCAGGGACTGGCCACTCCTGACAACATGTCCAAAGTACGAGAAATGAAGTATCATCATCGCTTGTAAGGAGCATTCTGGCTGTACTTCTTTCATTACGAATTTGTTTGTTCTTCTGGCAGTCCATGATACTTTCAATATTTTTCTCCATCACCATAATTCAAATACATCATTTCTTCTATGGTGTTCTTTATTCATTGACCAATTTTCCCATGCATATGAGGCTATTGAAAATACCATGACTTAGGTCAGGTGCATCTTAGTCTTCAAAGTGACATCTTTGCTCTTTAACATTTAATGAGGTCTTTTATTGCATATTTACCTAATGCAATAAAGTTACTTGATATCTTGACTGCTGCCTCCATGAGCACTGATTATTAGGTAGTTTAAAATGATATTTTATGTCTTTTCACTTTTAATGTTTACACAATCAGTATAGTCCCCATAGTTGTCAACATGGTTCATGATTGTGTGTGTTCATTTTGTTCTTAATTAACTTTTTATTGTGAACTGGGTGAATGTTTACAGAGCAAATCAGTTTTTCATTTAACATTTCATACATATTTTGGTTCATGTCGTTGATTATAATCCTCATAATGTGACATCCCTTATCTTACTTCCTCCTTGTGTTTCCAGTTTCCATTCCTTCTTTTCTATCTTTCTGAACTTTGTCCTTGGAAAGATCCTGCCCTTTTTATCTCAAATGGTTGATCTTTCTAAGGTATATGTACCTGCCTGGTGGTATTGTTTCCCTTATAGAACTGTGTGTTGTTTGGCTGAAAATTGAGCCAGGGGGCGAGTTCAGTTCCAGACTAAGGGCCATAGTCTCTGGGGTCCTCCAGTCTCTATCTAACCTGTAAGCCGGTTCTTTTTTTATGTTTTGAAATTTGTTCTGTGTTTTCTCCCACACTATTCAGTACCTTCTAATGTGATCCTTTTCAGAGCAGTTGGTAGTAGTAGCGAGGCACTATCTAGTTCTTCTGGTTTCAGGGTCTTTGGTAGGCTGATGTTTGCGTGGTCCCCTGTACTAATTTTTTCCATGTGCCTTTGATTTTCTTCACTCTTCTGTCCTTTAGTTGGCGAGAGACCAAGAGTTGCACCTTAGGTGCTCACATTCACTCCTTTTAGTGGAGCCTAGAAAAACCCTTCCTTGATTGGGATTCTAATAGTATGCATTACATGTTTGGAGTAAGCACTCAGTTCATATAAAATAACAAAATGAAACATAACCATCTTCTTTACCTTACTGTTCTCATCAGTGGATCTGCCCTACCAAGGTTGAAGTATTTGCTTAGGTGTCACTGAGTTTTTCCTCAAACCAGATTTACGTATGTGTTGTTGTTATTGACTTCAAGTTGATTCTGACTCATAGCAACCTTGCATAGGGTTTCTGAGAAGCAGTTGGTGGGCTTGAATCACCAGCCTTGCTGTTCAAACCGACCTTGAAGTCCTGCACATTAACCCACAGCTCCACATCAGGACTCCGAGTTAATAGAATTAAGACAGAAAAAAAATTTAGTCTAAGCTCTTATTTTATAAATAAGCAAGATAGATTATAGCATGCTGTGCTGGAGTCCTAGTATAGCATTGTCGGATCAGCACTGGACTGCTAACCACAAAGTTGATGGTTCATATCCACCTGCCACTCCTTGGAAACCCTATACAGGGTTGCTGTGAGTCAGAATTGATTAAACAGCACATAGCAACAACAACAAAGGTCAAATATCAAAGTGAGTAAGAAAAGTAGGGAGATAGAAGACTTACATTGATGACCCACATGGTGTTCATGCTGTTGCATACTGCATGGTTGACTCCCCTAATAACTTGGCTAGCCCTGTGACTTAACCAGTAAATGATACTGTGCAAGTTTTGGGCTTAAGCATTAAGAAGGCCTGGCAGTTCTCACTTTTGTATTCTTGGAAGGCCTGAGTTGCTGTAGTAGAAATTCTATTACCCTGCTGGAGAGACGCTGTGGAGAAGGAGGATCCCAGCCATCCCAGTGTCCACTGAGTGCAGCTCAGTCACTTGACCTGTTGAATCTAGCCACAAAGGTAGCTCACCAGCTGAACCCAGCCCAGATTGCAGAATCATTAATAAATAAGGTGGTGGTGGTTTGTTATATAACTGTAGATAACAGAAGCAGATGGTTTTTTGAATTAAGGGACTTAAAAGGACATAATTATTTGAGATACAAAGGACAAAATTATTTGAGATACCAAGGACAAAAATCACTTTTGTTGTACAACTTCCTTTACTAAGATAGCTAAATGAGGCTGCCCTCCTACTCTGCCTCATTTTCTTAAGGTATTTTGACAGAGATAATAAATTTTTAATATTGAGGACTTTAAATGATATTTAAAAATGCTGTTGTCATAGTGTAATTAGGTGTTATGTAATAGATAAGAACTATGAACATCAACCCTAAAAAGTATGATTTTGTTCTGTTGACTTTTATACAAAGTTCTCATATATATTTGGAACATTTTGTAAAGAGATGGGTTCTATTCCTGGGCCTACTACTGCTAACTAACTGTGTATTCCTGGTTGTATCAGTTATGTCTAGGTTTGCTTTTAGGTGCTAGAAAACCCCACAAGTATTGACTTAAATAGGACTGTTCATTTCTTGCTCACATAAAAATGTGAGGGTAGGCACTTAGGTTGCTAGACTGTACGTTGCAAGGTTATAGAGACTGCATGGGCTTCTTTTAGCTTGCTTTGGCACTGTAGGGTAAGCGCTGGACTGCAAGGTCGGTTAGCATCTCTAGGTCAGCAGTTCAAACTCACCATCTGGTTCTTGGAAATCTTATAAGGGTTGCTATGAGTCGGAACCAACTCAACGGTGGTTAACAACTACAACAGCAACAACAACAACCTCTTGAGGGCCATTGCCCTCAGATTCTCTGAAGGCTACTAGAGCCCCATTCATTATGTCCAATTCCATAAAGCAGAATAGAGGGCAGGGAGACAAAGGGAACGATCCTCCCTTAAAGCACCCTTCCAAGAAGTATGGTATGTTTCATTGTGTGTATAATTGGTTAGAACTTAGCCACATGACAATGGGTAACTGTAACAGGAGTACAGAGTCCTTTAGCTGAGTATAGGTAGTCCCCAATTTACAGGTAGTCCCAGTCCAATGACTCTATCATAAGTTGGTTTTAACATAAGTCAAATGCCTCATTTTCTTTTAGTTTTCATTATTATTGCCTTTTATTAACAATATCTTGTAAATCTGATCTTCGTATTTGGGAGTTGGAAACATTACATATAAACTTATATAAATATTTTAACATTGTAAGCAGTAAATGTTACTAATGATAAGATAAAAAAAAAAAAGTTAAGTGCAGCTTGTTGTAACTTGAATATACCATAAGCTGTGGACTATTGTATACTGCTACTTAGAATACATCTTGGGTCTTAATACAAAGAATTAGAATAGTTATGAGTATAAGCATCCTGAAGTTTCCATAATGTGGAACCTTCTGTTGATCTCCATAGGCCTAGGTTTCCTCATGTGTGAGACTGATGATAGTCAGCCACTTGGGGTGGCAGATAAGATTTCATATTGTGGATCAACTCCAGATGAATTGATAGTGACAACTTGTAGCACTCTGTTGAAGAACACTAAACCAGTTTTGGCCTCAGCAGGGTCAGTAAAGTAGTACCTACATACCGGTTGCTATCAAGTTGATTTTGACTCAGAATAGAAATGTGCTCGGTTTTGACTAGTTTTTTTTTTTTTTTTAAAGAAGCTGATTGTCATGCCTTTAGGTAGACTTTATCCTTTAACCTTTCAGTTAACAGCTTAGTATGTTCATTGTTTGCACCACTCAGGGACTTCCAAGATAATAACAGAAGTATTTCTTTTGGATAGAGGCAAGTGGTACTATTCTTGTACTCTTGAACCTTTTTTCTGTTTTTCCTATGTGCACTTATTTCTATTTTTGTAATCTTTTCATTGAAAATAAGAGTTTATTTTGCTAACTTTTGGACTATCCTTTTTTTTTTAACTCTTAAAAAAAATCCTGGAACCCATTTCGTATTTGAAAAGTTTGTAATAAACCCGAATTCCTATTTTGTGCAGAATATTCTTAAAACTGGAAGTGAAGGTGCTGTTGAGAAATACTCCTTTTAATTTTCTATGTATGCCATGATATTTAGAATGTGCTTTGGTAACACACACATCTAATTCTGAGTGGCCCTAGTCAAGGCTTGTTTCTTCTACATGTTAATCATGCTATTTGCTCATCATGAGTTGACTTCTGTATCCTGCAACATCAACACCCAGGCTGAGGGAGATTCCATTTCTGTACCTTCATGATTGTCAAGGCAGGAAAAAGAAAAAAAGTTGGTTGTGCTCTACTCTTACAGACACTATCCTGAAGTGATACGTGTCACCTGTGTTTACTTTTTACTTCTGAAGAAAGTCACATGGTAGCGCTTAACTTGAAGGGGGCAGAGAAGTGAAATTGTGTCATATTTTTGGAAGGAAAACTGGAAATATTTGGTGAACAGCACTAATGAATACCACAGAAAGTAACATTATTTTAGCCCTAAAATTCATATTTGACTTTGTAGTATGATTTATTACCTATATAATACACTATGATTGTCTGGTAGACTACATTGTATGTGGTATAGCATGTTAACTAAGGGGGTATATTTAATAATACTATTAAATATAAAAGAGGTAGAAATAATGTCAGAAGCATAGGGTTTGGGATCTTGATTCTTTTTAAAAAAATTTTACTTCATATGAAAGGAGGAGAGGAATACAACTTACAAATTACTGTGTAGTATTAAGATTATTTGTTGTTGTTGCTAAGTGCTGTCAAGCTGGTTCCGACCCATAATGACCCTTCTATGGTTTCCAAGGAGCAGCTAGTGAGCTTGAACCGCTGATCTTACAGTTCAAGTGACTTTGCTGTCCAGCGTATTAACCTGGTGGCTTAATATCGTTTCTTTCTCCTAAAATGTTCTTAAAACATGTTTTATTCTTGGTCAGATTTTCTTTGCTTATTTGCTTTCTATAAATCACCTGAGGAAGACACTAGGCAAAAATAAACACTTACTAAGCATCTACTATGCAAGGGGGCTTCAAACAGTAAATGGAAAAATTCAGTTAACCTTTTAATTCAATTTTTCCATGAACTTTTTGAAGCCTTGTATATTACACACTGGAGAAATGAAAATAAGACAAGATCTCTCACTTTCTCATAATTCAGTATAAAATACTAGTCAAACTGACACTTCTACAGTATAAGAATGAACAGAGTTGAGGAAACTTAGAGAAGTAAAATCTTAAGGCAAGGGAATTAAAGAAAGAAAATACCTGATCTGAGTCTTCAAGGGAAGAAAAACAAAAAACTTTACTGAAGAGAATGAGGGGAGTGAAGCACAAATGCCTAGCTATTATATGATGAGCTTCTAGTATGTTATTTACTACTAGCAAACACATGAGGTTAGCATTATTAGTTCTAGTTCACAGATGAGTTTCAGAGTGGTCAGGATTTGAATTCATCTGTGTCTTGATTTTGGTTTTTGCACTTTAAGGAACTTTGTTTCCGTAAGGGAGGTACTAAGGTAGGTAAAATAAATTGGGATTTTCACTTTTTACTGTAAGCAGTAGGTAGCCATAGACGATTTCAAACAGAGGAGTAACAACATCTGTGTGAGAAAAATGACCCTGGCAGAAACTGGAAAGATGGCATGGAGGGAGTATGTATGTGTGTATACTGTTGTCATGTTGCAAGGGTTCACAGTGGGAACCTCAAACTGATATGTTATATTCTTTTCATCATGAAATAATAATTATCTTTTTATCTTCAAATTATCCAGCCTTAGAACTGGAAATGAACATTAAGGTCAGTTGTTTCATTGCCTTTAATTTATGGTTTTGGAAATTAAATGATCTCTGATAGCACACTTTAAGATTAGGATATAATGATCTTTTTGCCAATAAATGGTACTTATCTAGGGTTTCATTAGCTAACAACAAAGATATATATCCATGCCTAGAAGAATGTCTTTGAGATCCATCCATGTTGTATGTATCAATAACTTGTTCATTTCTGTTACTGAATTATATTCTATTGTATGGGTGTATCACAATTTGTTCATCCATTTACTAGTTGATGGGCATTTGCCTTGTAATTTTTTGTGGCTATTATGAATAATGCTGCTATAAACATTTGCTTACAAGTTTTCATAAGGAAAATCTAGGAACAGAATTGCTGGGTTGTGCTTGGTTAGTGTGGGAGCGAGTCCTGGTGTGGCACTGTGGGTTAATGAGCGTTGGACTGCAAAGTCGGTTTGAACCACAGTGTTGGCGGTTCAAGTTCACCAGCTGCTCCTCAGAAACTCAACACAGGGTCGCTGTGAGTCATTAGGGATTCAACGGCACTTAACAAGAAAAACAACACGGTTAGTGTTGTGACACATGGGTTCTCCATAAGTTAGAATTCGTTCTGTGACTTTTTCTGTATTTATAATTGTCATCTTGTTGTGTGCTGTCAAATCGATTCCGACTCACAGCCACCCTATGTAGGGTTTCTGAGAGCAACTGGTGAATTTGAACTGCTGACCTTGAAGTTAGCACTCCAGTGTGTGTATGTTTAACTTTTTGAAAAAGTACCAAACTTTTCCAAAATGTAAAATGTAAAGTGACCTATTGTTTTACATTCTCACTAGTTGTATTGGAGTCCCGATGTGGCACTATAGTGTAAGCACTGGACTGCATTATCAGTTTGAAGTCTGAGGTCCATGGTTCATACTCACCAGCTTCTCGGAAGCCTTATACCTGTTGCTATGAATTGGACACTTAATAGCAACAACAGTAACAATATTTTATTAAAGTTCTTATCCTTGTCAGTGCTGGGAATTTGTTAAGTCTTTTATTTTAGTAATTCTAGTGGATGTGTAGTAATATTTCATTGGGGTTTTAATTTGCTGTGGCACTGTAGGATAATGGACTGGTTTGATCTGAAAGGGTCTCTCACTTAAAAACAACAATGGCATTGATTAAGGAGACTGAGCATCTTTTCAAATGCTTATTTACCATTTATCTGTCTTCTACCATGAAAGTCTCTGGTAGCGTAGTGGTTACGAATCGGGCTGTGAACCTTAAGGTCAGCGGTTCGAAACTACCAGCTGCTCCGCGGGAGAAAGATGAGGCTTTCTACTCCCGTAAAGATTTACACCCTCGGAAACCCTGTACAGGGTCGCTATGGGTCGGAACCGACTCGACGGCACATAACAACAACAATAACCATGAAAGTCTAAGGAGCTCTGGTAGCGTAGTGGTTACCAATCGAGCTGCGAACCGTAAGGTCAGTGGTTCGAAACTACCAGCTGCTCCGTGGGAGAAAGATGAGGCTTTCTACTCCCGTAAAGATTTACACCCTCGGGAACCCTGTACAGGGTCGCTATGGGTCAGAACCGACTCGAAGGCACATAACAACAACAACAAACCATGAAAGTCTACTCAGATCTGCCCCCCATTTTAATTGTAGTTTTTTTATGAGTTCTATGATTTGCATCTGTTTTCTTCTGGTCTATTTTCACTTTTTAATTGTGTTTTCTGAAAAGCAAAGATTTCTAATTTTAATGAAGTCCTATTTATACTTTTTTTACCCTCATAAGAGTTGTGCTTTTAGTACCATATCGAATAACTCTACCTAACCTTAGATCACAGGTTTTATATTAAGCTCTGTGATCCTGTTTAAGTTAATTTAGTGGTAGTGTGAAGTAAGGTTGAAGTTAATTATTTTGTATACATATAGATACACAATTATTCCAGCAACATTTGTTGAAAAGATCATCCTTTCTTCATCGAATTGTCTTGGCACATTTGTTGGAAACCAATTTATCGTAAGTGTGTGGGTTTATTTTCGGACTCTTCTGTTTCACTAATCTAAAAGTATATCCTTATATGCCAGCACTACGCTCTTGATTACTGTTGTTGTTGTTATGTGCCATGTAGTCGGTTCTGACTCATAGTGACCCTGTACAGGGTTTCCGAGGCTGTAAATCTTTCTGGGAGCAGAAAGCCTCATCTTTCTCTTACGGAACAGCTGGTGGTTTTGAACTGCTGACCTTGTGGTTCGCAGCCTGATTCATAACCACTACACTACCAGAGTTCCTTAGCTTTAGTTGTTTTTAAAATCAGATAGTATAAGTCTTCCTGCTTAGTTCTTTTTCACAACTTTTGTTTATCATAGGTCTTTGGTACTTTCATGTGAATACTAGTGTCATCTTGTGCGTTTCTACAAAAAAATCTGGAGTTTTGATAGGATTACATAGAACTTATAGATCAACTTGGAGATAATTGATATATTAATATTGAGTCTTCTAAACAGTGAACATCATGTATGTCTTCCTTTATTTTTGCTTCTGTCAGTAGTATTCTGTAGTTTTTAGTGTATAAGGTTTTATGCCTTTTTTCCCCCCTTTGGTAAATTCATTTATTAGTACTTTTTTTTTTTTTTTGGTGGTGTTATAAATGGAGTTGTTTTCTTAATTTCATTTTCAAATGGTATATATGTTGTTGTTAAGTGCCGTCGAGTAGGTTCCGACCCATAGCGACCCTGTACAGGGTTTCCGAGGCTGTAAATCTTTACGGGAGCAGAACGCCTCATCTTTCTCCCACGGAGCAGCTGGTAGTTTCGAACTGCTGGCCTTAAGGTTCGCAGCCCGATTCATAACATACATAGAAGAAATATATTTGATTTTTATATATTTGTCCATTTTCTGTGATTTGGCTAAATTTACGAATTCTAGTAGTTTTTTTATTATTTTAGTATTTTCTACATTTAAGATCTTGTTGTCTGAATATTCACATAACTTTGCACTGGCCAACTATTTAACTTAAAAATTCCAAACTTAAAAAATTCACCACTTTGAATTATGCTATACAAGGGTAAGTAAAAAATTATTGCTACAAAATCATAGAAACTTAATTAAAAAAATATCAAAATGTGGAATTCTGGTTTCTTAACATATACTCCATTTAGTGTATATACTTCTGAAGGCTGTGTTTTTCCGTCCTCCTAAGGACCTCTGGTAGCATAGTGGTTACGAATCGGGCTGTTAACCCTAAGGTAGGCAGTTCAAAATTACCTGCCATTCCGCAGGAGAAAGATGAAGCTTTCTGTTCCTGTAAAAATTTTTAGCTTTGGAAACCCTGTGCAGGGTCACTATGAGTCAGAACTGACTCCATGGTACTTAACAACAACAACAATCTTTCCGGCAAGAATTCTGAGCTCTTCAATTTATACCATATTAAATCGTATTTTCTTAAAATTTCTGTATTATTGGCCCCCATGATCGTCCTATGTTCTTACATAATCTATGAAGATTACCTCTTTGGGGGATCCCAAAACATGTTATCAGGAAGGTCCAGTTCAAGGAGAAGGCCATAATGCTGATAATGGAGAGGGTCAGTGAAAAAGAGAACTTCAACGAGATGAATTGACAGAGTGGCTGCAGCAGTGAGCTCAAACATAGCAACACGTGTGCAGATGTTGTAGGGTTTCTTTCTGTTGTTAACAGGGTCTCTGTGAGTCGGAACTCACTGAAGGGCACCTCACAACAACAATGACAGAGGAAATGAGCAGGAGACCTAGGAGAGGACAGCGAACTGATCTAATATGGCATAGGTTCAGTTAACAGATCTTGGTTTGTTCTTGATGTTTTTGGATTTATAGGTCCCTTTGGATGTATTTTCTCTTACTATGGAAAAGTACAGACATGAATACAGACAATGTAGTTTTTTCTAATATAAGGAGGAGAGTTCAATGACGCCTTGAGGCTTATCCAAAAGTTGTAGATTTTCATTGTACCCAGAATAAGAACCCTTCATCTAAAAATATAGTGTCTTGTGAAGGAAATTGTCTTGGATGCAGAAAGAGTGTATAGAGGTGTCTTTTCTCTTCAAAGCTGGGTCCTTAAAGGGAACATTTTAGAAAGTTAAGACAGTGTCATTGCCCTACTTCTAGGAAAACACTTAGATGATGTTCACAGGAAGTAGGCCCTTATGGGTATTAACAGAGTTTGAAAGGTAATCTGCATCTCAGGAGTCTATATTATGGCATATGAGATCCAAAGAAGCTTGTATGAAAGTTGGAGTGGGAATGAGACTGTTACAAAAATAGTTTTATACTTTATTAATTTATTTTAAAATAAATTTTTATTAACTTCACTACTTCAAATGAAGTAATACTAAAATATGATAAGTCTTATGCTGCTCTTCAAGGCTGAGAACTGCCATTGGAGGGTTCGAGAGTTTTTCCAAGTAAGTTCGGATGTATTTGTGAAGGAGATTATAGTTTTCCTGACTATGTGCTTCTTGAATATTGTCATTATGGCTCTTCAACATTATAAACCCAGTAAGCAGATAGGGCAAAGTTTTTGATAGGCTTAGGTTTTTGTTTTTTGTTGGATTTGATTTTTTTCAGGGTGATAAAGCTGGGGATGAACCAATGTGTAGAGGTTGTCCCCCTCAAAGTAAGCAATTTACAGTGGGAATTATCTTCCTGTACTGCTGCTAGCCTCACTTCACTCATGTTTTCTTTTTGTCTTAACCATAAAAACTAAACCAGATACTTAGGAGTCGATGCTGACTCATGGTGACCCCATGTGTGTCAGAGTAGACCTGTGCTCCATAGGGTTTTCAATGGCTAATGTTTAGAAAGTAAATTGCCAGATCTTCCTTCTTAAGTGTCTTTGAATGAACAAGAAACCTCCAACTTTTCCTTTTGCAGCCAAATGTGTTAAGCAGCGGTAATATCCATATAAACTCTTTAATGATCCTTTACTTCCCCAGTCAAACATGCATTGTATTAAGTGTCCTTTATTTTTTGGGTCATGCTTCCTGGTGCAAGGAGAAACTATTCCATTAGAAGTAACTGGGTTGTGGAAACATTGCAGTGACAGTAGTGTTGGTGACAAGTATTCTGAGATTTTTGTGCTCTCAGTTCTGCCACTGGAAAATGATGCTGGTGAATTCACGAACTTAATAATCGTTTGGAGCTCTAAAACATTAAGAAATCCATCTCAGCGTACTTCTCAGGCCTAGTCTTTTCTAACTTGAATCAAGTGCACTGTAGGATAAGCACTGGACCGTAGGGTAGGCTTGAACCACTCCTATAGAGGGTTGCTATGAGTCGCAACTGACTCAACAGCACTTAACAACATCATTAATCCAGTTCAAGGAGTCCTGGTGGCACAGTGTATAAGGCATTGGGCTACTAACTGCAAAGTTGGGACTTCAAGCCCACCAGCCGCTTTGCAGGAAAAAAGATGAGATTGTCTGCTCTTCATAAAGATTTACAGTCTTGGAAACCCTAAGGAGCAGTTCTATTCTGTTCTGCAGGGTCACCATGAGTTGGAGTCACTTGGATGGTGGTAGGAAATCCAATTTATCTGCCTTTGTTATTAATGGGTAGCTACAAATGTAGTTCTTTTTCTCAAGGTTTTAGAGATGATAGTATTGATAGATTGGCATTAATTTGAGCTTAGATTAAAATAGAATTTTAAGTTTATTTTAAAATTAGCATGCCCTGGTGGCACTGTAGGATAAGCAATGGACTGTTAACCTCAGGGTTGCTAGTTCAAAGCCACCAGCTACACTGCAGGAGGCTGTCTGCCCCTGTAAATATTTATAGTCTTGGAAATCCTAGTAATTCAAAATATAAACTAGATTGTCCCATTTTTAAGGAGCTCTGGTAGCGTAGTAGTTAGGAATCGGGCTGCGAGCCGCAAGGTCAGCAGTTTGAAACTACCAGCTGTTCCACGGGAAAAAGATGAGGCTTTCTGCTCTTGTAAAGATTTACAGCCTCGG
>NW_006408767.1:1772182-1780702 GCF_000296735.1 Chrysochloris asiatica
CCTCGGAAACCCTGTACAGGGTCGCTATGAGTCGGAACCAACTCGATGGCATTTAACAACAATTATAATATATATAGGATTTTGCAGCCTGTTTTTCCTTTCAACATATAGGGTTTCCATGTTGTTAATTTTCCTAAAATTTTTGAATAAATGTGTTTGAATTGCATAAACTGTGTAACCATTACATTGTTTATGTAACCTCCTCCTATTGCCCCTTTTCTTTCACTTCTCTTATGGTTTTTTATTGCTACTATGTATAGTGCTTTGACTAGAAATTTTGTAGACAAGCCCTTTTCATATTAGGAATATTTTCATAGGCTAGATTGTCAGTATCACTAGTTTAAAAGAAAAAAAAAGTTTTAGGACTGGTACACATGTTGAGAGAGTCCTTGGGTGTCGTAAATGGTAAATAATCCCATCTGCTAACTGAAAGGTCTACTCAGCTGCCTCAGAAGAAAGCCCTGGCAGTGGATCTATTTTCAAATATCAGCCAGTGAAACCCAATGGAACATCATTCTATTCTGACATACATGGGGCACCATGAATTGAAGTTGATAGCAACTGTGTGGTGGTGATATACACAATAAGAGACCAATGGGTTCTAATGTTCAGTTGCTTGGTCTCAGGTTCTGGCTCTATCACTTTTTGGTTTTATGACTGGATAAATTATTTGTTGTTGTTGTGTGCTGTGGAGTCAGTTCCGACTGTAAATCTTTTTTTTCCCAAGGCTGTAAATCTTTACGGGAGCAGAAAGCCTCATCTTTCTCCTGCAGAATAGCTGGTAGTTTCGAACTGCTGACCCTGTGGTTCACAGCCCAATTCGTAACCACTACACTACCAAAGATCCTGGCTAAGTTACTTAGCCAGTCATACCAAAAATGATACAACCTTGCTTGCTCAAAGTGAAGAGAGCTTAAAATACTTACTGCTGAAGATCAAAGAACACAACCTTCTGTATGGATTGTACCTCAATGTAAAGAAGAAAAAAAATCCTCACCACTGGACAATAAACAACATTCTTATCAATGGAGAAAAGATTCAAGTTGTCAAGGACTTCCTTCTTCTTGGATCAACTATGAACACTCACGGAAGCAGCAGTCAAGAAATCAAACGACGTATTAGGTAAATCTGCTGCACAAGACCTTTTTAAAGTGTTGCAGAGCAAAGATGTCAGCTTGAGGACTAAGGTGCACCTGACCCAAGCCATGGTATTTTCAGTAACCTCATATGCATGCAAAAGACTGTAGAAGAATTGATGCTTTTGAGTTATAGTGTTGGAGGAGAATATTGAAAGTGCCATGGCTGCCAAAAGAACCAACAGATCTGTGTTGGAAGAAGTGCAGCCAGAGTGCTTCTAGGAGGCCAGGCTGGCCAAACTTCATCTCTCATAATTCGGACATACTGTCAGGAAGGACCAGTTGCTGGAGAAGGATATCATGTTTAGTAAGGTAGAGGGTCAGGGAAAAAGAGGAAGACCCTTAACGAGATGGATTGGCAAAGTGGCAGCATCAGTGGGATCAAGCGTGGCAACAATTGTGAGGATGGCCCAGGACCAGGCAGTGTTTCGTTCTGTTTGCATACAGTCGCTATGAGTCGGTACTGACTCCATAGCACCTAACAACAACAACAACAGTAACAGCAACAAGAAGTTACTTAATCTCTCTAGGTCTGTTTAATTACAAATAAAGTAAGCATGACATTAGAATCCCTGTCATAGGGCTAATGGGAGAATTAAATAGACTATACATGTTAAGCAAACATTTAACACAATGCCTGCTACTAAATTTCTACTAAATATGAACTCTTATTTTTATTAAAATTGTGAAATGCTCCCAAAAGAGTGATATTTTATAATGTCAGCAGCAATTTGCGATAGGATCAGTTTGTCTGAACCTTGTTGTGTGTGCTTTATTAAACTATTTTACCACTTTAATAATTGAAAAACAGTACCATAATAATTTTGCTTCCTTGATTTGTAGGCTGTTAAACATTTTTGAATTTCAGTAATTCTGTCCTTGTGAACTGCCCAGTCATCTTTTGTCCGTAGTTTATTTGGGAGTGTGGATTCTTAAATTAAAAAAAAAAAAAAAAATTAAACCTTTTGTGTAATAAATTAAGACATTTGCTCTAAGTATTTTGCTTCATTTGGTTACACAGAAGACTATTTTTGTGTAGTTAGATGCAGATACTGTAGTGCAGTTAAGATTTTATTCAGTTTGTAAAATTAGGTAATTAGAAATATTTGTAGATTAGGATAAGAAATGATTATGATTTTGACTTTTGGAAACTCAAAATGTTTAATGACACCTGTCCTATTTTTTAATTCACATTCTCTGTCTCATTGTAGAGCACAGTACATACAGTACAGGGAAGAGAAGAGAAGCTCCTTTATGTTTAAGCTTAGGAATTGTTCAGACTCTCTTGGAAAAAAAAGCCCAGTAACCTAGCATTAGTAACTAATCTTATCTTTCATACTGATAGGTTCATTTATTTCACAGCTTTAATGAAAAAATGGTTCTTCATTTTGAGAGTTATGCCAACACAGAGGGGTTCTATTTCTTTACTTACTGGCACTCAAGTTCTATTTTTCCTTAAGTCTCATTGCTGTTTTCCTTAAATATTTATATTGACAGCTGCTAAGCAGTGAAATGAAATGGAATGCACAAAGATCTATATCCCAGGCATTAGTGAGCTGGAATAGGCTGGTACTGACCATTTTTACTCTTTTATTTATTTTTTTATTTTGGATTGAGTGAAAGTTTACAGGGCACATCATCAGCTTCACATTCAACATTCATATAGCTTGTTTCATTACATTGATTATTATCCCCTCCATATATCATCAGTTAACAGTGTTTCTTTCTATCCTCTTTAGCTTTTTTTTTTTGGGGGGGGAGGGGGGAGGGTGACCATTTTTACTCTTATAATAATATGGTTACTATGCTGGGAATGGCAAATCCAAGAGGAATGGCATCACATTTGTCATCGAAAAGAACATTTAAGATCTATCTTGAGTACAATGCTGTTGTCTGTTATACACCTACAAGGAAGAGTGGATAATACCACTATTCAAATTTATTCATCTACCACTAAAGCCAATGATGATGAAATTGAAGAATTCTCCCAACTTCTTCAGTCTGAAGTTGATCAAACATGCTATCAAGATGCATTGATAATTACTGGTGACTGAAATGCAAAGTTTGGAAACCAAGGAGAAGGATTAGTAGTTGGAAAATATGTCCAGATAGTGATAGAAATGCTGCTGGAGATCACATGATAGAATTTTGCAAGATCACTGATTTATTCATACCTTTTTAAAACAATACACATATGGACCTCACTAGATAGAATACAAGGAATCAAGTTGACTACATCTGTGGGATGGGAAGAAATGGTGGAAAAACTCAGTATCATGAGCCAAACATGGTCAGGGAACAACTGTGAAACAGACCATTAACTATTCATATGCAAGTTCAGGATGAAGCTGATGAAAAGTAAAACAAGTCCATGAGAGCCAAAACATGACCTTGAACATTGTTGTTCTTGTTCAGTGCCATCGAGTCAGTTCTGACTCATAATGACCGTGTATAGAGATTTCAAGGGGCGGCTGGTGGATTTAAATCCAGTGCTGATTCTACAGTGCCACAGGAAGACCAGAAGACCGATGGATGACATGAAGAACATCATACAGGAAGAAAACAAAAGGTCATTAACGATAGGAATGAAAACCAAAATGGATGTCAGAAGAGACTCTGAAGTTTGTTGTCCAGTGTAGGGATGCTAAAGCAAATGGAAGAAATGGAGTAAAATAGGTGAACATAAATTTGAAAGGGTAGCTCGAGAAGACAGAGTAAAGTATTGCAATGAAATGTGCAAAGACTTGGAGTTAGAAAATAAGGGGAGAACATGAACAGCATTTCTCAGTGAAAAGAATTGGAAGAAAAAATTCTAGCCTCGACTTGAAATATTGAAGGATTCTATGGCAAAAATATTGAATGACACTGTAAACACCAAAAGAAGATGAAAGAATACACAGAATCATTGTACCAAAAATAAATGGTCTATGTTCAACCATTTCAAGAGGTAGCATATGATCAAGAGCCAGTGGTACTGAAGAATCCAAGCTGCACTGAAAGCATTGGTGAAAAATGAAGCTTCAGGAATTGATGGACTACAAATAGAAATCTTTCAATACACTGATGCAGCACTGGAAGCACTCACTCACCTATGCCAAGACATTTGGAAGACAGCTAGGTACCTGACCAACTGATTAGAAGACACCCATATTTGTATCTGTTCTAAAGATCAGTGACCCAACAGAATGCAGAAATCATTGAATGATAAATCTTAATGTCACATACAAGTAAAATTTTGCTGAAGATAATTAGAAAATGACTGCAACAATAAAATGACAGGAAACTGTCTGAAATTCAAGATTTAGAAGAGGACATAGAACTAGGGATATCAATGCGGACCTTAGATGGAATTTGGCTGAAAGCAGATAATACTTGAAAGATGTTTCCTTCTGCTTTATTTTCTATGCAAAGGCATTTGTCTGTGTGTATTATGACAAGTTATGGGTAACATTGTGAAGAATGGCCATTTCAGAACACTTGTACATAGACCAAGAGACAGTCTTAGAACAGAACAAAGGAATACTGAGTGGTTTAAAATTAGGAAAGATGTATGCTAGCATTGTATCCTTTCACCACATGTATCCAGTCTGTATGCTGAGCAGATAATCCATATGAAGAAGAAAGTGACAATAAGGATTGGAGGAAGACTCATTAACAGCTTTCTGTGTGCAGATGATACAACCTTGTTTGCTAGATTGTAAAGAAGATTTATAAATAATCTCCAATGAAGATTAAAGACTACAGCCTTCAGTATGTATTACACTTTAATATAAAGAAGACAGTTATCATCCTAACTGGATAAATAACATCCTGATACATGGAGAAAAGATTGACTTTATCAAAGACTTCATTTTGCTTGGATCCACAGTCAACACTCATTGGGGAGCAACAGTCAAGAAATTCAAGTAATTTTATTGCATTAGGCAAATCTGTTGCACAAGACCTCTTTAAAGTAAGCAAGAACAAAGATGTCAGTTTGAGGACTAAGGTGTGCTTGACCTGAGCCAAGGTATTTTCAGTAACCTCATATGTATGTGAAAGTTGGTAATGAATAAGGAAGAGCATAGAAGAATTGATGGATTTGAGTTTTATGGTGTTGGAGAAAAATATTGAAAATAACATTGGACTGCCAGAAAAGCAAACAAATCTGCGTTGGGAAAAGTATAGCTAGAATGCTCCTTAGAAGCCAGGATAGTGGGACTTCATCTTTCATACTTTGGACATATTATCAGGAGGGACCAGTTTTTGGAGAAGGACATTCCGTTAGACAAAGTGGAGAGTCAGCAAAAAAGAGGAAGACTCTTAATGAGATTGATTGGCATAGTGGCATTTGCAGTGGGCTCAAGTGTAACATAATTTTGAGGATGGTGAAAAATAGGGCAATGTTTTGTTCTGTTGTACATACTGTTGTTATGAATCATAACCTACTTGAGGACATATAACAACAACAACAGGACTGCAGGTGTGGCATTATAGGATGAGCACTGGACTTACGTGCGAACCACAAGATTGCCGGTTGAAACCCACCAGCTGCTCACTGGAAACCCTAGACAAGGGTCCCATGAGTTGGAACTGTTACATAACACAATAGCTTTCAAAATAGTCAGATCTTTGTGCTTAATATACATTTTCTGCTGCACAATGACTTGTAAATATGCTTTTTATATAATTAGTACAAAAATCCTAGAATTGAAGCTTGTGTAGAATTTTATTCATATTTGAAAGTAATTATATTATACTGGAAATAAAAACTTGAAACCATTTTGCATTGCGTCTTATAAAGCCATTTAAAATAATTTCATAGTTCATTATGTATGGACAGTACTTTGGAATTATATTGTTAACTTCATTATACTAAAAGAATAGGCTGTTCTAATTTTCAGGGTTTTTTTTTTGTTTTTTTTTAAACCAAAAAACTTGGGTTTGCCGGAAGATTGTCCATCTGTACTCAAGCATCAGTCATGCGGGCAGCAACTTTGTAGAAGAGTTAATTTCTTAGTTGTTTGAAATCTTAACTTTTGATTTTATTATTCTGAATTTTGTGGGATTATGCCAACATTTTAGACTTGAGAAACTTTTACAGTATGCTAGATTTGCAAAGTAAATTTTTTGATATGGTGTCTATGGAAACAAAATCAGAACTTGACCTCTCTTTAACTTGGTCTTTCATTCCCCATTCATTATTCAATATTAAAACTTTTTTATAATAGGAATTCTTTAGTAGTGAAGACCACTGTTAAATTATTATTTACGCTAACATATTTATCAGGACAACAGAAGTAAAGTTACATAATTTTTTGTTGTTGTTGTTCCGCGTCAGAAGTAGAAAACATTTGGCCAGCAACATAGAAGTATTAATACTTTTTAAGTATTTGACAGTTTGAGAAAGAGAAGTAATGTCTGTGTATTGTGCAGGAGAGTTGTTGTTGTTAAGTGCCTTCCAGACATAGCTACCTTATAAAGGGGTTTGAGGCTTTAAGAAGCAGAAAGCCTCATCTTTGTATAGCAGCTAGTGGGCTTGAACCGCAAAGTTGTGGTTAGCAGTCCAGTGTTTATTGTAGTTGTCCATAATTTCAGTTGCTGGTTTTGAAGTTTGGAAAAGAAAACCTTAAGAGTTTCCATTTTTAAAAACATGATAGACATCTGTAAGGATGAAGGAAAATTTGGAAATATTGGTTGCAGCATTTCAAGTAGACTTTAAATGAAAAAATAAAGTTTTCTTAAACTGGGGAAAATGGTGCTTGGATAGCACCATTTTTTGATACACACATTTTTAGATTGATAGACACCATATTTTGATATACACATATCTTGATATACACATTTTAGATTGTTAATATGTCCATTTTGATGAAATGATGCAAACTGATGAAAAACATGCTTGCTGATCTTTGTTTTATATTCTCAGCTCTCAACTACAATTTTTTAAATAATACGAAATAATGAAATTGACTTGTTTGATTACTCGAAATAAAGCAATAAGGGGAACAGTTTCTGTTCATGGTTAGTAACGAGTTAATACTTGGAGGCAGTCTCTGCTGGCATCTATAGTGATGTTCCTGATCTGAGTTTGAAGGGGTCCATTCCACCTTTTCGCAATCGCCTGCTGTAAATTGTCGGATCTACTTTCTCTAGTCAGTGCTTTTTCCTCCACCTATTTCCCCCTTTTCTCGTAAGCTCCCGGGAGTGTATTTTTCTGTGTGTGTTTTGGTGGTGGAAGTTTGTTTGGCAGGAGAAGTTGCAAGAATGAACCCTAACGTTCCTTTGTTTCTTCTAGTATAGGTGCTGGTGTGGGGTCTGGTTGGCAGAACGTGACTGGGAGCCGCAGAGCCTGCCCTATTGAATAAAGTTGTGGAGGATGGGTGGATGAAGCAGAAAGTGTTCTGTGGTTCTGGTTGGTAATATGGCCGATCTGAGCTGTGGTAGCACATATTATTAGACTTGTTTGGGTTAAAAAATGTAAAATGACAAAAAAGAACCAGAGCTCAAAATGCCTGAAAAGGAAAAAGTTCTTGTTTCATTTCATAGGATCACATTTTTATGCTTCTGGTTCCATAGGGTGGCTTGAGTTGGCACTGTTAAAAACAAAGAAAAAACTAAAAACTATTGTATGTTATGTATTTAATGTAGTAAAATATTAAATGTGATGGCTGAGGTGTATATCTCCATTGTGGAACCAAATCTAAAAGTTTGACAACAAGAAAAGAATCTTAATTCTCTGAAATTGAAAGTTGATTGACATGTTGGGAATAATAACAGTATCTTTTCCTTCTCTTTGGTTCTTAGGTGTTCGTTTAAGTTTCTTGAATAGTTTTATTAGCTAACATTTGGATTCACGGATATGTTCTGCTACAATATGTAAAAAGTAACATGAATTAAATGGAGTCCTGTTGTGACACTGTATGATCAGCACTGGACTGCTAACCACAGGACTTGTGGTCCTAGCCCACTAGCCTCTCCCTGGAAACCCAATATAGGGTTGCTCTGAGTTGGAACAACAACAATGGATTAAGTACATTTTGTAATATATGTATAGTATGTCTTATTATATATATGTATATTATATATATAATATATATATACACATATATAATATATATTTCAAAAATACATGTATCTTACATGAGCTTTATGTACAACAGAAGGGAACACTGCCTGGCCCACTGCCATCTTTACAGTCTATGTTTGAGCTCATTGTTGCAGCCCTGTTGTTAATCGGTCTTGATGAGAGTCTTCCTATTTTTTGTTTACCCTCTGCTGTATCAAGCATAATGTCTTTCTCTTAGGAGCAGTCCCTGTTTTTTTTTTAAAGTTTTTATTGTGAACTGAGTTTACATGGGAGAACATCACACATCGTTTAATTGCAATGATTACAGTCTCCTCC
>NW_006408767.1:1780817-1786107 GCF_000296735.1 Chrysochloris asiatica
AAAACACTCGGGAATATATAATAATTTAATCAACCAAAGGCATGTTCTGCAAGCGTGCCTCCTGCCCACCAGCACCCAGTCCCTCTCTTTCCATGAGCCCAGAATCCTCAGCTGCTTCTTTCTCCATGTCCTCATCTCTGTCTCCATCTCTGGTTTCTCTGCTTCGCTGGATTGGGGAAAAGTCCCTCTTGATAACATGTGCAAAGTATGTGAGAGAAGTCTCACCATCCTCCTCCTAAAGAGCATTCTGACAGTACTTTTTTGAAGAGAGCTTTGTTTTTTCTTCACAGGTATCAATTCCTTTTTGGACATCTTTACTCATTGTCCAGTTTTCAAATGTATATGAGGAAATTAAAAATACCATGGCTTGGGTCAGGTGCACCATAGTCCTCAAAGTGACATCTTTGCTTTGTGATACTTTAAAAAATTTGCCCATTGCAAATCATTTCTGACTGCTGCTTCCGTGGGCCTGGACTATGGATCAAAGTAAAATGAAATCCTTGAAAACTTTGTTGTTTTCTGTTTATTATGATGTTACTTATTGCTTCATTTGTGAGGATTTTTTGTTTTCTTTATGCTGAGGTGTAATAGTCTTTGATCTTCATCAGCAAGTGCTGTAATTCCTATTTATTTTCTGCAAGTGTGTTTTATATGCCTGTTTCAGGTTGTTATGAGCCTTTCTTCATCCTGATGCATTGTTCTTCTTCATATAGTACAGCTTCTCGTATTGTTTGCTTGTTATATGGATTGAATACGTATGGAAAAAGTATACATATACCTTTTCTGTTTTAAGCCATGCAGTAACCCCTGTTCTATTTAAACAGTTGCCTCTTGGACTATGTATTGGTTCAACATGAGCACAGTTATTATGGATTTCCCATCTTTGCAATGTTACCCATGGTTACCCACATATTTGAATGCCTTTGCTAGTCAATAAAACACAAGTAGACATTTTTCTGGTATTCTCTGCTTTCAGCCCAAATCCATCTGACACCCTTGTTCCATATTCTCTTCTGAATCTGACTTTAATTTCTTTCAGTTCCCTGTCGATGTACTGCTGCAAATAAATTTTAATTATCTCGAGGAAAATTTTATTGTCATGTGATATTAATTATCTTGTTCAGTAATTTCAATGTCTGTTGAATCATCTTTCTTTGGAATGGGTACAATTACAGATCTCTTCCAGATAGCTGTCTTCTACATTTCTTGGCATGGATGAGTGAGAACTTCTAGTGCTGCATCAGTTTATTTAAATATTTCAATTGATATTCTGTGAATTCCTGGAGCTGTATTTTTCACCAGTATCTTCAGTGGAGTGTGGATTTCTTCTTTTGATATTTTTGATTCTTGATTATTGCTACTTCCTGAAAGTAAGTTGTTAAGTGCCTTTGATTTGATTCTGATTCATAGCGATTCTGTGTAGGGATTCTGAAACTGCTGTAAATCTTTGTGGAAGCAGAAAGTTACCTTTCTCTTGCAGAGCAGCTGTTGGGCTAGAACCGCCAACCTTTTGGTTTGCAGTTCAATTCTTACGCTGTGGAGCCTGGTGAACGTTGACCAGTTTGTTTTCAGCCCATCTTTTGATGTTTCCTGTGCCATTCGTTATTGTTATTTTGCCCATTGTTGTTAAGTGATGAACAGACACCTCTGTCTGTTCACCAAGGTCAAGTCAGTTTTAACTCAAGGTGACCCTGTTCCAAGGAGCGGCTCGTGGGTTTGAACCACTGACCTTGTAGTTAACAGTCCAGTGCTTACCCTATCATGCCGCACCAGGACTACTTCAATACTACATATCCCTTTTGTTTTCTAACTCCTGGCCTTTACATTATTTCATTGTAATACTTTAATTTGTCTTCTTGAGCAGCCATTTGAAATTTTTTGTTCATCTCTTTTACTCATCATTTAGTTCTTTCATTTTATTTAGCTACTCCATGTTCCACAGCAAGTTTCAGAGGCTCTTTAGGCACCCACCCTTTTCTTTCTTTCCTGTCTTTTTAATGACCTTCTGCTTTTTTCATGTGTGGTGCCATCCTACAACTCATCTAGTCTTCACCCATTAGTATTCAATGCATCAAATCTATTCTTAAGATAGTCTCTAAATTCAGGTGGGATATATTCAAGGTTGTATTTCAGCTCTCATGGACTTTTAATTTTCTTCAGCTTCAACTTAAATTTGTATATGAGCAGTTGATGGTCTGTTCCACAGTTGCTGCTGGCCATCTTGTTTTGACTTATGATACTGACTTCTCCATAGTCGATTTGATTCCTGTGTATTGTTGTTGTTGCCTTCTTAAGTGCCCTTGAGTCAGTTCCATCTCATAGTGACCCTGTATAGTGTTTCCAAGGAATGGCTGGTGAGCTTGAACTGCGACCTTGCAAAATTCTTTGCAAAATTCTGTCATTTCTTGTGTTGTTTCTGTCACCTTTGTCTGTTCACCAAGGTCATATTTTCTAACTATCTATCCTTATTTGTGGAGTCCAGGTGTGGCGCTGTGGGCTAATGCGCCAGACTGCAAATTCGTTTGAACTGAAAGGCCGGTGGTTCTAGCTCACCAGCTGCTCCTCGGGAACCCTATACAGGGTTGTTATGGGTTATAACCGACTCGATGGCTCTTCACAACAACAACAACATCCTTATTTATTTCCAACTTCTATATTCCAATCACCAGTAATCTTGATTGCATGTTTAATCAATTTCAGATTGCAAAATTTGGTATTTCAGAAATCTTTAATTTCTTCATTTTTGGCATTAATGGTTGGTGTACAAATTTAAGTAATAGTTATTTTAACTGGTCTTCTTTAAAGTATATGCATATTATCATTGACAATGTTGTATATCAAAGTAATTTTTTAAATGTTTTTGAGGATGGATGCCATGTTCTTCAATTTGTCATTCCTGTCATAATGGACATTTAACATTCAATTTGACATTCCTGTCATGTGATTGTCTGATTCAAAATGGGCAATACCCAGAATATTGATCTCTGTGTGTTCTGTTTTACTTATTACGGCTTCCAGTTTTCCTAGATTTATACTTTGTACATTCCTCATTCTGATTATTGATGGGTGTTTGAAGCTGGGTTTTTCTTGTTTTTTGTTTTCTCAATTTGAGTCATGCCCCATCAGCAAATGAAGATCTTGAAAGTTTTATATCCACTTAATTAAGGAGCTCTGGTAGTGTAGTGGTTACAAATTGAGCTGCGAACCACAAGGTCAGCAGTTCGAAACTACCAGCTGTTCCGCAGGAGAAAGATGAGGCTTTCTGATCCCATAAAGAGTTACAGCTTGGAAACCCTGTACAGGGTCACTATGTGTTGGAACCAACTCCACGGCACATAACAACAACAACAACAATTACGGTTAACTCTACTTTTAGTAGCCAACTCTTCCCCGGTGTATTTTGAAACCTTTCAAATTCATATTCCAGCATTCTATCAGATAACGTACTACTCATAATATTTTCTCTGCCCAGTATTTCAGAAGTAGATTGTCAGCGTTCCTTCCTAGTCTTTTAATCTGGAAGCTCTGCTGAAACCTGTATACTCATCTGTCAGTTTCTCATACTGTGGTGGCTTTTGTGTTGCTGTGATACTGGAAGCTCTGCTACCAGTGTTTCACATACCTGCAGGGTCACCCTAAAAGTTACAGCCTAGCAAACCTTGTGGGTTTGCTCTCCCCTCTCACATGGAATCAATTTGGCTGTACCAACAGTAACACAGGGTTATCTGTATTATGTTCAAAATTAAACTTCTATTTAGACTGTTTCGTACTCTGAGGTATTTAATATTGATCTAAGGTGCATTAGTTTCACCTTTAAAATGTTTTTTTTTCTTAAAAAGTTGTATGAGGGGGCTTCAAAAAGTTTGTGGACACGTGTGCATATAATAAGATGGTATGATAAATGATCTCTTCTAGAATACAGTGTCTAGTTGATGGTGGTGGTGGTGGTTATGTGCCATGGAGTTGGTTCCGACGCACAGGTGACCATGTACAAAGTTTCCAAAGCTGTAAATCTTTATGGGAGCAGAAAGCCTCATCTTTCTTCTGTGGAACAGCTGGTAGTTTCGAACTGCTAACCCATGTGATAACTATATAGAAATCATATTTTTTATCCAGTGCCAAGCCACATTTGTTACTTTTTCTAAAAGTAAAGGTAAATAACAAGTATGTATTCTGTGTTCTTAAAGTGACTATTGATTTAGAAGCAATGTATTCCAATAAGATAAATTTCACGTGTAATTATTTGATATTATATAAGATAAACAGTTGCTCCTTCCAGTGCCTTATATGTTTCAAAATCATCATTGATCTGGTTGTACAGTTACATTGTGCAAACGTTTTTACAAATACATTTGAAAACGATACTTTCGAAATGTGAAAAAAATAAGACGAAATGGGCCCTGGTGTGGATAAGCATTGGAATTGGTAGCCTCAAGGTAGGCAGTTCAAACCAACCAGCCGCTCTTAGAAAGTCCGTACTGGGTCTCTGTGAGTGGGAAACAAAAACAAATGTGCTATAGATGTATCCTTTTTAAACAACCTAACATATGTAAGAGTTCTGGTGTAGTGCTGTGGGATAAAGCACTGAACTGTAAGTTTGGTTTAAACCACACAAGGTTGGTGGTTCAAATTCACCAGTTGCTCCTTGGAAACACTATACACGGTTGCTGTGGGTCTGAACTGACCTGATGGCATTTAACACCACCACCACCAAGGATGCCTTATTTTAAAAACACTAAATGATGTTTGCTTCATTTAAATTGCAGCAAAAATGCAATTTCTTTTACGTGTTGACTTGTACAATTTTACTATCTTTTAGTTAGGGGAGAGTTTGGTAAATTACTTTTTTTTTTTTAAGGTTTTCATTATGGATTGAATGAAAGTTTACAGGGCATATCACTAGTTTTACATTCAACAAATCATATACCTTGTTTCATTACATTGATTATAATCCCCGCCATGTACCATCAGTTACCAGTATTTCTTTCTATCCACTTTAGCTTTTTAAAAAAACAATCAAAAAAGACCACTCAGGCATATTAATAATTTACATCTCCAAAGGGCACGTTCTGCAAGTCCGCTCCTGGATACCAGCTCTTAGTCCTTCTCTTCTTAGTCCATGAATCTAGAGTTCTCAGCCGCTCCCTGTCTCCATGCCCCCATCTCTGCCTCCATCACTGGCACTGCTGCTTCTCTGGATAAGGTCCTGCATTCTGCTTGTGTGTTTCTCTCTTGATGGTCCTAGGGTCCTCTGTTTCTGGACTGTAAGATTAACCACTCCCCTTTTTTT
>NW_006408767.1:1788867-1790733 GCF_000296735.1 Chrysochloris asiatica
GACTTGACTGAAATATGACGTGCTATTCCTGCATTTGGTGGGTAGCATACGCTCTCATGTGTCTTGGTGTGATGCTCTAGGATAAGTACTGGACTGCTAACTGAAAGTTCAGTCGTTCAAACCCACCAGTCTCTCCTCAGAAACCCTTTATGGTGTTACTGTGAGTTGGAACCAAGTGACAACACTTAACAACAACAATGTTGTTGTTGTTGTTAAGTGTTGTCGAGTCGGTTCCGACCCATAGCGACCCTGTACAGGGTTTCCAAGGCTGTAAATCTTTACGGGAGCAGAAAGCCTCATCTTTCTCCCGGGGAGCAGCTAGTAGTTTCGAAGTGTTGAACTTAAGGTTCGCAGCCCGATTCGTAACCACTACGCTACCAGATTATAGGCTTTTTACTTCTAATGGTAAACAAGAATCTAAACTGTTCTCATTACAAAGTTACCTTAATTTAGTTGAATGTCATCACGGGTATTAATGACATTCCATATTGAAAAAGAACACTGTTGTGATGATATAAAAGCTTGACTATGTAATTTTTATTTAGAATTAAATCCCTGTTTTTAAATGTTTTATTTATTTTATTATTTTTAAAGGCCTTCTGTTTCTAGAATAGAATATACTTTAACAAAATAGTAACTACCATAAGTATAATTGTCTTCGCCTTATGAAAGAGAAACAACTAACCACTACCTCTAATAACAGAGAAAAAAAGAGAAAACAAACACATAAACCCAAACCAACAAAATCTCTGTTTGTCTGGGAAAACTGATTGTGCATTTAAGTTTTTGTATATCCCAAGTTTTATATTTCATCTGTGACTAGTATCATAGGTTAAAATAAAGTATGTTTCTCTTAGAATTCGGTCTTATTTATATACTTTTTTTATATTACCAACTTATTTATATTACCAACCATTACATAAACATTTTGTAATGGTGTGTTTTGAATAGTAATATGTGATAACTTGTTCTTTGTATGTATTGTTTTTTATGTAAAATTTTCAAAATTAATTTTGGTTCTGATGTTAAAAATAGTAAATTTATTGTTATAAAGGTTCTTGTAAAAAGTACAGAGAAGTTCTTGTAAAAAGTACAGAGAAAAGTGGAATGCACCCTGTGTATCAATAAAACCTAAAGCAATTAGATAAAAGTGTTAATACATTTTGATGATTATGGTAATGTATGTATTAAAATTGTGAAAACAGGGATAAATACTAGTGTATTGATCTGATTTGAAGTACTGTAATTAAATTTGTTGTTGTATTTTACTCTGCTGTGAAGTGGTGATCAAAATAATTTTGATGATAGTAATAGTTGCATCCTGTAACTTTATGTATTTAAATATTTTGTTTTTGTTAAGAATATACAAAGAAAATATGTATGAATTCAGCAGTGTTTATGAGGGGGCTTCAAAGAGTTTGTGGAAAATACCATTGTATTTTAATTTCATTTTCCCATGAACTTTTAAAGTTCATATATAATTGAGACACTAATTACATTCTTTTGAGTTGTGCACCTATTCTTACCCTCCTTTTCTCATTTGTTTCTCTTCATTAACAAAGTCGCTGCTCCTTAAGGTTCCTGCAAAAGAAATGAACCAACTATTCCGCCCACAGCAACACTGCTCTTGTGGGCTTGGTAATTAATTTATTACAACTCATCATTGGTATGAGGTTTATAAGGGAAGTTAACAGATTACAGTGCAGGATCTGAAAATGCTCAGGGCAGTTGTTCTAGTTTGGAAAGCCTTTCCTTAACATGCCCATAGGTGGGCCTCTCTCTGCCTGACCAGTGTTCACAAAAGCTCTTTCAAATTTGCTGATAAATGCCCAGAGGACACACCACTCCATCCTAAGCCTCAGCCTA
>NW_006408767.1:1790919-1791748 GCF_000296735.1 Chrysochloris asiatica
TCACATTTTATACATGTTAGAGTTGCAGGTTTTTACAATCAAAGTAACCCTGTTAACCACTCACACCTGAATGAAATAATCCTGTCAGCATCTTCTTCCACCTTTCCTCCTAAACCCATATCAGCAAAATACTGTTTGATGGGAGTTTACAAAGACTCTGGCTAGAAGACGCATTAGATAATTTTACTGCACCACAACAACTTGTGCCCTGCAACTTTGCTGAATTCCTCTGTTAGGCTAGAAATTTTCTTGTGGAATCTTAGGGACTGTTTATATGTGTTGTTAAGTACTGTCAAGTTGGTTCCAACTTAAAGCGACCTGGTATAGGTTTTCCAAGGATCTGCTGGAAGATTTGAACCACTGACCTTGTGGTTAACAGTCCAGTGCTTATCCTACAGCACCACACCAGGATTCCTTTCTATGTATATTACGTAACTTGACAAATAATTGTCTGTATATTACAAAGGGGCTTCAGAAAGTTTGTGGAAAGATTTCATTATCTTTTCATTCAATTTTTCCCCACAAACTTTTTTTTTAATGTTTTATTGTGAATTATATGATAGTTAACATGAGAGAACTTTAGTTTTACATTCATTCCATTGCTATGGTTCCAGTCCCCTTCATGCATCATCAACAGACCAAAGGGTATATCCCAGAAACCCACCGCCTACACTCCCCCCCCAGTCTTCAGCCCACAGTCCCTCTCTGGATCCAAAGTCCCCATCCTCTTCATCACTCCACGTCATCGATCTCAGGCATCTTTGCTTCTCTGGGTAGGGTCCCGCTCTTGGCTCTTCTCTGTTGATGGTCCAAGAGACCTCCGCTCCTA
>NW_006408767.1:1792925-1795159 GCF_000296735.1 Chrysochloris asiatica
TCATCTTTCTCCCGCGGAGCAGCTGGTAGTTTTGAACCGCTGACCTTAAGGTTCGCAGCCCGATTCGTAACCACTACGCTACCAGAGCTCCTTTCATATGGTATAGTCTTCATCAAAAATATTATTTAATGATTTATCAATTTTAGATTGATTTCTGCTCTTAGGATTTGACTCACAACCAGTTCCCCAGTAGAAACATCACTTTTTGTTAGTTATTTCTGAAATAACTTACATAATATGCTTAGACATTTCTTTGTGTTTGTATAGACTCTGTAGGTTCCCCAAGTAAAATTGAGGATATTTGTGCCTCAGCTTGTTTGCTTCACCTTTCCTTCTTGCTCTGTACTTTTTTACATTTGTTATTTCTACTTTGAGTTTGTCAATGTTGAAGACATACAGTACTCATTTGTACTCTATGATTTGATTATTTTAACTTTTAATTTGGAATTAGTGAAGGTTTACTGAGCAGGTCATCAGTTTTTCGTTCAACAAATCCTACGCTTCATTTCAATGATTGCAGTCCTCTCATTGGTAACATCACTTATCTCACTTCCTCCCTGTGATTCTTGTTTCCTTTCCCAGCCTTTCTGAATTTTGTCCTTCGGTAAATGCTGCCGTTTTGATCTTGAATGGTTGAGCATTCTGTGTATGTACCTCACTAGTGAGTGTAGTTATCCCCCCGTTGGTCCACATTTCAGGGAGGCAGACCCTTCAGTCCCACTTCACTGGGAAGGAAACTGAGATTTCAAGAGGTTAGAAGCTTGGGCAGTAGAGCCAAGATGCAAACCCAGACCTTTTAGCTAAAGCTCTTTTCATTATAAACTATTATCTGAGTTTAAACAGTAGCTCGTATAGAAGCATTTTCTGGGTATAAGCCTGACTAATACCTCCAGGTTCCTGTCTCTTATTACCTTTTCTTTTCCTCCTATAGAGTCCTAACCTTCTTTTATTTGTATTTTTTATAGCTTTTTGTGTGTGAATTGAGTGAAGGTTTACAGAACATATCATCACTTTTATATTCAACAAATCATATACTTTGCTTCATTATATGGTTGCATAACCCTCCATGTACCAACAGTTAACAACATTTACCTGTGTTCACTTTAACTATTTATTGCATTCCTCCCTGTGTCTTCCCCTATCTTCATCTTTCCTCTGCTGACCTCATCCTTGTTGAATATTGTCTGCCGTTACCCATGTTAACATGTGTCTACCCTCTAGCCTATGAATAGTTTTCGCTTCCCTTGCCTCCCCTTGCAACCATCATAGCTTGTTTCTTTTACAAGAACACCTCCCCCTTTTAAAATTGTTTATAGCGTTGGTCTCATACGTTGATTGTTCTTTCGTGATTGATTAACGGTACTCAGTATAATGTCTTCCAGGTGCATCCATGTTGTGGTGTTTCACAGATTCATCATTATTCTTCACCATTTTGTAGTATTCCATTGTGTGCACCAAAGCTTGTTTATCCATTTCTCTGTTGATGGGCATCCAAGCTGTCTCCATCTTTATTTATTTTTAAAATGTTTTATTGTGAATTATGTGATAGTTTACATGGGAGAATATTAGTTATACATTCATCCTGTCATATATCGTTTCATTGCCATGGTTACAGTCCCCTCCATGCATCATCAACCAACCAAAGGGTATACCCTGCAAGCCTGCCCACCAGTCGTCAGCACACAGCTCCTCTCCCTCTCTGAGTCTAAAGTCCCCAGCTGCTCCATCTCTCCATGTCATCATCTCTGCCTCCGTCTTTGGCATCACTGTTTCTCTGGGTAGGGTCCTACTCTCTGCTCTTCTCCCTTGATGATCCCAGGGACCTCTGCTCCTAGACTGAAAAGTTAATCACTCCCCTCATTGCTACAGAACGTCCACCTTTACATTTCCAACCCTAACAATCAGTCCTGATAACAGTTATTCACTATTGTATCATAAGAGACCTATCCTTGTATAATTTCATCAGCCCCACCTAGACAGATTGGATACTACTCAGTGGAGATTCTACCTTCCTCCATGCCCCCTGGATCTAGGTTCCCTCTTGAAAGCTTGTAAGCCAGTCACTTCTTGCCTTTGTAGCTCTCCCCTCCCCCCCAAACTTTGGGTAACCAATGTCCAAGTTGCCCATTGTTGATTTTCTTTTGGGGTCTATCTTGTTTGGGGTTCATTCAGCTTCTTGAATGGTTAGTCTCACCTGTCTCATAATGTTAGGATGTTTTCTTTCAACCACTCTT